>NW_009952259.1:117387-120272 GCF_000747805.2 Chaetura pelagica
TTTTAAGCGACAAAGAAAGTGAGTGACTTTTAAGAAATAAATTTGAAGATAACGACATTAAAATGAATGGCAGGAAGCACAAAACGGCATGAGCATAGGTCAAACGGCATTAGTCACAGGTTTTATCCTGAGACATTAGAATTCCCTTTCTCTTAAATGATCACTGCCTTTGAAAAGGAACTTCCAAAGGAGATCACTTAAAATAAGATCCTTTCGTCTGATTTCTTGGTTTCTTATGGTCTATCTTCCCTTTCAATAGATGTCTAGTCCCTTTTGCCTTGGTGCTTAAGGAGTTCTTTATGAGTGTGCTCAGACGCATCCCAAGGCGCTGGGTCCACGTGTGCCCCAGCGTGTGTTTGACCCAACCTTCCAGAAAATGTCAGACCCTCTTTTTTAAACCAGAGAAATTAGCAGCAGTTGGTCTATAGTCAGGCAAAATGCCCCCGATGTATATGTAAAGAAAGGAGTAAATAATCTCAAAAGAACTTATAATGACTGTAAAAAGCGAAGTGTTCTCGGATCCGCCCGGGCTGCTCCGAGACTCGGGGGGCTGTGTTGGGAAATGCCGGAGGCGGGAGGGGGCGCTACCGTCCCACTCGCTTGCTAAATAACACCTTGAGAGCAGCCGTGCGTGTGAAAGGGTAGCGAGATAAGCCCGGATTGCTCCGGATAGGGGAGAGGGAAAGCTGTACCCGGAGCAGGACGGGGCAGCCCCCCCTCCCCTACACCCCCGGGTGCGGGGGAGCAGGTGCCGGGGACCCCCCGGAGCCCTTTGGGCTGTGCCCGCGCCTTTCTGCCCCTTTTTTTTCCCCTTTACCTGCTAAGCATCAAGATTAACAAAACTGGGAAGGGGCGGGGGTGGGGGGGGAACCTCCAGCGAGGTTTTATTTCAAAGTGATGCTTTCAAACAGCCGATCTTCCAAGGCTACTTTCTGCAGATGCTCGTCGGCTGGAGACCGGGGAGCAGCACCGGGAAAGCTTGTCAGGATCATACAATTTCCAGGGCTGATTCCGTCCTCCCTGGTAAATAACTTTTTGATTTGAATCAAGGGAGAGGTTTAACAGACTTTCTTTCTTCCCTAATGTGATATAAATCGCAGATGCACTTTTATTGAATGGTTAAAGCATCGACATGGAGATAATCAACACAAAACGTCCGGACAAAAAACCATCGAGAGAAATAAAGCTGGTTAATAAGATTTTTGAGAAAGCTTTGTGTTAAAAAGTAAAAAGGGAAAACAGCTGAAGGTGACAGTTAGTTCATGGTTAATAGGATAAAGGCTGCATGGTTGAGCTGCACACTTCTGCTTGCAAAGGTTCAGCCACACCAAAGGACTGAATAGGGTGCTTTTAAAACATAGGACATTTAACACATCTGTTACAGTCTTTAACAGAGAAATCAGGTAAAACCACTCTCAAATAATTGCTTTCATTACCCAGCTCCAAAGAAAAATAGCTAGCGCCCATTTCCACGTTTGCCACCACAAACAAAACCTCTCTGCCAAAAAAACCCCCACAAAACCCACAACTGTTTTCTACTTTTTCGTTAGGCGGTGACACTTGTCCCGCTCACTGCAGTTAAGGGACTCGGGGCTTCAGACACCCCCCGGAACTCTGCCCTCACGCAGATGTAAAGCGAGTTCAGGTGAATTCAGCCACGTCGAGAAGGCTCCGAGCCGATCCCGATAAACCCGAGCCTGGCTCAGGAGAGCCAAAAGGGTTCAAACGCTACAACTTTGCTTTGATTTCCAGGGGCGCAGGGAGCTATTCCCACTATTTTTAATGTAGATGAGCTTAAGAAGACCAACAGATTGAGAACCCGGCGGGGTCCCACAAAGCTGTCGGGATCTTTTCCACTTCCCAGTGTTTGGATTTTTCCCGGAGCGGAGTTCCTACATTCAGGTCTTACATTTCGGTCTGGTACGAGCAAACCTCCTGGCCGAGCACACGTTCGCAAAACTCTTGCGAAGTTCGAATCCTCAAAGTACAGATTAACTCCGCAAATTCGGTTTATACGCCGGACGTTTATACCCTGCAGACAGAAAAATAAGCCTAAGGACACACAAATTTCGCCGGGTACCAATAGCAAGGGGCAGAACGGGCTCAATCCACGACGGGGTCCGCTCTCTGATTATTCCCCCCCTCCCCTCAACAGAGCTTAGTTCCACGTTTTCTAAGTTGTATTTTCCATTCCACAAACCCCGTGCTTTTCTGAGAGCCCGCAGATAAGTTTATATGAATATTTATTGATTGATTTCCTAAACTCAGCAGGAGAGCGGCAAATAAATTTAGTGCTTTCTTTAAATAATTCCCTTTCTACGAGGCAAGATGTCATTCGAAACTTTTAAATAGGCATTTAATTAGCCTGTGTGTGTTGCCTCTGAACAAAACCCTGCTGGGAGCCTTTGGAGCGCTGTATTCCAAAGAGGCGGTCAATATGCAAAATTGATGACTACACTTTCTTTGTGGCGGGGCCATTGTGCCCCGGTTGCTTATGAAGTCTAATCCAATCATAAATTGCAGCCTCGGACCAATGAAGAAGCCCGGAGCTCGCCCTGAATGAAGCTCAAGTGGAGAACTTTGTTGAACCCCATTGTTGGGGCTGTCACTTTTGAAAGAGCTTCAGCGGGGCTGACCACTATAAAACCCATCGTCCAGGAGGAAGGGGCAGAGAGAGAAAACCCCGCCGGGCTTGCTAGCTGGATCTTTACTAAACGAGGTTTGCAAAGCAGAAAAACAAAAGCAAAAAAGCAAACAAACAAACAAGCAAGCGGCCCCAGCCCTGCTCCGCGCACGGCCCCGGCGATGATGTTCCCCAGCCTCATCGCTCCCCCCGCCGTCTACCCCAGCCTCCTGCGGCCCCCTCCCACCCTCACCTTGCCTCA
>NW_009952259.1:120678-147946 GCF_000747805.2 Chaetura pelagica
GGGCTCGAGGGGTTTTTTGGGGGGAGGGGGGGTGTCCCACAGACGGATTCCCTGCCTGACTTTGCCCTCCCGGCTGCCGCTTTGCCGGCAAAAGCACCGCAGCAGAAGTGCCGCTTTTCCTAGGCGGTTCCGAGCTCGGTCTGGCTCTTTTTTTCTATTGGGGGGTGGGGGGAAAGGAAGTACCACCGCATTGGTCCCCAGGCCAAGCGACAGACCCAGCCACACAGGTCGAGTCCCACCGACGTTAACCCTCCGCTTAATTTCATTCCGTTTATTTACTAGAAACTTCCCCTGCGTTACTTCAGAGCGTCCCTCCAAAGACTTTCTCCTTTCCGTACTTCGAAGGATCCTTCCAGCCCTTTATCCGATCTTCCTATTTCCCAGGTAGGTCTTTAAAAATCCCTCTCTGTCCGGGCAGACCCGGCCCCATTCCTCCTCCCTCTCTCCAGACACAGCCCGATAATATATCTCCGCTCCCCCCCAACCCGGGGGGTTATGCTCTAGTTCAGAGGTTGGAGGGAGTACAACATTCAAGCATCAGTCGCGCCAATTTGATGCCCTATTTAGCACAGGCAGCGACTGCTTGACATTCCCTGCCCGATCCCCCCGCTGATCGGCAAATTAGCCGGGATTGTTCACGGTCCCAAGGCGAGACGGGTCCCCGTGCCTCCCCAGTCCCCTTTTCCCGGGCAGCCCCTCCCGCCCGGAGCCGCTTTCAGCACCACGGGGGAGCGGACAGCTCCCGCCCGCTCCGCGCCCGCGGGACACGCTCCGCGCAGGCGGAGGGAGCAGCTCCGTCCCCTGCCCAGCTGCTCCCCCTCTGTGTCCGTCCGTCCCCTCTCCTGTCCCGTCCCGTCCTCCCTTCTAAGTATTTCCTCTTCTCCCGAGTTGCTGGAGTCTCCAGGAGGGTATCGCGGGCACGGCTCGGCCTCCCTCCTCCTCCTTCCCCGCGTACCAACCCTCCCCTCCTTCACTCCCCCTTCATCTCTTCTCGGTCGGACCGTCAGCAGTATTCAAACGACACGTTTTTTTGGCGAGAGAGCAGGCTACGGGGTATGATTCTTACAGCCCTGAAGTGTTATGATGTGGAGAGAACAATTTTAAAAAAAAAAAATCTAATTACACAAACAAGCTATTAATTTAAAAAGAAAACAGGGAAAGGGAGAGAGGGGGGGAAAATTACCCAAGCTCTTCCATTCATCCTCCGGATAATGGAATTTGCTTCCTTTCTCCAGCATGTGAATAGCCTAACAAAAACAACTTGAGCTTTATAAATAGCTTTTCATGTCCATTTAATGAAAATGATTTGGGGAAAGAGACGATTGTGCCATCAGTATTCTCCCGAGGAGCCTGGCATGCCGTTGTGTTTAGTTTGAAAGTGTAAATCTCTTTTGTTCCAATAATATATGGCGTTAGCTGCTTGTCCTCAGTCTTTTTCTGTTAGTTCATTACTACACAATTACCATTCACGCTTCATTAGCATCTCTGTCTCTCTTGGGGAGGTTCCCCCCCCCACACCCCCCCTTTTTTTTTTTTTTTTTAAGGCAAAACTCTGCCCTTTTTATCATACCAATGCCATTGGGAACCAGGCAATGTGCTAATTAGCTGTTACTTTTCATGTCTTCGGATTGAATTCTCCAACTTTGGAGGAGGGGAGAGAAGAGATTAATATATAAAAAGATGAATACTGATTGATCAAAACTGTGACTGAAGAGGAGCGGTTTTGTTTGGAATCAGAAAAGTCCTCATTTTCATCTCAAGCATAATAAAGCATCTGAAATGATAAAAGAGCCTGGAAAAAAAAAATAATCAAATGCTTCTGAGTGGGAGGAAAAGCTTTTTTGTTATACCTCTATCTTAGCCCGTACGCCTCGCTTTGCCTTTTCAGGCCAGGGACCTTTGAATCTCCCAACAAACCCGGCCATTATTGATCCATTTTACACGTTTGAGTTGATAGATCTAATCCCAGTGATCACTGGCTGAAAGGGGGGGGGGTGCTTAGTTAAGCCTAAAGCTCCTTTTCACAACCCCAGGTTGATGGGTGCCGACCAGAAGGGCAGGGAGGGGACAGCGAGGGGTGGTTCTCCTCCTCTCAGCATTATGTGTGTGTTCATCCCCCCCACAGCCACCTCTGCCGTGGTCCCCATCCCTGGCACCTTCTCCTGGCCGCTGGCCGCCCGCGGGAAGCCCCGCCGGGGCATGTTGCGCCGCGCGGTCTTCTCCGACGTGCAGCGCAAAGCGCTGGAGAAGATGTTCCAGAAGCAGAAATACATCAGCAAACCTGACAGGAAGAAGCTGGCAGCCAAGCTGGGCCTCAAGGACTCGCAGGTGAGAGGGGAATCGGGTAGGGAGGAGGGGTGCGAGGAGCCAGGTCCCCCTGCTCTGGGAGCAACCTGAGGGCAGACAATAAAAAGGGAATGGGAGCATGGAGAACTGCCCACAGCCAGGAGAAAGCAAGCTACAGGGCTGTGAGCATCAGTGAAGCCAAGGGAGTGGCACAATTCCCAGCTGGGCAAGTAGGATGGGACAGAACACAACCCTCTTGCTCCCCAGCCAGTCTCCTAGGGTCCTCAAACATCAGGTTCTGTGGTTCCTGTTAGCTTCAGTAGGGGCATGAGCAAGGTTCTGAGGGTGCAACTCAGAGGTCTTTCTGGGTGCCTTTTTTACTGAACCCTTTCATTTGTGTTGCTTTACCCCACCTCAGGTGAAGATCTGGTTCCAGAACAGGAGGATGAAGTGGAGGAATTCCAAAGAAAGGGAGCTCCTCTCTTCTGGTGGCTGCAGAGAACAGACCCTACCCACCAAGTTCAACCCTCACCCAGACCTTAGTGATGTAGGCAAGAAATGTTCAGGAGAGGATGAGGAGGAGGAAGTTCCCCCTGTGTGCCCACCCAGCCCTCGGCATCCCTTAACCTACCACCAGTCCCCAGAACATCTACACTTGAGGGACAGACTAGACTCCCAGATGTCTCCTTCACCATCCCATTCTAGCAGCCCTGGCAAACCTTCAGACTTCTCAGACTCAGAGGAAGAGGATGATGATGGGGAAGATGAAGAGGAGGAGATAACAGTCTCTTAGATCATCCTGCCTGCCCCTACCATCACATGGGGACATTGCAAAGATGTAAATAAAACAGAGTGCTATAATTGAAGAGGTGATGTCCCACCCAAGTGTCCACATGCAGACACAGGTTCTCTCTCACACGGCTGCAAGACTTTCTACTTACAGGTATTCCTTATTTCTTCCCCATGTGGAGGCTTTCATATCCATAGCACCTGCTAACCTTGTCATAACTCTCTGCTTAACAATCAACATTTCCTTGGTAATCCACCTTCTCCTGAAAGCAAGAACAGGCAGCTCCTTGATTTACAGCAGGGAGCAAAGTGTAGCCTGTTGAGAAGAAAATGTATCCTCAGATGAACACCAACAAATACAATACAGGTGCTGTGGCCCTTTGTACTGCTCTTCAAATGAATTTCCAGCTACCATTAAGATTTCAAAGCCTTGAACACTGGTCTGATCCAGCAACCCTTTCCTCCAAAAGTAAACAACATTATTCAGGGACACAGACCAAGCCTTGCCTCCTCCTTAATACAAACAGCACAATCCTGTGCAACAGACCCATTGAATCCCCCAGCATGACTTCTAAGGTATCACGTAACTGTGCCTTGTGTAATGGAGACCTTATATATTTATATGTTTGTCATTTTAATTTATGCATCAATATTATCATCAAGACACTGCCTACCCCACCTTTTTGCCTCAGGCCTGTGCTTATTTTCCACTTTGCTTCTGCTACCCATGATGTGGACAGAGGACAGTGGATGTACCTCTTTGATTTTTGACTGAACTTTGCTGTCTTTGCACAGCTTATATGAACTGTACACTATTTTGTACACTTACTCTGTATGGATGTTTTATACCAAGGTTATTGTGGATGAATATAACGATGGCTCAACAAGATTTCTCTCCTTTTTTAATTAAATGATGGCTAAATTACAGACAAATGTAGCTGTTTAATTGTGTAACTTATAAAGAAATGCTTTTATTTTGTATTTTACCATGTACAGACTTTAAATATGTATATATAATAAAGTGAATGATTGCCAAATTAAAAAAAAAAAAAATTTCAAGTTTAATTATTCAGTAACACTTGATTCCTATTTACAGGTTGTTGAAAGTTGTGTATGGGACCAAAGAGGAAAAGAAGACTATATTTTATCAATACTATGGTGATTCAATAAAAATTATCAGCTTCAAATTAAATAACCTTACAGGAATACCTACCTGCCTTTTAGTTAGGGAATAATCCACCAAAGGATTGAAGATTTTTTGCAGATAAAACCACCACAGGTTATCCCTCCTTGCATTTAAACTTCATTTCTGCTGGTGTTACCCTGTGCTCCCCTTTAAAGCCCTTTGGACTTGCCTTCTTTCCAGTTATTTCCCAGGTAGGTTGCTCAGTTTCCCACAGGGGTGGACATTTGCTCTGCATTACTAAGAAACTAAAGTTTGTAGTCTGGGAGCATAAAATTAGAGTATTTTTATGGGATACAAGAACAGAATGGAAAAGAGACTGAAGACAACTCCTTGGCCTTGAGTCCAATCAAGGACCACTTCTATAATACAAGACAAATCCATAACCACCTGCATGTTTTTTTAGATACAAATACACACTACACAAATACCAGTTTTCCTCCTTGCCTACAGGTAGCAGAGCTCTGCTGAAACAGAGGTTTCATGACCAAGTTAGCTTCCTCTCTGCTCCACAGGCTCTGGCCAATGCCTACCACTCATAACATGCCAAAATAAAATAAATGCAGCTGTTGTCACCCTGTCACAGCTACCCCTGAACATTCCACTTCACTCCAGTGCCTCAGCCACAAGAAAACGCTTGACAGGGAGAAGAGAACAATTGCAGTTGGAAGGGACCTACAACCATCAATAAATCCAACTGTCTGATCACTTCAGGGCTGACCAGAAGCATAAGCATAACAAGGACATTATTCAAATGCCCCAAACACTGTCAGGCTTGGGCCATTGACCAGCTCTCTAAGAAGCCTGTTCTAGGTCTCCGCTATATTCTGATTAGGCAATTGAACACACCTAACCAGGGACACATTGTCACTCCAATCATCTCCTACTCCTTCAACACCTTACATTCATTAGCAACTAATAACATACATCTGAGATAGAGCAGAGAAAGGATAAGGCGAACATAGTATTTTAGCCACCAAATACAGAAAAAAAAAAGTGAAACTGCAGTAGAGTTAATTTGATCTTGGTTGTTCAGGGTTTGTTTTTTTTAAAAAGCTTTTCCAAAGCACATCCAAATC
Source organism: Chaetura pelagica (assembly GCF_000747805.2). Lineage (NCBI taxonomy): Eukaryota > Metazoa > Chordata > Aves > Apodiformes > Apodidae > Chaetura > Chaetura pelagica. Next base: position 126,016 of record NW_009952259.1, read on the forward strand.
ATCACACCAATGTATATTACACAGTCTGCTTGAGTGCCCAGCCAGACTCAAATAAAGAGTTGTTACACACATTAGCAACAATATATGTACTAGAAGGTGCATTGTTATCCATCTATTGAGTACCTAAGTGGCAGTGGTAGCTTAAATTTTACTAGTCCAGTAAGTATAAAACCAGATTTAAATAACATATAAATACAGATCTAATTCAAAGCATGTATTTTGACACAGGCTACTCTGGAGACCAGAGGTACCATCACACACACCAGCAAAAAGCACAAACAAATACTGCTTATATATAGTCCCTCCTGACTCAGTGTTCACCAGAAGCTATTTATTTTACACCCTTTGCTCTTTCACAGCTTGTCTGCCCTTGGAATGTTACAAAAAGTAATTATTTCAGACTACTACTTTCAGCACGAGCACCAGTATATCTTATTCTGCTAGACAAACAGCCTTACTAAAGGAAAAATAACTTGCAATTACCATTTAATAGGGAAAACCTCTTATCTGAAATCTGACTCTTATCAACTTTATTATTTATTTTTTTCCATGTCAAGGATTTATTATTTTAATAGCAAAAAGAACACTTTACAACCACCCAGCACAACCACTTGAGATTCAGCTTCAGAACCTTAATATAAAATTAAAGAATAATATTGGTTTGTTTTTTTTACTTACCAACAGCTGTCAGACTGCACCTGCAGCTTGCAGGAAAGGAATCTGCCTCTCCAAGGTTTCCATTTTATCCTCTGGGTGGTGAAACCAGAGTTCTCAGCAACCATGTGATGGCTCATGCAGGACACCTGTGCCAAGGGACCACCTGCAGAAGTCGTTATCCTTTCTGAGGTCTCATATTGAGGCATGAATTCATTCACTTGCCTCAAATGTGAAGAGATTCCAGCTGTTTTAGGAGAACTTGATGACAGCTGGGCTTGTTCCTGCTGTGCAGAACACTGGCAGTTTGATTAGGGTGTATTTCTAAAGTCAAAATGTTCTATCATTTGCTGTTAACAGTGTGAGAGGCCACCTCCCCCTATTCCCTACAACTAGCTAACTTTGGTGAGACTAATACAAAACTCCTGGCCCTGGAAAAAAATAATCATTTATTTATTTATTTATTTAACGCAACTCTCAGCATGCTTTGGAAAAGGAGATAAGAAGCCTTTCTTGCCTCCATGGAGATGGAAAATTTCTATGTTGACTAGTAGCATCCACAGTTTGTGAAGCTCTGGAACAAAATAATCCTGTATATAATGCATTCCCATAACAACTGCTGCTTGATGATATTGAAGTGCTCTTTTAAAATACTTGGTGACCTGGACTGATCTTGTATGTCTGTTCTTCCTTCTCAAAGCCAGGATGGAAATATCTGACTGAGGAATGGGAAAGTCAGAGAGAGGATTTTATCTTGGGTGACTGTGAGCTCAGGGTAGCAAATTATCAATTATTTTATCCCCTAAGAAACCAGCTAGATCCACATCTGTGCATGCTGTAACTCCAGTCTCTCTCAGCGTGGGAGAGTGGCTGTTGGAAAGGAGAAGAAATCACTTTCTCAGGGAGTCTGTACTGCTGGTACCTGCAAAGCTGTACGGCAGCCTCCTTGGCTGGCAGGCCTGAAGCACATCCAGGCTACAAGGGGGCCCGTGGTGGCATCTCCCCTGGCCCCCTTCCCTAGCTGAAGGGCTGCTCAGGCACCACCCTGCACAAACAGAGGGACCTGGGAGCATTTTTACCTGTGCCACAGCCAGGGCAGGCAAGGAAGGTGATATCTGCACCAACACTGGCCTGTGCCCATTGGAAAACCACTTATCCTTATGGGTAGGAATCATCTACTATGCCACACTAAAAAAAAGCATGTTACCCCACCTGTATGAAACACTGTCTTATCTAACGAGAGTAAGCAAAAAGTCCTCACCAGCCAGCCTGTACTTCAGTGCCACAGAGCTTGAGAATGCCACAGTTGAGGAAAAAAAAAATTGCCCCTTTTGAAGAACACCTTTTCCCCAGGAAAGCTTTAACATTACAATCATCTTAAAGAAACTGAGCTCCATTTGCAGGACCATGGTTTCCAGAAGAAACCAGTGCAGGCTGAGGCTGATGAAAAGCCGTCTCCACTAAGTCTCCACTAGTGCTGAACCTCCACCCCAAGGAAAATGAGACCTCTTTTGAGAGACTCAAGTTCAGTCCTCAGAAATGTTAATGGCATTTAAAAATCTTTGCCTGGGAAGTTTACAGTGGAGTTTGACACAAAAGCTAAGGGCTCTGCTATTCTCAAGAGGAACAAGGCAGGGTCTTGCCCTTGGTTGTTTTCTGTTCCCCCAGCCCATGCACATACACTGGTACATAGGTGGGCCTGAAATGATCAGTTTGAAGAGCAGAAAAGTGATTCTTTTTCCTAATTTGCTTTGCTTTCAGGTCATCTAGCACCTGGAACTGCTTACCAGTGCATTGGAATTATATGTGGCAGAAATGCTCAGTGAGGGTGGGAAAGAGGTGTGGAAGATCATCCCTTCTGCCAGCTCTTGTTATTATACCATCTTAAATGTACTTCTTTAGGACTGTTGTGTTTTTCAACCAGGACTGAACCTGATCTAAATAAATAAAATCCTTCAAACTTAAGATAAGATAAAATAAAATAAATGTTTCAGCTCCACAGAGGTGGCTGCTGTGAGAAGCTGCTGGAAGATCCCCTGGCTCCAATTCTGGGCCCACCTCTGGCCAAGGCTGAGCTGATTAGGGAAGTTGGATGAACCTCTGCGAGTAAAATATTCAAGATGGGGAAAAGAAAAAACCTGCAGGGCAGAGGAGAGAGGGAGGTGAGACCAATACCTGAGCAGAGATACCAGAGATTTCCCTGCAGCTCCTGGTGAGTTGGCAGCTGTTCCCCTGCAGCCCACAGAGGACCATGGTGGAGCAGCCCATGAGAAGATTTGCAGTGGGGAAGATGTGGATCTGCAGCCCTGGAGGACCCCAGGCCAGGGCAGGTGGCTGTTCCTGAAGCGGCCGTGGCTCTGTGGGCAGCCTGTGCTGAAGCACCTCCTGAGGGGCTGCAGCCCGGGCAGGGAGGGTGTCTGAGGGCTTCCTGAGGGTCTCTCTGCCGTGGGAGGGATGTGCGGTGGAGCAGGAGAAGGCAGTGAGGAGTCCTCCTCCTGGGGAGGAAGGGGCAGCAGGATCAGTGTGTGATGAACTGATCATAGAATCATAGAATTATAGAATCTTATGGGCTGGAAGGGACCTCAAAAGATCTTGAACCCCCACTCCTCACCACCCTGCACCACTGAGGGGGAGGCAGGAGTGAAGTCATGTGGGCCCAGGAAGAAGGGAGGGGTTGGGGGAAGGTATTTAAGACTGAGTTTGTTCTCTCTTTCTCCTGTTCTGATAAATTACATTTTTTGGGGTTTATTTTTCCTCCTCAAGTTGAATCTGTCTCGTTTGTCCGTGACAATAATTGGGGAGTGAAAAACCTCTTTATCTTTGTCACAATTTTATGAGCTTTTAGTTGGATTTTCCCCTCCCATCCCACAGTGGGGGTGCCGAGTGAGCACAGGCCTGGTTGTTACCGGCTGGGCCTAAACTGTAGACAACTTTGGCTCGTCTTTATTAAACTCTACACAGCTGATGCCAGCCTGTTCTTCCAGCCAGGTCTCTCTGTAAGATGGCTCTTTCCTGATGTGTCTACCTCACCACCCCATTTAGTGTCAGCACTTGGTGAGGGTGCTTTCAAATTCCCTAATTAATCACTCAACCAATCTGTATTTTGCCAGCTTGTTCAGGAGAGGGCTGGTAGCCAGAGTCCGGGTAAACAACACCTACGGAGTTCCCCATGTATACAGAAAATGTTATTTTGCTGTAGAAGATGATCATGGAAGTCACTGGGTTTGGGCTTTGTGTCCTGACATCTGGTTTGCACTGGGTGGTGCTGGTTCGTTATCATCCCAGCGAGAAAGGCGTTCAGACTCCATGACATAATAGTGCTGTTTATTAAAACTAACACTGTAAAATGAAAATGGCAGAGATAATCTTCTGTCCCTTTGGGGACCCTGAGGGGTGTAGCATTGAAGGGGCCTTCAATCCCCAACAGCCATAGCTGTTGTCATTTGAACTATTGTAGTTTTTCTTACAAGGAAGCAGCTCTATCCATCATTTCTGCTGTCTAGCAAAGAGGAGGTACTGATGAGAGCTTCTTGCTGCCCAGTTAGATAAAGGCAAGGACACACAGGACGTTTGATCTCAGGTACCCAGCTCCTCTGTTAGAATGAGCTGTTGGGAGTTTCTCCTGTGGAAGAGGGATTTGTGCCACTCAGCACGGGGCTGGTGGCCAGGTTGGTCTCCCAGCACAGGGCAGCAGAGCCCAGCAGAGACCTGGGCCAACACAAGGTAACTGCTGCTGGGACCACCAACTCCTGGATGTACAATGGTCTTTCAGGCAGGATTACTACATGATCTCACTGAAGCACGACCTCCTCCCAGCTCCCCGTGGATCTCATCTAAAGTTAGAATTGCCATCCCATATGGGTGAACTTCTTAAAGGAACAAGAGAAGGAATTACCCATCCTGAGCCAGGCCACAGTCTCCAGCCCCTGTAACTGGTTCATCCTTCTTGACTCTCCAGCAAAGGAGCAAATCAGAAGCATTTGTGTATCTGAGCAATCTGATCTAGTTGGAGATGGCCCTGCTCACAGCAGAAGTTGGACTAGATGACCTTCAAAGGTCCCTTCCAACCCAAACTATTCTGATTCTATGAGCTACATTGCTTAATGCCCCAAAGTTTCTTTCCTTTAAATCAATTCCCCAGAGATGATAATAAAAATAATTTGAAAAACCTACCAAAGTGAACCAAGACCTGTAGATGGCCTCATAATGCTGGGGCACACAGTCTAGAGCTCAGCTTGAAGATTCAAGTGGTGCAAATACTTTTTCTTTATAAAGTTACCAGAAAAATACTGTTCTGTTTGTTTTGGGTTTGTTTGGTTTGGTTTTTTTCCCTGCAAATGAAAAGATGTCATAGTTTTATTGGAAGTGACCGGTGTGATCTGCTCAGGATCATCCAGTTAAGTACTCCTAGAACATTCCCATCCCTGGAAGTACTCATGGTCAGGTTGGATGGGGGCGGGTGGGTTGGAAGTAGATGATCTCTAAGGTCCCTTCCAACCTTAACAATTCTATGATTCCCGCTCACTGCAGGGGGGCTAGACTAGCTGACCTTTAAAGATCCCTTCCAACCCAAACCATTCTATGACTCTATGAAGTTCATTCTGCCAAGCATGTTCAGAATAAGTCCAACATACCCTGCCACCTGAAGCCCTTGTGGCATTTAGGGACTACTCTTGAGCAAGGACCTGGGACCAGCTGGTATCAGGATAGATCCAGCCTGCTGACCATGTATTGACTGACTTGGAGCTTTATGCAGAGACACTCTAAATTGTGTAAAACATTAGGTATGGGAGAGAATCACACTGGTGTATTCCCCCTAAATTTCCTCCTGGATGTGGGGAAGAGCTGTGGGCATCTATTCACAAGTACTTCTAAGAAGCCAATAAAATCGAGAGTGAACCCTACAATCTTCAAATAAAAAATAGGAAAAATTTTATTAAGAAGGGACAAAGTTCTGGGAAGCCACAAATCTGAATAAATAAGCATCAATTTTATTGAATCATGAATAATTTAAGACTGGTACAATCATCAGCTTTATTCTCCATGACACAGGGGAGGGGAAGGCAGGAGAAACGGGGAGGGTGAGAAAGGAGAGGCATGATCTCAAACAGACCATTCACAAATTCCAATCCTAAATGAGAACTGAAAATTAAATAGGGAGAGGAGCAAATGGAAAACATCATAAACGTACACAAAATACTCAATTCCTAGTTTTTCTCTTTAAAAATGGCTAGAAAAAATTCATCAAAATGCAGCACTTTTAATCAAATATTTACATTTCTATGTTACAATGAAAAAATGTACATCTTATAGAACATATTTCATAAACTGTTCCACTGGAAATGACTAGATCAAAACAGCAACCTTCCATTTAATATTGACAAAGATTTTTTTGCTTGCTTTTTGTATTTTTATTTTTTTTCCTGGAAAGAAAATGGCCACATTTAGACAAGATTTCATACACATAATATCGAAGTTAAGCATCAACAATGAAATAACGGTTTGCTTCTTCCAAAATGTACAAAAAGGCTAACCAACCCTCCCTCCCCCATCCCCCCTTCCCCCAAATAAACCACATCTCATTTATGGCCTGTATAATTCTTGGCAGTTCTGAATGAAAGAAAATGGTTTATACTTTCAATTTATAACTCAACCTCAATATTGCATAGAATCTTGCATTTCTTTCTTCTTGATTTTTTTTTTAAACATGCCAACTTTGTAAGGAAGAAAAGGCAAAAACCAAAAAGGAAGTGTTTTGAAAAAGCCTTACATGAGAACCAAGTCACTTAAAGAAAGACTTAAACTATGAAGAGTCTGATAAAAACTAAGACGTGTGCACAACAGGTAACCCTGCTTCCCGAAGTCTCAGAGAAGAGACTGAATATTGTGATGCTTAGAATGATTAGCCTACTTAAAATTGCCTCGCTCACTGGAATCCAAGCTAGTGTCAATAAAAAATAAAACCCAGAAACTTCTTCCTGAGCTTAAGCACAGGATTAAAAATGAGAAGAAAAATAAAATAAAATACCCCGTTCCCCACAAATAAAACCTAATTTTAAACATCTCTCATAGAACTCAGTTTAAGGTTAACTGAGACATATTCTAGGATATAAAGTCCATGTAAAGCCCTAGCCCTGCAACTGGATTTTTTTTACAGGCACATGCTTTATCTGCATGGATTCAGTTGGGGGATTAGGTACCAAAATTCACAGTAGTAGCAGGTAAAGTCAGTGCTGGGAAGCAGAACTGTCAAGACTATTGGAAAATTAACCTCTCTGAAACTCATCACCAGCATGCTATGGATTTGATTCCATACAGATTTATCCCATTTTTACAGTACCAAGAAGTGGATTAGGGACATTGGCTGAGTAACCCTTGGTAATTCATTGAGCAAAATAATGAAATAGAGTTCATCAAGTTAAAACATTAACAACACCAAGCTCTTCCCCCCCACCCCTCATTAAAATATTTAAATTTTTCTTTTACAATATTTTTCTTTAAAAAAAAAAAAAGTCATCAGCACTTAGAAGTTGTAACAGGAGCAGATTCAAGACCAGCTCAGTAAGACAAAGTACAGTTATGTTACAGAAAGTCATGAGGTATAATAAAACCATCCTCTTAAGCTGAGTCACAGAAGCATGAACTTGTCTGTTACATTACTTTAAACCCACAAGCTCTTAAAAAAAGTGTAATAAGTTTCCTTTCTGTACATTGAAAAACCAGCATATTCCTGTAATTTATTAATGACAGCATTTATTACAATTGAAAAGCTTCTTTTTTTTTTTTTTTCCTTCTGCATGGATAAAACAGCTCTTAGTTTATTAGCTGCGGATTGATATGAACCTGAAAAGTTATCTCATTTTCCTCCTTTTTTGTTTTGTCACATTTAAATAGATTCTAGTATCTTGTACAAACAATATTCACAGCAACGTATGATATTCCAAGAGATGACTTTAGCCCTGTTTCTTTAAATAAAATCCCATAATATACAGCACTAATTTAATCAAAACACAATTAGTACAAAATAAGGCATCGCTTTAAAATTGAGCACCAAAAGATAGCTGGAAAGGCTAGTACAAATCACTACTGAGGAGTGATGTTTTTGCTGAGGTACAGCTGATGTTGTGGTGATGGTGTCAGTATTTGCTTCCATAAGAAGGAAAGTGCAATTCTTTGGGAGGTGTTCCTGTTCCTCAACAGAAGTACCAGCCTTAACACTGATAGTGTAGGTGTGTGCATTCAGACAGGAGGAGAAATAAACCCAGGTTCACAGCTCTGCCATTACTCAAAAGCATGGCCCAGCTAAACTTAAAAGATGCAGCACCTTCCCTCCTTTTTTTTCCAGACCTGAATACTGCTAAAAGACTAGAGTTTTCTTAATTTTTTTTTTTTCAATTAAAAAGAAAAGTAATGGAAGTAAATGTTGTCACCAGAGTAGCACTGGAACTGTCACAGAGCTGAGTTTTAACTAACCCATTTATGGTTGTGCTGATGGGAACAAAAAACTCTGAACAAAACCCCAAGTTTTTAGAGAACAGCTGTAACATTTCATGGCAAGAATTAAAAACTGAAAGTCCAATTAATCCCTTTCCAGGGGTGTAGCTCACCTCCAGGTGCAGGGCTCACACCCTGGGGCATGACCCTGTCACTGACTGCAGAGGAGGGAAACTTACTTGCATCAGGGTAAATTAATTTGGTGTAATGCCACAGAAGTCAACAGTGTTGGTTACATGGATGTACGTGGGAAGAGAATCAGGCCCTGACTACCAAAGGGCTACCTGACCTTTCACTTGTAGCAGGATTGAGTGTTACACAGTGTTGGAAAAAACCTGATTTGTTCAGACTGTATATATATTCTTATATATTCCTATTTATATATATCTCTTTATAAAAGAAAGCCAAGGTCTCAGACTGGCAAGGAGAGCAGCTCTTTTCCTTTTAAAAAAAAAAAAAAAAAGTTATTTTCTTTCTTCTCTTTTTTGAATATTTATTCAAGCTTCCCTGTTTTTGCAGCTTTGCCTTTATTGAGTATTATTACCAAGGCAAGCAATATAGTTTATAGCACCAGTATTAGTTGAAGCTGAGTTTAATCCACAAAGCTGATTGGTAAAAGTCCAGCCCTCACCTAAACGTGTTTGGTCAGAAGCAGCATAAGCAAAAATTTCCTCTCCCCTTTCCTTCTGGACAGTACATGGCACAAAGCTGTTTGCTTCATGGCTGTGAAGTTCCCCCCCACCGCCCTTCAACTTTTAGCAATGATGATTATTTTCAACATCTTCAGTATCTTAGGCATGAGAGCTTACAGCAACTAAACAGAAGAAACCAAAGGAATAGTGCAGTTCTCATCATCGTCAAAAGAAAAACAATAAAAAGGTTGCTTGGGTTGCCTGCACCCAGGTTCAAGACTGACTCTAAGTGTCTCATTGTTCTTGCAGCTCTAATACTAAGATCCCAGCCCAGCCCAGGACCATGTTCTTTTCGTGAGTCTGTGATCAGGGTTCTTGCCAAGTGGGAGAGCAATAATGGAAACGACCTGTTTCTATCCGAGGAAGATCACAACGTGGACTCCAGAGACGAATCGAGGATGTCATCGTGGTGGCTGTTGCTGTTGGAGTCACTGTCGTAGCTCTGCGGGCTCGAATAGTTGGCTGCTTCTTGCAGCCTCATGAGCATGTTCATCTGCAATGGCACAGGAGTTCATTATTGCATTCTGAGGTAGAAAGAGTATCAACTCCATATGAAAGCTACACTTTGCCAGTGGATAAACAAAGGAAAGGAAGAGGCAGCTGAGGTGGTTAATACTGAATCTCTGAGAAGTTATATTAACTATAGAACATGTCATAGCAGCATGCAAGTTAGACATGAAAACATGCTTTTCCAGTGAAGCTGAGAAGAGGAAGATCGAAGGAATCAGTCCACAGCTGAACTCAACAGGATTCTGCAAACATCCTACCACTCTCTTGCTCTGACCCATGGAAATACAGACAGAACAATGAAAAGGGGCAAATCCAAAAGTTCTAATATCCAGCTGGGTATGTTTATATGTATACGTGAGGTAATGAAAAGAGTAACACACATTCTATGCTCCCAACTGTCCAGAAAAATGTACACTTCACCAGAACAGCCACAGGACAGTCACAGTTTGCACAGCAGCTTCAATAACTATTGCAATTGGAAGAAAACCTGTATTTATCCCTACCTTCAAGCTCAATTTATACTTCCTATACAAGGATATGCGAACATTTCTCTATATGCTTGCATGGTATTTCTGATTCATAAATTACACACTGGTCATGGAAACTATTAGTTCATATATTCTTTGAAAATCTCTACTTTCTTTTGGTGTCAAAGCTTTAAAATCCACATGAAGCAAGGCAACAAGCCTATTTTGTGACTGTGGCAAAACAGGCTAAATAAAATGGCTCCACTGTGTTATTTGAGTGTGTGTGACAAGATCACGTTTAATTGCGGTGTAGAAATTACGTTTATTAGACGCATCCTCAGCCACTCCTCAAAACATTAATCCTCTCAAAGAATCCTCAACAAATGGATATGAGAAGCTTCTGCTGCTGTTTCTTGCAAAACCACACATGCTTTCTGTGCAAACACATTCCTCGAGCTGACTTGACTACTTGGCTTCCCAAGAAAGAAAACTTCTTCCCCAGAAGAAACTTCCCCAGAAACTTGGCTTCTCGTTCTAAAACTTTTAAACACTCCTTAAAACTATTTTACTTTTAAAATTCCTGCTTCTAATCCCTAAGAACAAGGGAAATGAAGTGGTTCTGCTGTTCCAAAAACAAGAGCTTACCAAAGGATCTCCTTCAGCATCACTCACTGGAACTTGTTTGCTGGTCGAGCCCTCCCGGGACATGGAGTAGCCATCAAAGCCCACGTCTTCAGGCCGCAGCTGGAGCAGAGGAGGCCACTCGTGGTGCTGTGGGGTGGCTGCCCAGGGGTAGGTGTCCATTACCCATTTGGCAGGGTCCTCCCAGGGTGCTCTCCTCCCATACAGCTGGAAAACATCAGGACATGTAAAACATCCCTAGTCCACCATTCCACTCAGTGCCTCCTGTACCAAAATGAAGGTGCCATCAGTTTGGGATGGCAGAAACCACTTGCAAGTGGGGCTGAACACAAACAAATTTGACTTCCCTCACCCTCGTGACATACAAAGTTTCTGCTATTTTTAATGGCAATGGGTTTGGAAGCAGCTGAGCACCTCCTCTGAGATTCAGCGCCCTTCAGTTGGCAGCAGTTGGAAGGAAAAAGGAGACCTGAAAATAACCTTGCTTAATAACCTTAAATAAAGTCAACACAGGAAAGAGGCCGTGCATGTTGTCACCCGGAGCACAGCAGCAGCTGCCTTATCTACCCTGGCTATCGTTGGGAAACCGCTGGTGGTGGAATGTGTCAGCGGAAACGGGAGACCTGTCATCAGGCTGTAATGATGGATGTCACAGCAAAAGGGTTTCAAGTCAGGGCAATTTCTTTGTAATCAACCAAGAAAAACCACCAGCAGGATTTGGCCATGCTCATGTTCCTATTTCAAGTAGGCAAGCTCTATTTCAAAAACTTTTCCTGTTTTGAACAGACTGTGTTACTGAGTCGCAAAATATTCTTCTTGTGATATTCTGTAAAGTTTTCCTTAATTAGTTAACAAATTCATTTTAATGCTGCATGACTTTTAAAAGCATAAATTCAACTTCAAATGACTTTTTAAAAGTTGACTTCTTTTTAATACCTTTCAGTCTAAATATCCTTTAGCAACTGAGGCTTGTCACTGGCATTTTGTCACTTGAATTCCAAGAACCCTCCCTCTCCTGCACAAGGCACAGGGATAAAAGCAGTGGTCTAACACAGAAAAGTCACCAGCTCGGATGGATTTAAGACTATCTCATTTTCCTCACTGCTATTTCTTCTTGGTTTTTTGTGGGCACCCATTTTGTTACCCTCCTCATTGCCAAACAGGAACAGTTTGGGTAAACCTTTGAGCTTTTGAGCTGTTCACTTTACCAGAAGTCACCAGAACATTCTTGCACCACACAAGTGAACTGTACATACATATTTCTGCTTCCAGTACAACCATGTCCCCAAAATGCTGCATCCAAATGGAGTGAAAAAGACTTTTCATCTAGATGTGGGGTTAATGAACCCACATCTGACCTTCCTGCATGGCAGCAGAGTGTTTCTGCATGTCTACATCAGGCATATGCTGTCAGAATAGCACCTTGGCAGACATTCCTAGGTAATATTAGGGAATACCAATGGCTCTTTTTCTAAATGATGTGAACTACAGTTCACAGCCTCTTTCTTTGAAAATCTGTCTTAATTTACAAACACCAGTCCTTGATTCTACCACAGCCACTTAAATTTAAGTGAAACTTAGATGACAGATGTGAATGCCAGCTCTGTGAATAGATGGCAGCCAAATGCCATGCACAAACCAATTAAAATTAAATTGCTCTAAAGACCAACTCCTGCTTTCTTCTGAAGCAGAAGGAAGCAAGTCCCAGAGCAGAGAAACCAGCAGATGGTGCTAGGCCACCTGCAACACAGCCTCCTCCCCAGCGCAAACACCCTGCAGCCTTCAGCTGTACTAGATTATTTTCCCAGCACAATGTCTTCAAGCTGTTGTAACCGAGATCTCCTATTTTCATCATGTTCTGGAATGTAGCAATACATGTCAGCTGCTAAGTGGAGAGGATTTTGTATTTTTCACATGTCTTTGCTACCTAAAAGGTCCGGTTGGATCCCAGCTCCTTTCCAAACATTAGCTATAAAGTAAAATTCCCATTTCAAGATATGAAATCTGCCCCTGTCCTCAGCAGATGGGAGACTGAATGACTATTCCCTTCCACAGCAACCAGTTCTGTCCATCCCTTTCATGTGCACATTTTCTAGAGAGCAATTAAGGGGGTAAGACTCAAGCAGGTTTCTTCACAAGGCACTATAGAGCACAAGTGACAGTGGCAGGAAGCTGCAGGGATTTGGGGTCTTCTTTTTAGATGGTGCTGCATTCTGTGTTGATACACTGAGCAGGAAGAATGGGGTTTTATGCAACCCTCTAATTTTCTCATCCCTGTTTTGAAGAACAAAAAAACCAGGCTCCAATGGGAGCAATCATAGTTAAGGATCCATTTGGCCCACTTGACTTTGACCCAAAATTTTTCTCTAAATGAGAAACAGATGCATTAAAATAGCTCTATTTAGATCCACAGAGATCAGAGTGAAATCAGCAGTCCACCCTTCCCTTCTGGCAGGCAATTTCATGAGAGAAGATGTGTTCTTGGAGGAGCCTTTGAGGGTGTGGGGGACAGAAAAAAGCCAAAAGCAAACCATGCATTACTAGCATCAACATGTTAATTAGCACAAATCTTGGCTACTCTTCAGGTACTGAAGTCTTATTCTTATCCACAAATTCAACAGCAGAGAAATTCTAGAAGAAATTGACAAATTATTTAAAATTAAACTAGGGAAACCTGGGGAAATGGGACTGAAGTGAATACAGAATCTACAGCACAAAGTAAAGAACTGAAAACCTTACACTGGGAACACAAGCCGTTCCAATGACCTCAGGAAAGGTGCAGATATTGGATAAAACAAGGAAGCAAAAAAACTGTTTCACTTGTTCTTTCTCTGCGTTTCTGTTACTCATTTTTCAATGCTTTCCACACCTACTGATCAGCTGATAGGAGAGCTTCAAAACACAGTGCAAGGAGCCCCAGCATCACTGTGAGTATCAGCTTTCTCCTTTCCGTGAGGAAACAAAAGTAACATGCTCTCATGCTACTTGTTTTAGGTCAAAAAGATTATTGGTTCCCATTAGCTTTCTTTATAGGAAGGTTCACATAAAATGGTTCTCCTGTTCTAGAAAAGTTCACGTGTATGTGTTGTACCTTAGGACCTATCATGTTCTTCACATCTAAGACCTTAACACAATTGTCTCAAAGAAAATGAGGTGTTCAGCCCTGACAAACTGCAGTTTGCACAAATTCTGACCAAACTTGTTGAAGAATTAACATGTTTCACAGAACTATAAGGAGCCATTAATAAAAGCAATTTTCTGTGACAGGGTTGTCCTCCCTCTCTCTGTTAATATCTGTGATCTCTGTTGTACAGACAGCAAATGAAACCCAAGGTGGTTGTTTACTGGACAATGTAAAAACTCATTTAGGTTTTTTTTTCGTACTCCTTCCAAGCACTCAGACTGGTGCATCTTCATGATTACTCCATTCTCTGCAGGTAACTCCCATGCAGGCAACAGCTGAACCTCTAATACAAAAGGGTGTTACACAGAAAAGTAACACACAAGCAAATAAAACTCCTAGTATTTTCCAAAAGAAATCTTTCACACTTTTTTTACATATCTCAAAGGCAAAGCATCCTGAGGAACATGGCACTGGTGAGCCCTAAGCAGGAGCAGAATGGAGAGAACTGTTCATCCCCATGGAGCTCACACTTGGAGTTATTTCGTGTTTCAGAAAGACTTCAGAGAGAGACATATGTGATGGAGAACCTATTGCTTACCTAAGTTTTGTAACTGTTAATTATTCTTACTAGTAACAAGCTATGTGTTGCTCATAGTTTGAATTTTCTCATCCAAACTTGTCACACATCCACTAGACTTTATTTCCCTGCATAGAGAAAGCAATATTTTGGATTCCTCTTGAAGAAACTTGAGTAATTCAAGTTTCTCACCTCTCTCATTGAATAATGTTTCATGTATCTGAATGATCCCCACTGCTCTTTTCTGAACCCTTTCCACTTCACCTTTCTAATAAGTTGTGGGGTTTTTTTACATACAAAAGTACCATTCTCTTCCTACCTCTATCAGATGTAATTACAGTTAATGACATTTGTCTTCTCACCAAAACACAAGCTCCCAAAGCATTGCCATAATTGTCTGTTTTCCATCAATCTTTGGCCCTTTTTCACCCTTCTAGAGTCTCACTGTGATCTACCTTTTAATTTCCATGTGTGTTCTTGCTTTCAGCTTTCATGCAGCACAGAATGTACTAATAACTGATGATGCTACCTCCAAAACTACTTTTTAAATGTTGTGTTATTCTGTGAACAGAGGACTGAAGAATAAAAAAGGGTTATTTTTTCCATAGTTGCACGGGAAGACAATAGCAATCCTCTGTTGAACCCTTCTCCTGATGCCAACATGCTTTATTGTCACAGAGACACTAAGAATTGTGTGGGAATGCTTAAAAATATCCAGCTTGCTTAAGTATGAGCCAGTTACTAAGTACAGGCAACTGATGATTTCACTCTGGCCTTTGAAAGAATTATGAAGGAATCTAATAAGAAATTAATCTTGTAGACTAAGGAGTAATCAAAATGTCATGGATACTGTTTCTGTCACTCATTAATACATTTCTCTCCATTACAAGCTTTGTTCCTGCTCTGTTGAGAGATTTGATTTACAAAGGAAAAATCTGCATAACTAAGTTAATGACCACAAACATGTTTTTCAGATGCACAGAAGGATTTTAAGGTGTGCTTCTGGAACAGATTGAAAGATACTTGAGTGTCTTACTGCTCCCACTGAAAACATGAGTAATTTGGTATCTAAACACCTTTTTAAGAAAGTCTCATCTGGACTTTAGTGCTTCCACATCATATTTCAAAATGAAGAGAATAATTCTGCCTGAAATTAATAGCAATTTCAGCTACATTCACAAACATGCAGGTATTCAGTGTGCAAAGTTATACATACAGAAACTTATTCAATTCTGACTGATGCTGTGTTGCCTTTTAAACAGACACCACTCAAGACTTAGGTTTTTTCATGTTTGCCTGCTCACCTGTAGCCCTTCTCTAACTGCCTCCAGAAGATATGGGATGATGGAGTAGTTCCACAAGTCAGTAAACCAAACTCTAGAACCATCTACATCTATCGGGCATGAGAGGAAGAGCCGTGGACCTGGAAAGGGAAATTCAGATGTTAAACTCAAATTGTGATCATGGTATGCCTCAAAACAGGATCAAACAACAACTTCCAGTTCTCTGGAGGAAGAAGCCAAGGATGAGAGAACAAAAATAGGTATCTGGTGAATTGTTTTTTTTTGAGGGCTCAAAAAGCCTCTGAATCAACTTGAAAAACTACAGCCTTCGAGGTGAAAACAATTAACCAGATTCCATAATACAGTTTGTATCTAGGACTAAGACTAAATTTTAAAAGAGGTCATTTTTTCTTAGAAAAAATAATTAAGATAGAAGTTCAGAAACTTGTACGGATTGCCTGAGAGTACACTGCCATCTAAAAGCAGGGTTTCAAAGAAACCTTTTTTACCTGGTGTAGCACAAGGAAACATACAAGGATGCATTTGATATACAAGGAAATTATATATACACTTTTACATACGCTCAGGCATATGGGCAGAGCACTTACCAATAGTAACATCAGAGGAGCTGTGAGCCTCCAAGAATTTGTTCAGATGTTGCCAGACTTTGGGAATCCAATCAATAATCTTAACCAGCTCTGCATTTCTCATCCTGCCACTGATCTCTGTTTCAATCAGTTTTCTTCTCAAGAAACGGCCAAGGAAGCCTTTGACTGGCTCAGTGTGGTTAGCACATAGCACCCATCTGTGGCAGAACAGCAGAAATGTCCATTATTTCTCTTTCATGCTACTGAACATACCACTTCTGGGCTAAATTCCTTTTGTTATTTCTAAATTATTATCATGATCAAAATGGGTTATCCCAGTTTCTTGGCAAAAATAATTTTGGAAGGACGAGTTCACTAGATGAAATAATTTGTACTGTTCATTGTTTCAGCCTCTTTCTCCTTCAATATTTGCTTTGCCTATAATCTTATTTAGAATTTGCTAGAGGATAAACTATCTTAGCAATCCTCTGAGAAGGAAAAGTTTTATGAAGGGCAGTTACTTTAATAACAGCATCATAACAAAGCTGCACATGTTCGGGCAGCAAGGAGTAGAAAATGGTATTTCTTTCTCCATTTGCTATTTCAGCTGATAAAAACAATTTCAGATGACTCAGTAGCCATTACTCCTTTGCCAACCCCAAAACATAAATAAGAAACATGAATAAACAGTACCTGAAATTATGGTGAAGTTGAAGATTAGGTGTTGAGGAGGTGGCTTGGTTCATTGTGCCAATAATATAAGGACTATTAAGAAAAAAATATTAAAAAATCAAGCAAATCATACTCGTAAATTTTGAAAAACAAATTTTTAGTAGGAACTCAACATTACAAAAGATTATTCAAACCTCTTCTGGCAAATAAAGTTATTGTAGTTACTTATAACCAAACTCTACTGAGAACATAAAGCTCTGAAAGCAAAACAGAAATCTCAAAGCAGGAACTTTCACTAAAAATGTGGGTTCAGTCCTAGAAGATTTACTTCATGAAGTGAATGCAAAATACCCAAACTTTCTACTACTTTTTATATTACTTATTTCAGAGGAATTGATCATTTTATGAAGAAAAAACCTCTGAAGTGCTGTCCATGATATGGACAGCCCAGCCATCTCAGTCCACTTTACCAAATTAATCTAGAATTTGGTTTTGGGATCACACTTTCCAACGGCCGTGGCTTGACTGCCCTACTGACATCTGCAATGTGTGCTGATATCCTTTCTTTACCATTTGTGGTATTTGCAGTTTAGAAGTCCATTGAAGATCTCTCCCAGGGAGCTAACATGATGCAGATTATCCAAAATGATGACAAGAGGCATATCCACAGCATTATTCTCACTGTTACACTGGTCTGCTAGGTTGGACAGGTATTGGCGGAGCTCCTGCAAAGCACAGCAAGAAAAAAAATTCAGTTTTCATAATATTCCTTGAAAAATCCAGTTAAGATAAATAAGCTACTGGCTTTGTCATGAAATCTAAAGCAAATGAGCCTGCCATCATACAAATGCACCCATTTTCCATGAGAAAAAAAGAAGAATATGGGTTTGTTTCTCTTTTGTGGCTTATGCTGAAGATGCAAAGACTATATAAGAAATCCAGTGTGAAAGAAGGGCTGAAGGGGGGTAAGATGTTTTTGTTTGGTTTGGTTTTTCATTTGTGCTGTGCTAACCTGAGACTCTGAGGCTGAAACCTGGTTTTCTTTCTTTTCCAAAACTCTCCATAAACCAAATCAAACTCTGCATCCCACCTAGGTTTGTTATATCTTCTTGCAACTGTGTGTCTATCCAAAATACAGCTGAGAAAATGAACCTGGAATAAAGCATCCCTCAGCAGAGGCCAAATTTGGATGTCTGCAGTAATGCCCTGAAAGGAAGATGAGCTTGTGGGGCTGCTGCTGGGTGACTGGGTGTGGTTGAAACACTCTCAGCAGCTTTAAAACATTTATTTCTCAGAATGTCTCAAATTATACCAGTGTCCTATAGCTATAATTTCAACCATCCCTTTCCTCCAAAGGAAAATGTGCCTAAGGCAATAAAAAAAACAGGTTCTTTTTCTTTAATCTAGATGTTCACTAGAGGTACTTTCAGCAAAACCAATAAAAAAGCAGAGACATGCCTCACCAGTGCAAGAATGTGTCTGGACAATAGTCATTCCCAACCTAGCGTCCATAGATTCAACTGCTGATACTTGCAGCTGCAGAAACTCTTGACAGCCTAAAGATGCATTTGAGGGTTTTTGGAAAAATGCCCACATGCAATAGGATTTGCTTGAGTTGCTGGGAATTTTATGTAGGTGTTTAGCTTCCTCAGTGACTCTTGGGCTCCTAACCACTCGCAAACGGTGACACCTTTAGGTGTTTAAATATACACCTGGAAGCTTGGTCTTTCAGGCCTATAATGTGGTGAATCTGTAGCTCTGAGAATCTCAAATAGTATTCCCTTCAGGATTCAGATAATCCTTTTAAAAGAAAGATTGAAGAAAGTTCAAAACTAGCTTTCATTGGTTGAATAAAGGAGGAGTTCTCTCCTTTCTGCTGCACAGCAGCTTTAATGGTGCAAGGATGGTTTCCTGTTTCCTCACCTTACTGGATTTATGGTCCACGTTGAAGGTTGCAATAATGCCCTCGGCCAACTCCCTGCCCTCTCTGAGGACCATGTACTCTGACAGACGGTTTGCCAGGTATGTTTTACCAGTGCCACTGGGGCCAGACAAGATAATCCGCCTGTGTTCCATCAGGAGAGAGACATAACGCTGCAGTATAGGCTTTGGGATCAGGGATTCAAACACCAGCCCATCCAGACTGTTCTCACAGATACCTGAAATAAGGAAAGATTGCTCATGTAGAGGGATTTACAGTTTTTCAGCCAAGTTACCTGCATTTTAGAAAGTTTTGTTGTTGTTGTTTTTTTGGTTTTGCTATGCTGCAAAATCCCTTTGTGAAGTTTGAACAAATCAAGATTAGTTGAAATAACTAGACCGTCAAACTGGAAAACTAAAAAAAAAAAAGTCGTTTTTTAGGGGCCAGTAACACAACCCCCCAAAACCACTCAGAAACAACAGATTCAGATCTGACTTGCCCAAGCTGTTGTGGCTGAGGAGCCCATAGAAAGCTGCTAACACAAGTGCAGAAGGGACCTATGGGCTTAGCTTGGTTCCTCCAGCCCTCCCAGTTTTCAAAGGACTGGCTTGTGTCTGAGGCCCTAGGAAATTGCTGCACAAATTATTCCAGGCCACATTTTTCACACACAAACCATCTGTGTTGCAGGATTTCACTATGCATAGCGCACAGTCATCCAGAATTTACCTGTTTCCTTTTGATTCACTAGACCAAAAAAACCAAACCCCAGCTATCATCAACTCCCCCTACTTTCCCAAACCTTGTAATTAAACTCCTTCTCTGTATGCTGATACTTATCTCTCCTAACAGAAAGCTCCTACTGATAAGCATTTACGCAATGTCAGCAGTCACTTTAGGCAGAATTGGCTCAGAGAAAATACACAGAGTTTCAAAATAAACAGCAGAAAGGGCAGTTGGCAGATCACACAGAGAAATGTTTGCACCTCAACGGTAGCTCAGAATATGAAATATTTATATAGGCAGCTTTATGTCTCCAAGGTATGTGTAAGTGATTTTCCATAAATTGATTAAACACATTTCCATTTTATTGAAAACTGTTATCACATGTGAACCTTCAAACTACAAGTCAAGCCAATACAAGTTAAATATAAAATCAGATGGCAGTTTTACAGATATGGCTAGACCTCAAGCAATATTCCAATTGGGATTTACTATTGGACAAGGTATTTTAAGTAAGCACCATACCCTGGGGTCACATCAAGCCTCAGTAAATTGAGATATTTCATGGCTTATTTTGTCTTCCTGCCCACTGATTTGCTACCCAAGGGAAGTGATTTTTTTAAAACCAATATTCAAAAATCAAAACTACTTTCAGTCAAATGTCACAGCCTAATTTCAAAGCTGAGCTGCAGAGTGTCTGGCAATGCTGTCAAATACTCTACCATATGAATACAGATCTATGCTCCAGATTTCACTGGGGTAATTTTGAACAAACTGATGTACATTCAAAACACTGAAGCTGGGAATTTTTTCTCCTAAATCTAGTTTCAGAGCATAGTTTTCACATGAAAATTGGTGCCCAAGACAGTGAATGAGAAACCATATGAGAAACAGAAGCGTTACATTCTTATCACTGTGATATAATGAAATTGATGAGAAATCTGAAAATCACACATTTTGAAAAAAAGCCAGATTTCAAGGTGTCCCACGAATTCTGGGGTCCCTCCTTACTGGTGCTTAGGGAGGGACTCCTCAGAGAGAACAAGTAAGCAAGTCAAATCAAGACTTTTTTTACTCCACATGAAGGAAATCACAGTTGTTACAAACAGGTAATACAATTCTGAGGCTTTATTATTAATCTGGAAGGTACTTTGCTGCTCAGACAACTCCACTATGTCCTTTGTGCTGTGAGGTCTTCTCCAGGACAACTCCAGGCATCAATTCAAAATATTTGGAGAAAACTGCTGTGTGTGTAATTATTCCTACTGTTGAAAATTTGCTGTATGTATAGACTTAGCATGCTCTAAGTGGTGTCTTTATCAAGTAAAAATAGAAGGACCAGTAAATAAAAGTCAGGGATGGGGAAAAAAAGGCAATAAGAAGTTTCTACACCTCTGAGCTTCTTCGCACAGCGAGTTTTGATACAACTGTAATTAGTGAGAACTACAACAGACAGGTCAAGCATAATTACCTTTGATGGTAACTGAAATAGTGTTGTTTTCTCCAACCAGATAGCCACAGGGCAACAGCTCCGGTGTCTCCGCGCTGTTAGTGCGTTTGATTTCTCCAATGCTGTAGCCCAGGACACTGTCTGAATTCAGGCCCAGCTGGCTCATGGGATCCACGTGGATGATGTACTCCTGGAGTGGGAAAGGGACATGGAAAGTGAGGCAGCACCGAAACCTCTGGGCCTTTGTTCTGTGCTAGCACAGCAATAATCACAGCAAGTGCAATATTGCTTGGTACCACCAACATCTAACAGGAGGATCCAAGCACTGTGCTCACTGACCTTAAACAACCGTCTCACAACCCCATCCAGGACATCCCACTTGGTCTTGCCACTGACTCCGATGCAGCCTATGAGGAAGGCGCGAGGCCTCGAATCCTAAAGGCACAGAAATGTGAATTAAGTTACCAAAGAAATACTGACTGTACCAGGAAGTTTTCTTCCTTTATTTTTTAAACTATGGTACATCTTTACCACTCCATATGGAATCCTTTTCTACTAAACATTTTCTACAGTGTTGGAGTCACAAATCTAAAAGATACTTCAGGGTAACTGATGTTAAGTAAAAGGTATTTATCAATCAATCAATGAATCCATGAACAATTAAAAATCCTCTGAGGGGATTACAGCTTAAAAAACCACAGGCTGTTAGGAAAATTCTAGGCAGAAAAATTCATGGCTTGATGCTTTTTCCATGACTTCACAATCAAACATGTTGCATTTGCAAGGTTTATCCTACTCACCTCTACAAACACTGCCACAGTCATAGAATCTACAAATATATATAGAAATGATACATGGCTGTATGTATATATAGCTATACAGTGACTTTTATATATAAGTGTATATATAACAACTTGTGTGACATGTTTGGTATAACACGGTGCTTTAGTTGTGCACCTTCAATCTATGTGCTGGATCATTGCCATTATTAGCCAAAATGGTATTGAAGTTTAACAGAAAGGCCCAAGAGCTTTGTGCAGCTTTTAACATACCAGTCTTAAACACATGCTGTCCCAAGGTGCACTACCCTGCTAACCTCCCTGTTGCCAAAAGAGTGGCCTGGTTTTTAGAGATCCTG
>NW_009952259.1:148112-155918 GCF_000747805.2 Chaetura pelagica
GCTGAAAGGCTCAAATTGTAACGTTATCACCTACACTGTTGACACATGGTCTGGGCTAATCATCCTGTGTTACCAACATGCTTCATGGCCAGTGCTGAGGGCACCAACAAGATAATGTATCATAAAAAGCTATTGCAGGTGACTCTGTGAGACAACCTGAACTGGCAGTGCTGGCTCTCAGCAGTTCCAAGGAAGCAGAGGCTTAGTGCCCTGGCTATCACTAGAGATACACCAATGAACTATTACAGAGAAATTATTTTAAAATCTTTTGCAAACAAAAGCCTGCAAAACAAACTGGATTTGAATTCTCTGCCTCGTTTCAAAGTCAATTATATTTCCAAGCTGGGGATGAAACACTTACTCACCTCCTTCCATTTTATCTCATCCTGAAAGTTGACAACTATTTTGACGTGTCTGCCTCCCTCTTTCCGGGCTGAGCCATCTCCAGTGTCATCTAACAGCATGTCTGTGAACAGAAAACATCAACAGCTTCACAGCTCTATTGTAATAACACCGAAGACTATTCTGATTTATGCCAACACCTCTATTGTAGTCAAACACAACACATCTGGCCTTCACATGCCCCGAGGTAAAACGCAAGAACCAGGTTTACCGACTTCCCTACCAAATATCAGGATCGCTCAAAAAAAGTGACAGTCACTGAAAATTATTAGTCAGTTACTCTGTATTTTCCTCCAATGATACCTCCCCTGGCAAATGTACACTATTAAATGGCTTTAAACACACAGCTGAGGTCATAATTGGACAACTCCGAGCCAGGGTGGAGCAGACCTGTGACGACATTTGAAAAGGAGGCTTTGTGCCAGCTCCTGACATATTTCCACACCTCAACTGTTCATAATTTTCATGCTTTCATTTCTCCATGGCTAACCAAACCAAATCTTCCAAGTGCAGGATAAAACCTGCCCAGCTCCTCGCTCATTAAACTCACCGAGACTGGTCGACTCCGTGAGGTTCAAACTGTGTTGAGAGAGACCCACTGAATGTCTTGGAGAAGATGAGATGGAAACCTGAGACTGAGCCCTGCTACAGCTCCCGTGGTTTTCAGATTTCAGGCGATCATTTTCTGCTTTTAATTTTTCAATCTCACTCTTGAAAAGACAAGTCAGGCGTTAGAAGGCACACTTAAAAGAGAGCAACAGAAGTGACTACAGAAGAAATCCTGGTTTAGCAGAAACGCCATTTTCATAATATTTTATTTTAATAAAATAATGCTTTTAATTGTTACGACATCCCTTCCATGAAACTTTCCAGAGTATCCTAGAAAGCATAAATGTGTGGGAATTCACTAAACACTGAAATGCAGCTACTTTGAGGCAGAGAACATGGAAATACTTGAAGGGGTTGCTGACAGTCAAGAAAATTATCTCCCTGGAGGTTTCTAGGGTTGAAACAGTTACAGCTGCAGCATGAGGGCAGCAGAACTCATGTGTTCAAGGTGATTTTTAATGAAGGTGCAAGGTTGAACATTGGCTTAAAACTAGACATAACCTTTAGTAAGCATCCAAAAACTTCAGATTTACCTTCTTTCAGATCTTCAGTGAGTGGCAGGTTGGCCAATCCTGAACACACCAACAAAGACTGCAGTATTTGGTTACTTCTTACCTGCATTCTGTTCATGGCCTCGCGCAGCTGGTCAAGCTGGTGAGCAGAGCTAAGGGCTTCCAGACGAATATCAGTCAGCTTCATCTCCTTGTCTCTCAGCTCATTTCGCAACTGCATGACTGTTTCAGCTTCACTGTCAGTGCACTCAGAAATACTGGAGCAGATTGAGGAACAGACATTGAGTGAGACCACTTTTTGCTTTTCAGAGAGTGTTATTCCATCATTTATTAGTAGAGGAGGAAAATAATCTTTTGATTCTGTAACAAGCTGGCAACAGCTCCTGCTTCTTGGATTAGTGATACCATAAATCAGATAGTAAAGAGGTCATGGAAACATCA
Organism: Chaetura pelagica; assembly: GCF_000747805.2. Lineage (NCBI taxonomy): Eukaryota > Metazoa > Chordata > Aves > Apodiformes > Apodidae > Chaetura > Chaetura pelagica. The sequence goes on from NW_009952259.1 coordinate 150,077, forward strand.
GAGAGTGGTGAAATAAATATGTCTGAGGGTGATTTTTCTTTAATCAGCATCTGAAACAGAATTCTGGAAGTCACCTACTATTGGATAGCCCTTGTTTTTTCATGGTAGCTGCCATAAAGGAAAACTTCTAAAGCCAAAATCTAAATAAATTAAGGGGGTGTAGGCAGCGACGGCAGTTGGTTGGAGATTGATGAGTTTACAGACAGATTTAAAGCTCGCCAGGTGTGCACAGCTGGGTTTCCCTGAACTGTTCTGGAGGGCTTTAGGACTCTACACCTATTGAAGCGTGATAAATTCCTGCTCGCTTTCAAGCACTCATGCTTAAAAAATTTTTGGTGGCTTTTTTCTTCCCTCCTCATACAAAAAAAAAAAAAAAGACTCTGGGTGAGTAACATTTCAGCACATTCATAAGTGTATCTATATAAAGATCAGCTACACAGCTGCGTGCTTTGAGGGAGATTTCATTTAAAATATTTCTCCCTATATCAGGTTAATGAGAGAAGTTTTCCCCACTAAAAAGTCAGTAAGCCAAAATACACAAGTTTTGCTTCTGCTCTAGCCTTCCCTCTGTTCCCATATTTACTCTTTTCTCATGTTTAGCCTTTTGGCTTTCATGTCAAGATAAGACATACGCACACAGAATTTTGACTGATGATAGATGAGGTCATTATTTGACAAATTTCTGGCCTTAGCTTTCTAAAGCACAATTTGCTGTAGTCACCAGAAACTTGCCAAGTGAGGCTCAAGAGACTGGAAAGGCTTTACAAAAAAAATCACAGGGGATTATCTTCTGCTACTAACATTTCATCGCTATTATACGGCTGGAAACAGTTGCTATTGTTTTCACTTCTTGAAGTGAAAACAAGTGATGGGCAAAACTTCAAGCCTGGGTCCTTACTCAAAAGCATTTGATCAGAAATCAGGCTGGAAGCTTTGCATGACACCTACTAGGTCATAAGGCTCTCTGGTAACTGTTTCACAATACTGCCACTTACAACTTTCTGTATTTATCCTATTTAAGTGAGAAAGCTACTCATAGAATTAACAAAAAAATTTCACACAGTTTTCCAAACACATCCTAAAATGTGAGTTTATACTCAAAACACAATTATTTAGCTTTATTTCACAGGTAGCCAAAAAGAAGCATCAAGATTGCCTGTGACCTTCCCATCAACATAAAATGAGTCAAGCAGCAGAGCAGAAGTCCTGACTTTGAAGTCTATATCTCATTCTCATCATGCACAAGCTGAAGGGTATGATGTGGTGCTACAGATGAGCCTCTACAATATACTTCCCAAAGGACACATTGGTTTCTCACTCCTTGACCCCAAGCCTGCTCTTGGCCTGGCTGTTGTCATCCTCCCAGGCTTATGCCAGCTCTGGCACTCAGAGTGAGAGCAGACCTGAGCTGAGCCAACCCACCAACCTGGGGAAAAAACTGTTCATGTTTCTGTCCAATTATTCTTCACATAATTTAGCAAGAGGCATAGGCTCAGGGGAGCTGTCTGACAGGCAGCAGAGCCAGTTGCAAGGGAAGGACCAGGCACAGGTGGCTAGGAAGGTGCAGAAGAAAAGAGGAGCAGATCATCTCCATCCAAGCTGTTAGATGAGTTCAGCTGCATCAGGAAACCATGCTGTTTAATTTCTGGTAAATCCTCACCTTTAGCTGAATTTGTGAATTTATTTGAAAACTCATCATTGCACATTAGTACACAATGTACTGTCTTTAGCCACCACAGAAAACAAAATCCCAGGCTTGGCCTGGCTTGTTTCATTAACAGCAAGACATCCAATTAATTCTACACTCCAAGGTCACCCTGGTTATAAATACCCTTCATACTCTACATGTTCTCCTGAGAGAGCCTCCCAAGGAAATACTAAATTATACCACAGCAACAATGCCATGATTTTGGCTTCCTGGACATTAATGCAAAGGTACTGTGTTGGGAGTCAGCTTACATATCTTTAATTCCCTGGATACACAAATTCTACTTTTCTGTCCTCTGCCTGTATTCTCCTTTGACTACAGGACACTCCAAACAGGCAGGAGTTGAAAGTGTGATCTTTGCTCATTCTTTTGCCAGTATGACAGAGTTGAGGATTTTACCCAAAATACTTCACAACCACAGCCCTTCTCTGGGAGAGAATGTAAGTGATGTTTGGGAGTAGGACTGATCAGTGACAACAGACCAGCCTTGACCTAGAGAAGAATCCTGTCTGGTCCACTGTGTCTTCTGTGGCCTCATGGTGAGCAGCTGGTTTTAGCAGTGCATGTAACTGAGCAGCTTACATAGGGCTTACACAGATGTGCAGATACTTAGACAGAAGAAGCAACAGGCACTGGATGGCATAAAGTACATCTTGCCCCTGTTCATTTCCAGAAAGTGCCCTAGAAATGTCCTGCAAAGCTAGCATGGAAAACACTGGATCTCTCCAAAGCATGACAGTTCTCCTTTCCTCTACCAGTGCAGCAAGATGCCTTCCATGCCATTTTCTATTTAAAAATCACTTACAGAGAATTGGAATGGGAAGCTCTCAGCAATGGGGTTGCAGCAGTAGAGTTGTGGTGTGGTAGCTTTGGTGAAGAAGGTAATGAAGAATCAGTCATCTCCTCAATATCTGAATGAGAAGATGCTGACTTGGGAGATTTCTTTTTACCAAAAGCTTGCTTGAAGGAGCTGCGTAACTGGAAGAAAACAAGACCAAAACAGTAGGCACATCATTAAGGATGAAACCAGGCAAAAAAGCCACAGAGCAACTCAAAACATGCAAATTCTCCTAATGACACAGCCAGACTCACATATTTTTTAACACAGGTTAACAAAAAAAACAATTTAAAAAAGCTTTTTTCCCCCATAACTATTGAATGAGATTAATAATGAGATTAATACCAATGCTTCCTATTTTTAGGATAACTATTTTACAGCAAATTCAGTTCAGTGCAACAAGCTTTACAGTGATGTTGTAGCAACTTGCAGCTATAATGTGGCGTGGCTCAGACAAGGTTAATGATGCTGAAAAGGTTAGTCGTGTACATGGATGGGTTAGCTTTGTATCTCACAGTTTGAAGTATGTCTTCCTTACCTCATTAACCTGCCGGAAGAAGCGCAAGCAAAAGGAAGTGAGGGAAGGAAAAAAGACATATTTTAACAGATAAAGCCAGTGATAAGGAAAGCTTTGGATTTCTAAGACAAACATGACCAATAATCAAGAAAGATGAACAGTTACTTTAAACATGGAACCCTGTATTTTTCTAAAGCAGGTGTTTCAAACAACATACATCTTTGCATTCTTTGAGGGAAACACTAGACCCAGATCTGGTCACTACTTGCAGGAACAGGAGAAAAGACTGAACATTCTCTACATACCTGTAACCAAAAGAACCTTTTCTCATGTGACTGTCATTTTCCAAGCAACAACAATAATCACTATTCATGTGATTAAACTGATGTAATCCAAATGTTACTGTTCACCAGTTAATGTTCAAGAAGTGTTTGAACAACATTCCCAGATTTAAGATTTAACTTTTAGGTTGCCCTGTGAGGAGTCAAGGTTTGGACGTGATGATCCTCATGGGTCCCTTCCAACTCAGGATACTCTGTGAACATCATTTAATGCTATCAGAAATCATATGCTGTAAACAGACTGGCTTAATATGAGCTGAAAGTTGTTTTTGAGCTGGACAAAAGCTCCTTTAGTGAGAAATGTTGAAAATCTGGTGTTTCAGCTCCAAACTGGCAGCTGTGTTGTTTCTCTACGTAACATAGAGATCTTGGCTGGTAACTTTCTCAATATTTGTGAAATAAACAAGGTGTGAATCAGACTCAACTTATGTGTTTTCTTATTAAATTACTGAATTAATATTCAAGTTTAATTTTACAGCAGTGTTGTAGTGATTTTTAATAAAAACATATCATGTTTCTTCTATTTCATGAAAACTTGGGCTGTTTCTCTTTATAACAAGGAGATGTTTCCTTAACTTTCTTTAAAAATAGTCATCTGATGAATGGGAAGTGTAGATTGATGTAGGATAATATCTACTGGGTTACAGTAATAAAGAAGAGGAGCTAAAGTAAAAATTTAAAGTGTTTATCTTAACCAAGGCTTAATGATTATAAAAAGTTTGTATCACAAATTAAGAGTCACTAGCAATTTAAAAATTACAGCAATTTACTTCATCTGTAACTACTGTATAACCCAGCATAAGAAGGATTTGGAGATGACATTGTCTCCATTCAACCAATTATTTAAGGGCAGAGTGGAAAAATTACTGTTACGAAGGACTTGGCAAGAAATCAAAATGAAACCACTGGGATAAGAGAGAATTAAAACAAGAACATGCTCAGGAAACTGTTTCTTACAGTTCAGGAGTTTCATAAACATTTCTGAGAGGCTATTGTGCAAATACAAATCAAGCTTTTACCAGCTCATACCACATTTTGTAGCTATGCAGATTTATCTGTACACCCAAAAGATCCAGGGAGATTTATATTCAATGGGAAGGAAGGGGTGGATTGTTTCACTGGCTACAATAAACAATCTAAGGACTTAAGTCCAAACTATAATCTGACTAGGTCACAAAGGCAGTTAGGGTGTCTAAGTCAAGATGGAGTTTGATATAATGTACCTTTCCTCCAGCACAGGGGACCTTGCACACAGTACATGATGAGCAAAGAAGGAAAAATGGGAAATGGAAGGTAAGCATTGCAACATCTTGCAAAATCAATGTCCATCACAATACATTTTTAAATACTGTTGTCGGCTTTCTTGTAGAATTCCCTAATATGTTCAAAAAGAGTTCTTAAAATATTTAACATGTTCACTTAAAAGAAAGCCCTACAAGCCTGAAAGGAAAAATAAAAGTAGGAATGATCTCTTGTCATGGATTTGTTGTTATGACAGATACTGAGTTTTCCTTAAGGGGCTGGACACCAGATTAATTCTAGCCAGAACTGATCTTTGACAGCTATTTCTAATTTAAGACTGCCCTTTTGGCTGTTAAGCTAAAATTCAATCCTAGGCAGAGTCAACACAAGCATATACATCACTTAGGACTCAATTAAGCCTTCAAAAGAGAGTTTACACAGGATTTAAACAGTGCATGGTCCTTGTGCTGACCTGTCGCGCTGGGGAGGAAGGAGGAGCCGAGCAGCTGGGTTTCACCCTGGACATTCTGACTGTTTTACATAAACCTCCCGCAATCTGTTGAAATCAACTCACCCAGTTCTTCCTCTTCTTTTTCTTTGAGTCGCTCTCAATGTTGCTTCCCACACTGGAGTGACTGGTGGCACTGTTGATACTGGAGACACTGTCTGAAGAGTGTTGCCTTCGGATCCGCAGATCGGTGGCTTGAGCAGCTCCAGGTCCTGATTGGGAATGGAGGCAACGTCAAAATTATGTAAGAAATCTGATGTAAATTACTGGGATAAGCAAGATAAGTGAGATAAGACACAACTGCGTTCAGACTTCATACTGGAAATTCCTGAAAATCCTAAAGAAAATAAAGACAAGTGCCTGACAGCTCTGAAATGGGGAATCTTTGCTCCCTGCTGCTTCACAAAAAAAACACCAAATGTTTTGAGTTGGAAGGGACCTTAGAGATCATCAAGTTCCAACCCCTCTGCATGGGCAGGGACACCTCCCACTAGACCAGGTTGCTCCAAGCCCCATCCAACCTGGCCTTGAGACTTCAGTGTCTACATGAGTGAATAACTAAACGCTTACAGTAAATTCACTGAGCTCACACTGAAAGTAGAACAGCTTTGTTAGAACATCTTTTCATGTCTCTAGCACATCCATTTACTCCTCTAGAATTGACTGCCTTATTGACACCAATACCCAT
>NW_009952259.1:155964-179041 GCF_000747805.2 Chaetura pelagica
AGACAAAGCTGATCTCCTGTGGTTGCATCAGCTGTTACCAAGAGGTCTGAAGCCCCATGAGCACCACACCACTACTAAATATAGTGCTTTTGCTTCTCACCTTTGCAGTTGAGCTCTGGTGTGTTGATGACTCCATTGATGGCAGCCTGGGCAGCAGCATTTTGCTTCTTCAGTAGTTCAATTGTCTTCCTTAACTCGTTCAGTTCTGAGTCCTTGAATAAGAGAAAAAAAAAAAGGTAAAAAAAAAAGGTGATTCATTGAAAAATATAATTATATCTTTGCACCAAAGAGACACATTTCAATCTGAGTGTTGATAGTTGGTAGAGAATGTATGGAATATATATGTACCAGGAGATGAAGATGAGGTCTGGTACACCTAAGGAAGCCCACCTCTAGCAGGCTGCAAAACAGCACATACTAAAAAAAATGTAGATGCTCTGCAATACAGAAATCATGTATGTCCAAGTATACTGTCCAAAAACCTAGTATTTCCTTTCTTGCACAGGTTTTCGTGGTGTTTTTCTTGAACATGCACATGTGTGGATGCATTTGGCAGAAATTTATAACCCAAATATGCAGTTCTCAATACTAGTGTCCAATGCAACAATTTGTAAGAAAATCTGATCAGTCACCACAACGTTCCAGTGAGGAAAACAAGTATTTTACACAAATCTTCATTACATTTTACTCCATCGCCACAACTGAGGAAACAGTGTCTGTGTTTGTTTGGTTTTTTTTTCCATCACAACTACAGAAGGAGGACGAGCAACAATGCTGGAAACAGCAGTTAAGACTTCCCCAGATAGTTTTCAAGCTTGCCTTTTGTTCTGCTGTCATGGTCAGGCTCTGCAGTCTGATTGTCATGTTCCCCAGGCTCTGCTCAAATGCTGCCACCAGGTGAGCCTGAAAGTTAAACCATATAGAAATAGTTGGTTCTTTCCCCCAACCCAAACAAGAATATTTCTGCAGGTATTTCAGTGGGCCACCTCCTGCAGTGCATATTTTGTGGTGTAAATGATAGGGAGAAAATAACATGGTTTGGAAAAGGTCAAACGAGTAGAGCACACGTTGTGAAAACAAATTCTCAAGAACCATTTAACTGGGGGGAACTGGAAATGCCAAAGGTAAAGGACCAATTTTGGAATTTTAGAAGATGACAGCCCTTCTGTGTACCACCACTGCCAGTAGCACATAAGGAAAGGAGGCAGTTTTAGGCTACCAACCATGCCCTGCTTGGCTTCAGAGAACACAGACGTAGGATAACGCTGTGACCTGGCACATCGGTAGGACATCTCCTGGAGGTGGCTTCTCAGTTGGCTGCTACATCCACCTCTTTGATACCATGATTTCAATAGCCAGGCCAATTATCTCAGGCACACTCTAACAGAACAGCAAAGCAGGATTTTTTTGCAGTTTGGAATTCTCTTGCATTCCGTAAAATGTGTCCAGAATACATCAAGAAAGAAATCACCTCCTGGGTCCTTAGGAGTTAAGGTCCTTTGAACAACCACATCCCAAATTAATCCAGTTCCTGTACTTTTCTAAAATGTTCAAAGCTGCTTGGATTTTGTGATTAAATGGAAAACACATTCTGGCACTTTGTTGAAATAGAAAGACGTGGGGGTTTTTTCTGAAACATCTCACAGATTAAGTAACTGAGGCTCTTAAATGACACTTTAGGGAATACACGTGGCCACCTGAAAGTATTCCTGATACCAAAAAGGCATGGAAGGATGACCTTGGTCATCTAGCCATATCCCCAAGCTACTACAAGCAATGACATGAAAAGATCTCCTATCACAAAATATAAAGAGGAGAAAGAGACAAATCCATCTGTATTTCTAAATATCTCCTGTTGTTCATTTTTTGAAACCAGACTTAATCTTTGACTTTTTATGTGGGCCATTATCAGCACAGTTAAGGCTACTCAGTGATAGTTTTCAGGTACCCTGACACAGTTCAGGTAACTCTTGCCACAAAGCTTTTGAGCTGATGTATCTACACCTAACTCAAAGACTTCTCCAATACTTGAACACACATTGCCTGCAACCAAGATCCCTCTGCTAAACATCATCCCAAACCTCCTGGTGATTGGCCAATGACCTTTTTTTTTTCATTTTCCATGAAAAAAAAAAACAACAAACCCAATGTTGATTATATTAAGAACATCAGTAAAGAGCCAAAAATTAAAAGTAAAAGGAAGAAAAAGCAGATTGAGAAGACAGAAAGGAACTTCATAAAAGGGAACTATATTTCTAGTGCCATGATATGGCACTGGTTTAGAGATACACATGTATATATATTTTTTTCTCATTAGTCATAGTAATCTACACTAACCATAGCAAGTACTATTTTATTTCTCTATTAAAAATGATTTTTATGCACACAACAACTAAAATGGTGCCAAATCTTACCAAGGGGAAAAGGACATTCTCTCACCTAAAGATATACAGGATAGAAAATCCTTTCAGAGAGCTATTGCAGACTTATTCAACAGCAGCACACAGCTGACTTATCCTAAATAACTGTTCTCACATTCACAATGAAAACAAACATGATCAGTACAATAACAGGGGGATGTGCATCTCTCATTCCCACCAGCCCCTATGAAAATAAGCAGAGCTGAGACTGCAAGAAAACAGCACAAAGTAATTTAAACCCTCACTCTACACATGTATGAAAACCTAAATATTTGTTTTAAAAACACAGACTGCAAAGCTTCTGTTGGGGAAGATGAACACAGAATAACAAAACTGATATTCAGGAATCCTCAGCAATACCCTGTAAAGGCAAAAAATAAACAGGCAAGTGGGACTGTGTGGATTCATAGTGGGACACAAACCCTTAATGCTTTCATCTGAACCTTCAGAAAAAGTCGCTTTCCAAACCAGATCAGGCACCTTGAAATTATTCCTATTGGGAAATTGTTCAGTGAGCTATAGAAACCAGTTAACTTTACTTCCTAGCTGGAGTGAAACCTTTTCAAATTCTTGCCCCTGATAGCCTGAGCAGCATCAAAAGCTACTGTGTCTCTACATGAAAAAAAATAATAAATTAAATCAAGATAATAATTTAAATTGCCTAACCTAAAGCATTCTATTAAGGAAATGTCCATAAAGCAGTGTCTTAACAAAAAGTCTTAACTTTTTTGGGAACAGACCTAGCCTTTTACATGGAAAATGAGTAGGTACTCTGAAAATAAGTGACTAGGGACAAATATATTAGTAAGACAGCTACAGCAACATCTCTGCAGCAGACTGTTGTTGATTTATGAACAAATGAGGGGCACGTCCAAGTCTAAGAAGTTTAAATATCATCAATAAAAAGCTACAACATTTTAGCACAGTGAGTGATGCAAATATAGAGTATTATCAACGTAACAAATTATGCTAAGTTTTTGGGGGCAATACTCCTTTCTAATCAAACAAAAGTGTACAGCAGCAGCAGCATGTGTTAAAAAACATTTTCTGCAAAGACAGTGGGAGTAACCATGCACAAATTCTTGGGGAAATGAACAGCAACTGGGGCAGGCACATAGCAGCATGTGCTATTCACTTCTCCTGTGGACAGGCTACTAATTCCTGTGCTGAGTAAGAGCTTACTGAACCGAATTGTTCCACAGTAGATTCCCCCTCGAATCCTAAGTTTTGTGTTCCACCTATTCAGAGAGCTGATGGACAGGAATGTCCTCTTCAGTAGCATGTGGCCTGATGTTTATTCATTCCCACAAACGAGGATGTCAATATGGTCTAGTTTGATGTCTATTCATCTGTGGCTTATTTACTCTAGAACTGCTTATTTTTCTAGCAAGCTTCTGTTTTGCAGATGCACAGAACTCACAAATAAACTTGCTCAGGTACATACACAGCATTGCCTCAACCCCACCTGGCTTTCAACTATTATTTTTTTCCAAGTGTCTTACATTACTTATTCATAAAGCTCCTTAGAGAAAACAATGCTGTCTGCATTGGTTAAAAATCAGGAATGTCCACTCTTTAAGTATAACTTTAAATTAGTTCTCAGAGCCCCTTTTACCACCATCATGCCATTAGCCCACATATTAATGCAACAGCAAAATATAATAGGCTTCAATCCATGTCTCTACCAATTTTTATTCCTGCCAATAATTACTTTCATCTGTACCCCAGTCCACCCAAATGTCCAAGCAAGACACTATTTATAAAAAAACACCCCATCCTTGAATATTCTGTCAAGATTCGAAGATTATTTGCATATATCTAAAGCAAAATCAATATTACAATTTATTATTGAAAGAAAGGCATAAGACAATTCAGTAGGACAGAGGATGTTAATTTTGGAAAAGTCCCACATGCATGCAGTTGCTTTTTTAAACACATAGGTAACATGAACCAAGTATTAAACACATGATATCTTTTTGTCACTTAAAAAAATTGGGGTAGCAGTTGATGCATTAAATGCATTCCCTGTTAGTGTTCTCAGAGTTGTACTCACATTGGCAGTCAACTGAGTTGTCAGAGCTGATACTTTTTCTTGGGATGCATCCAACTCTCTTCGTAGCTTGCGAATCTATATATTTTAAGAGAGCACTTTACTGCACCATAATATGGAGAAAGAAAACAGCAAGACACAAAATGCAGAGTGTCCTGATAGCACATTTATGCCTGTCAAATGTGATGTGTCCTTACCTCTGACTGGCACTTCTCTTCAGGCTATAAAGTAAAAACAGAAGAAAATACATGAGGATATTATAACCAGCCTGAGAAACAGATAACATTTTTCTGGTCTTTTTTTTTTTTTTGTGTGTGTGTGTTTGAAAAGTTCTAATGTGAATTCCATATTTTGGATTCCCACCTCCATATTCAGTCCAAGATAATATCCTAATTTACTTTCAGGAAAAAGAAAATAGGCTGCCAGCCTGCCAACCATTGCCCCTCAGAGTCTGATCCATGGAAGGGTGATGCCCTGGCTCCATGCATAAGGGGCAGCCCAAGGCTCAGAGGGGCAGCAATTCCCTTCTTCCCATGCTCAGCTTTCCATGGGATAGAGAGCAGGTTTTGCATTCCAAAGCGATGTGGAAATAAATAAATAAATGAATGAATTCCTTCCACTTAGGTGCTTCCTGGGGACTGTGGTGATGAAAAACTGAGGAGACACAACTAGTTATCTGAGGACGCAAAGTGGATGTGCTGACCATCCGCTGTGGTCTGCGTGATAAAACTGTGGCTACTAGGGCTTGTTTCTAACCAAAGTTATCAGCTGAGGAGAAGTATATGGTGGGAAATGACACACTCCACCACCCTTATGTAAACATGCCCACTACCAGCCTCCATGAAAATTATACCCATAAACCACACTATTAAGAGCCACTGGTGCTTGGGCAGCAAGCACATCAACCAGAGCTCAGGTGGCAGCTGCTGAGTGCTCTTCTTGGGGCTCCCAGGGTTATAAACAACAGCCCAGAGAAAATGGTTTGTTTTTCATCTTTCCAAAGCATTATCTGCTTTGGCTTCATAACAAAGAAACATGCATGTGAAATAATGCTAAATAACACTAGGCTGCCCCAGCAGACTTCAGAGACCATCACACATGATCTTCCAAGAGCAAATTCTTCCACATACTCTTGTACCACATATGTTTCAGCTGTGGATGTGTGGTGAGTGTGAAGATGCATCACACTTGAATTTCAAATTGAAGATGCTGTTCAATTAACATATATTTCAGAAGTAATTGTGATTGTTATTCACTGTTTTTTAGAAGGGTTGTGTTTAACGGGGGCCTACAAAGATGGGGACACATTTTTTAGCAGGGCCTGTAGCCACAGGGCAAGGGGTAATAGTTTTAAACAAAAGAGGGTACATTTAGAATAGATATAAGGAAGACATTTTTTACAATAGAGTGGTGAAACACAGACATGGGTTACCCAGAGAGGTGGTAGATGACCCATCCCTGGAAACATTCAAGGTCAGGTTGGATGGGGCTATGAGCAAACTGACCTAGTTGGAGATGCTCCCGCTCACTGCAGGGGGTGAGAAGAGATGACCTCCAAAGGTCCTTTCCAACCCAATCCATACTATGTTTCAATGATTTTTAAGAACCCCCCAAACCCGTGCTCCTGGCATGCCAGGAACACATCAGGCACCTTTGGTTGGGCTGGCTTGGATATCAGCAGCAGTGAAGCCACTGGGAATTGACCATCAGTGCCAAATGCTTCTGCACAGCCTTGTGTGGGCTGGAACCTGCTGTGCCCCTGGGTCACTGCAGATAACACTCCAACTAGCTAGAGAAAAGCCTGTCAAACCAGGGGCTGGGAGCTGCAGTCTCACCTCCCCATCACAGCACAGATGTAGCCTGAACTTGGAAGGTCTTCCATAGTACATGTTTACATGGAAAACCCTTGGTGAGACTATCGGAAGAAAATAATGCAACACACATTTAAAAACCCCTCTATTTTCAAACTCCAGTAAGCCTTATTTTAGGATCAGAGAACTTAAATAAAGACATACTTTCAGAGAAAATATTACTGGCATAGTGAACAAATAGCTTCTTTGGAATTATTGAAACCTGTGCATAAAGAAACTTACACTTCTTTAGTAGCAAATCATTAAGGCTGGAACGACTTTAAACAGCAATTAGGTAATGAAGTTCAAATCTCCTCAGATCTGCTGAGCTCCTTTGTAGCAAAACTTATTCAGTGCAGTTGTAAAACACTGACTCAAAAATAAATTGCTGCTTTTAGGTCATTAACACCTGTGTTTAATGACAAAACTGCTAAATATCCACAGTCTCCTTTGTGAATATAAACTTTCCTTTATAGCTGGCATTCAGAACACAATCAAAAAGAGGGTTTTTTTTCTTTCCTCCTCCCTGAACAGCAAAAAAAAATTAGCACAATAGGACCAGTCAATTCAATAATTTTGATTAGTAAGCCCAAATAGTTCATTTCATTATACTCACTGTTGAATAAATAGATGATGTACTGGATACCAAAGAGAGAGAAGAACCATGCACTAAAGAAAAGAAAATAAACACAATGACTATAAATATAACAACCACACAGTGGAATCATCACAGACCATCCATGGCCAATGACCAGTCTGCTGAATAAATACTTTCACAAATTTCATCACCCATCATAAACTTAATGAAGTTATTGTGCCATTAATGTACAGTTTGAAGAATGCATGGCCTGGTAATACGATCCATGAACTTTGGTTTGGTAAAGTTGTTTTACTTATTTATTTATTTAAAATTAGGTGTGGTCAGTAAGATTAAAAAGCTTTGTTGAATATTTATTGGGAAATAACTATTTCTTTGGAAAGCTTATCTTAAGACTCCTGCATAAGGGCTTACTCAGGAGAAAAAAAAAACCACAACAAATTAACTGAAATGTAGAAGAGATAACAAAAGTAAATCTAAGTATTTAATCTGCAGTTTTAGATTCAGAGGGTAGGTTGTTTTCTTTAAGCAGAAGACCAAGATGGAGATGTCCTGGGAAGACCACGCTACCCAGCTCCAGTATGAAACCAGATCCTCCAGGAGATGATGTGGAGCACCCAGAGCAGAAGCAGTGTCTAATTTTGGGACTCAGAATTGCCCTCTGAACTCAGCTGTATCTTCCTTCTGCTGACTGCAAGGGAGCATTGATGAGCTTAACATTCCCTACCCCTGCAGGGTTTTTTGGTCTTTCTTTAAAGCAATTACATTTTTTTTAACAAGGCAAAGTTGGTTTTCTCACAGAAAATCACCTGAGCGAAAACATGGCTACAAAACCTTTTCTGGAAAAAGAATCCGCTTCAAGCAGTTTTTACATTTCAATATATATTCAGTAAAAGACACACATATAGATTGATTCTCAAAGTTGTTACCATCACCTCTGTTAGGATTTACATATAACAATTTAATTTCTGATTATGCTATTAAAAAAACCTACCTGAAGCTATTCTTTCTGCTACTGAAACATAATTACCTTTCCTTTCTTTTTATTTTTAGAAACAAAATCCATCTAACTGAAACTTCCCATGCAAACTTCAGCTAACTTCTTACAAATCATATGAAATCTTGTTAAATCACTTTTTCTTTCATCTAAATCTTTCAGAAAGACAAAAAAAAAAAAGTTTAGAAAAGCTGCCATTTTGCTCTAATTACCTACTGCAATTCTCTTACATTCATAATAAATGGGCTCTGCTTTCCCATTGACATTATATCCTAAGGCAAGGCTGGAAAGAAAAGTAAACAAAGTCTAAGTTGGCTTCTGGAGGAATTTAAGACAATTTAAAAAACCCACACGAAAGCAAAAAACCCCTCACACCCATTTGCTTTTTCTGGTTAATCATATTTTCAATTAAAATGATCTTCAGAGTTAGATGCTAAGGACTGCACTGTATTAAGAACATAAAAATAATGAGTGTGAGTCAGAGCCAGGGTCTGTCTAATCATGTGCTCCATCTCTGGCTGCCACCACAGTGCATGTTTAGGGAAAAGACTGCAAGAAGGAGGCAGGCACCCAGTGATTTTTTTTTCCCCAGATACATCTTTGCATCTTCTGGGAATCAGCAGAGGTGGAAATTCCTCAGATGGGAACTACAGTCAGACCTTTTTTTTTCACAGTTGCTGTGACCTCTCTACCATTAATTTGCTTAACTGCTTCCAAGTCCACTAACACATTTTGTTTGTAACAAAAAACTCCACCTTTGTTTAGAAATAGAATTCTTTGCAGCTCTTTTAGATCTACTGCTGAATCAGTAAGTTTCCTGAGTGTCTCCCCAGTCCTGTAATATGAGAAGTAATGGACAACCAACCTATTCATAATGGACTACACAATGGATTATCACCTCCCTTCAGACATCATTTTTCCAAACTGAAGATTCCTAATCTGTTTCAACTCTCTTCATATCATAGATGCTATGCATTCAAGATCTCCTGGTCACCTTTCTTTTCACCTGCATTTTACCTTCAGACAGCCCTCTTCCAGATGGAAAGCCCCAAGGACAGGCAATATTGCACAAGGCCACAAGTGGACTCATACAGATACTACAATTTTATTTTCTGCTTTGCCTCTCTGTTTTCTTACTTTGTGAAGTGTTTACTAACTGAGGTGCATTCCAAAAAATCAACCATGCCAACTGGCCAGAGAAGAAACAGATTCCCTTGCAGTGACTTGGGACACACACATTTTGGAGTTATCAACTGGAATGATAAAGATCACGATGGGACTTTAAAGGGGGAAGGAAGACTCAGATTTAACAAAGTAAAAGAACATATAACTCTGGGAATCATATTCCTGCCTTGTAAAACGTCACATTTAATCATGTTTGAATGTGCAGATAGTTTGAGATTTCTAGTTTGAAGGACAGCTAAGGAGTTAATATTTTTGCGCAATTTCGTTCCAAGGTATCTGCAGATGGCTACTTTAAGGCCACTTAATGAAGAGCCTGAAGGCAGTTATGCTCTTGATGTGATTCCTGTTTTCTGCAGTTAACATGCATCTGCACGCAGGCTACAAACCCAAATTGTTTTGGAGCTATTACTTTAAAGCACTATAAATGCAGATGTAAGCATGTATCATTTTAAATGTCAGACAAGAAATGGTCTAGGTGTGATCAACTGCCCCAAGAGTAGAAAGAACAACAGGTATTGAAGTCAGTAGCACAAAAAGAACACAAATGTATACCCCAAGGACAATG
Organism: Chaetura pelagica; assembly: GCF_000747805.2. Taxonomy (NCBI): domain Eukaryota; kingdom Metazoa; phylum Chordata; class Aves; order Apodiformes; family Apodidae; genus Chaetura; species Chaetura pelagica. The sequence continues at coordinate 165,630 of NW_009952259.1, forward strand.
ACTAATTCCTTTCTCTCTAGGAGGCAGAAACGTCAGGGTGGAGCCAGAGGCAGCTCAGCTCCTGGGGAAGACTGATGGCCAGGGCAGCAGGGAAAGTTCCTATAATATTTCTATAATACTTTTTGATCTGTTCTGTCAAGGTGAAGGTGAACTTGATCCACAGGTTTGAAAGCACAAGACAACACATATGCCATATTCAGAACCACTTGCTTCCTTATAACTTGTGATCCCTGAGAAATAAGCAGGAGCTAAGAAGCAGGCTGGGCCTGCCTTCTGTACAGCCACAGAAGTGACAGACCTGTAACCTGAAGACAAAATCGTGGACAGTGCACCTAGGCATTCATCCCTTCTGGTAAAATATTAATTATCCTTTTAGGTGGCAAAAATTTAGGAAAATCTGAAAGGGATTTCTGCAGCATGTCAACTGAAGAGGTCAAATTCCTTCTTGAGACACAGAAGTAACCTTTTTCCACTGCTTTCAAGTACATAACTGAGCCTCTATGTAGGTTCTGCATAACCTCAGTAGAGGTTTCTTGGACTTTTTAATGCTTTCTTAAAGTAAGTGAAAAGCACTTAGGAAACATTTCATGTAACTCTTCCTTTTTCCTTTTCTTTAAATGGTTCATCCTCTAACATTTAATACTTATTAAATATCCTTCCAAACAAGCCTCTCTCCTGGACAAGAATTTCTAAACTAGTTTAACCTTTAACATGCAAAAATGGACTTGCACACTTAAAAGACCTATGGCTGCAATTTTTTGAGGATACCTTCAATAGAACCTGAACAAGTTTTTCTGTAGTGGCTCTTTCAGCAACTCATCTACATATAACACAGATGCAGTGACTTAAATTCCTTCACATATTATATTAAGAAACTCTTTAGCAAGAGCAGGAGTATTCATCACAGAATGGGATTCCACTGACTAAGCAATGGCAATCTTTGACTGCTCATGATCACCTAGCTGTCTGAGAGAATGGCACGAACAGAAAAGCTAATTCCTGCAGTGACACAGTTTTAAGCCCTACAGCCTTATTCTAATAATTTTCAACTCCTAAAGAAGATCCTGAGCCACAAGCCTCTAAAATACAATTAAATGTACTGGAGTCAGATTGGCTAAATTCAATAATGAATGTTCTGAATCTTCCCAGAGCAACAGCCACTGTGCATTCTGTACCTCTTCCAATTGCAGAAAACTGGTAAAATAAGCAGCATCTCCAGGAGGGCATCTTTTGTCTCTTAAAGATCCCTGCAGGCACTTAAGTTTGAGTCCTCACAGGCCCAGCTCTAGCAGAACAGCCACAACAGGGCACTGATATTAACTGCTGGGTAAGTGTAGGTCCTCATCAGTGGAGGAAGCAAACCAGCAAGGGCTTGTGTGACCTGCACTTCATAGCCAAAAAGCTCCTAATCCTTGCCAGAAAGGAGATTTAAGACTCAGGGAGCTAATGCTGAAAGAGCTTCCTATGACCTTCCTATGAACCACGGCCAGAGCTCACCCCACACTTGACTTCTCAAAGTGCAACACTTGAGGGTTTTAAGGTGTGCTCATAGCTACACCTGCTGCAGACACATGGTCCCTTCAGCAGCAGCAACCAAAACATTTATTTATTTATAAGTAAATGACTTTTTCTTCTGATATTTACATGTGCTTCTTCAGGTATGATTATGTGTTTGAAAAGGCAACAAGGAATTAAAAAGAAGAGCCTAGATGTTTTGAAGAATTACCCAGGTCCCTTCTGTGAAAGACATTCAGCAGAAATAAAAAGTAAAGACAATTTGAATAAAGATTAAGTACTGGAAAAATTACCTGGGATAGAAACAACAGTCTGGCTGATGTCAATTTTTTATGCTACCAAGAGAAGTGTGGAGGCCCAGGTTCAGAAGAACAATCTTATTAAAAGCAAACACTTGAATATGCTAACTCTAAGCATGAACTAGAGTAATTCTGAGATCATTAAAAATGAAGCACAAGATGTTTTAAACCATTTCTTGATCAGTGATGGTCTAGGTACAACACTCACATGCTTTCATATGTCCAGCCAGAAGAATCACTGAGTGAATATCAGAATGATGATGAGCAGGACTAAAGATTTATCTAACAGTGAGAGCTCCACGCAGAAAGAACTGTGCTCTGCAATTACCCCTGTGCTTGAACTAGAAAGCACCACATTTTTACTTGGTCAATGTGAAAATCCCATCTCCTCCCATTTCCAGCACCACCACACACTTCACTGACCTTCTTCAAAGCCATCACGGAAAGAGCCAGATCGGCTCATTGTCCTGCTTTTCTCATCCAAGGACATGGAGCTGTTCCTGAAGCGCGTGTCGCTGTAGGGGTCGTAGGGCCCGTCTGCGTTGGACAGGCTGTGGGTCCGTAGCATGGTGGGATTTGACAGGCTCATCTGGGCTGCAGTGGTTGGGCTTGCTGCAAAGTGAAGAATAAACACCAATTTATTTTGCATGACCACAAATTTTCATACCAATTTTTCCTGCAACTATAAAAAAAGCTTTTTTTTTTTTCTTTCTTGAAGACACAGGTTTTTTTGGTCATCCTTTCCAGGCTTCGTTATTATTCTAAGTCAAATAAACTCAAATAGGAGGTATGCAAATCAACCTAGTGAATAAGAAAAGTCAAATAAATAAGGTCATTTTAAACACGCTACAGACAAGCTCAGTCAACTCGCTAGCACCTTGTGGGCACGAACTAATTAACCCTAATTTAATTTGGAGGAGTCTTTCCTCAAAAAGGACTAAAATGCCCTATGGAATTTAAGCTAGTGTTTTGCCTATATAGAACAGGCCTAATGAACTATCTCCTTCAAAGCCTTCAAGTTCTCAGAAAACAGTATTTTCTAAGCATTTAAGTCACTAATCATAAGAGCTTCAGCTTCCTAACAGTTGCATCTTTCAGAATTGTTTCTTTCCACTATGAAGTCCTGAGAATTATCACTTTTGCCTCAAAAGCCAATATTCTCCCAGCCAGCATTTAGAGTACAAAATGTCTACTCCAGTTTCATCTTTTTCAAAGAGCTTTTCTGCTAAAATTATACCTGCTATTTACTAAGAGCTAGTTGATCTGTGGAAGAAAGAGAATAACAAAATTGCTGTGCAACCGGCAGGTTCCTCCTGGTGTGCTGTCATTGCCCGTTCCTACGTGCATCATCACCTGATACAGACTGTTGTAGAAGGTGCAATATTTCAGTTTAAAGGTGCTCAACTTTCCTACCAGTGTTTGCTATTAAATTAAACACATTGACCTCCCTTGACTCCAATGCCTCCAAGCTTTTCTTAAGAACACAAAGAAACATTTTCCTTTTTTGTTGTTTATTGCTTGCGGCCAAATAGCTTTTGAAGTTTACTGTAAGTAATTTTCAATATTCTCCATAAAGAGTTAACTTTCTGGGCTACATCTTTTCTTTTTTTTTTTACCATTAAAGCCCTTTCATGAACTTTCATGACAGTTTGTTAGCTATTGGCAGTGTAATTACACTGTGTATATACTCAGCTGAAATTTTGTTAAGCGGTGGTTTATTTAAAGCTGTTTATTTAATCTGTTTCTTTCCAGCTCACTCAATGAAAAGCTCTAGAATGTCACTCCTGCAACTCAAAACTGAACAAGAAATAAGTGACTGGGCTGCTGCAAATTCACATGATGCAAGAACTCTCTTAACTATTTTGCATATTATTTATTATTCTGGAAAAGATGAGAGGGGCTTCTGAAAGTCAAAAAGAAACAGAAGATGTCTGTCATAGTACTTTCCAAATGCCACTTAACTTAAAGCATTGATTTATATACATTACCAAGTTGCAAAAGCAACTAAGCAATGCTCAATCTTCATACCAGAAATGAGCATTATCACTTTAAATTAATTTATTTTAACTGCTGATATGGCCAACTAAAATCTGCAAAGTCTTATCAATCAACTTAGTTACTGTTTCCTTCATTTAAAAAGTGTTTACTTTCATCAATGTAATTAAGTGAAGGAATGGCATTTTCTCTGACTTAAAAGTCTTTTATATATTATTTCAGACTGAGCTTTGTGTAATTTCCCAACAAACCACTTGGCAAATACAGACACGTAGATGTGGTGCTGAGGGACATCGTTTAGTGGTGGACTTGGCAGTGAACTAGCTTAACAGTTGGACTTGATGATCTTAAAGACCTTTTCTAGCCAAAATGATTCTATAATTCTATACAAAGACAAACCACCTCAGACTGATGAGACTGGCACATTTAGTGAGTAATATGCTTGGGTTTTAAAGCCATATTACTAAACAGGTAGGCAAATGTCCTTGAAACACACCAATGTGTGGTGTTAACAAATAGCTCTGCTGAATAGTGCACAATTTTTATTAAGGCATCCAATTACTCCCAGAGAAGTATTTTCAAAGAGTTACTGCAGTTTTGCCACCTTTGGCCATATAAGATAATAATGCTAATTAGTCACATTCATATCAATGAAAGTGCTTCTCCAGGTTGAACCTGGGACTCGGAGCTGCTGAAAGAAAATTATATTGTGTAATTTTCAAGACACATAAAGTATTGCTACGATTATCCAAACAGATAATTATTCACCAAGCTGCGAGAAGTTAAATCTAGTTCCAGAGGGTGATGTGATGCTGGATCCAGATGAAAATGGAGAAATGGAAGCAGTATCCTGAAGCCCTCCTGCTGAATGGGACCGTAGCCATTCTTTTGCATCTTCTTGATTACGGAGCTGGGAGGATGGAGTATACCTGCAAAACAAGCAGGTTTTATTTAAAATGAACTGCAACGTTTACTTACAAAAAAAAAAAAAAACAACCAAAAAACTCAACCATGAAATGTCACAAGACTTGGGGAAGAAGAGAGGGAAAGAAAGATGGAAAAACTCTCAAATGAAATTTTAGGATTACAATTCTATAAATACAATTCTGAATTAAGGAGCTATTTTAAGCTGTTCTAAGCTGTTCCTAATTCATTTCACTTCTGTTTGGGATAAAAAAAAACCAAACCCAGAACTCCTCTCCCACAGCTTCAGAAGTGAACAAATTAATAGTGAACACAAAGCTACGGATAGAACTTGTGCACTGTAGCCTGTAGAATAAAATACACTGCGTATTACGTATGCAAGATTAAAAAATAAAGCCATAATTTAGAAATCCTTTCATTTCCTCAAGGTATGCCAGAATTCTATCACTATTTTAATATTTTGGTGCATTGCTAAGCCTAGTTGGCTTTTTGGTTATATTACAACCAAATTCAAGTCAACAGAGGCACTAACATGTTTTTAAACCAGTTGTGACCTAATAATTCATATTCCAGAGACATTCATATAAAGGCCTGTGGAGGTGTATCCCATTGAGTTCACAACTAATAGCATGAAATCATCCTAGAGGAGACTATGTTTAGCCTTTCTGAAGGCAAGGAAAATAGCGGAAGCATTGCCTGTGCCAACATCAACAGCGAAACACCCGCTGGCTGCTTAAGCTTAAGTTCTCAAGCTGCTTCTGTACATGCCTAAAAAATAGGAACGTTAGCAGAGGTGTTGTGAGAAATACGTGCTAGGGTGCAGGTATCAACAGAAAGAGCATCATGGAAACACTCGTCTGTTGATGGAATCCAGTGTCTGAAGCCACCTGCTTTTGAGAAATATTTATGAGTTACTAGCTCTCCTTCCAAAAACAAAACACTTGGAGTCTATTCTTAGTTGACATTATCTATTTAATTAATTAGATGCCCTCCAACTACTCTACAGCGAGATATCACTTATTAAGACTAATTTAAATCAGTGTGAACAATACAATCCCTGACACTGTAAAAACTCAAACTACTTTCCAAAAATGCATCCATTCTGCTGCTCATGCCTCAACAATTAAGCAATAGTCTCTGACTATGTGTATCTCTGAAACTTTGCACACATATCAGTTAACTAAGAAAGGGGCTTTTAGCAGTTATTTTACTTTAACTCACTAAGGATTTTAATTTTTTTTCAGCATTAATACCTACCTCTTCAGCACTGAAATGTTTTAATCTTAGAAACGAGTCTTTATTTTGTTAGAGACATACTGGAGAACCACAGAAACATTTTAAACACAAAGCTATTTTTAAAAAAGGCTTCTAGCACTTGGCTTCATGGGACAAAGCTGCTGTGAAGAACAATGTGTATAGCACAGAATAAATAAACTGCAGTTGCAAATTCAAGGCATCAACTCAGTGATCCCAGAAGCTGGACTAAGCAATTTCTGAAGCTGCACTAAGCAATGTTTGAAGCTGCAGTTTTTTAAATTATCTGGGGCATCATCTGTAAGCTCTGTAGCACGTAAAGCATTTAATTAATACATCTAATGTTGATAATCTTTCTGGAATTGCTTGTATCAATGGGAAAATCTTTTTTGGTGCAGTTTTTTAATATTATAAAAGTCATGATCTTACAGATACACAAAACATACGAGAAGACAATTGCCAAAAGTTTACTTGGGGATTATTTTGTTGTTGTTGTTCTTTTCTAGAAGAGTACAAATTATCTTTAAGAGCTCTAAATATTTAGGTATTCTGAAGATTATTTTTTTTTTAAATTAATGTCCATTCTCATCCCAGAAGGTCTGGCATATTGAAAATATTTTCTATTTGTGTATCAACATGAACATTCCCGGGTGAAAATGATCTCAAGTCATTCCATGTAATAGCCATAGAAGCTGCCAAATTATTGTTTTCAAGTCAAGCCCAGTGATGGTTTATGAGATGCTTTTCAGCAATTCAGCCAGCAAAAGCCACAATTCTTGCTCAAGCGGAGAAGCCACTGGATGAAAAAAAGCACAGTGGTCAATGACCTTCTATGAGGATGAAAGACAGAAAGAATGAAAGAAAGAAAGCTGTTGCTACCTCTTGCAAACAGCCATCACCACCAGCCACAACAGAAACACAAAGCAAACTCCAAAGCCACCACAAAAGCTGTTAAACCGTGTGGAGACACCAATACCTGAGTCCCTTCTTAGGCAAAGTGTTCCTATCAAGATGTGGGTCGCTGCAGAAAAGTTAAAAGAAAAGAACTTCAGAGAAGAACAAAAAGGGAAGGAAAAAGATCAGGATGAAGACGTACAAACATCTGCATCACCTTTTCAGAGGAAAAGGTGCTGGGGCCTTCCTAGAGAAACATGCAAAAACCTCTTCACCTAGGTGTGGATTTGCACAAACATGCATCTGGTACCATGCCAATGAACCTCATCTCTTCACAACGTGGTTTTGCTATTTCTCCGACCCACAATGAACAAAAACGGCTCTTTAAATGTCAAAGGGATGCTTAAAAATATGCTTTTCAGCAGGCGTGAGGTAGACTGTGAAAACTGATGAGAATCTTCCAAGTCCAAGCCACCTTCCTGTCATTCCTTTCAGCAGACACCATTCAGGGAATGCAGCTAATTACTGTAATGCAGCTGCAATGTATAGCAGTAAAAGCATTGAGCCCAGACAGTTTCAATTTTCAAGTCTTAACTTAAATTCTATTAGTTAAGTAAAATGAGTCTATCAGCTGTCCAAAACCCAAATAAATATTTAAGTTTATGTTTTCACAAATAATGCAACTTGTAACTCAGCAGAGTCTGTTAATTTGTTTTAAAAGAAAATATCCACGTGTTTAAATTAATTAATTTAATGACAATCCTTATAGCTAAATTACAGTGTGGGAGCAACTAAAATTACAGCAGTGAGCAGAAGTGAGCTAGAGTGTTTGGATCTGGGTTGCTTTTTCCTAACTTTAGCATTCATCTTTACAAGGATGGATGTACCCCAGTGCCTGCAAAAACACTCAGAGCCAAACTGCAATAAAAGACTGACGAGACACTGAACGACACGGGGACTTCACGACAAAAAAGACAGGCCTGAAAGGCAGTGGGGAAAAGCAGCATGCCAGAGGAATGCTGAAATGCTAGTGAGAGTTTAGATCGTTAGGAAAAAAAAAATGGCAAGACTTTCAAATTGCCTTTTGGCAAAAGAAATGAGGAGGGAAAAAAAATACCAAGAGCAACCCCAAAAGCATGCCGACCCTGCCATAGGCCACTGTCCAGATTAAGTTAGGTAGGTAATGGGGTGTTTGAGGGGACTCTCACTGGCATGTCTTTGTGTCAGTTCACACTTGAACAATGAACACAGCAGAGGACTCAACTAAGCACAGTCTGGCACAAAACAATTTGCTTCACCAAGATGGGCAACAAAACCTATAGCCTTGTGCATACTCCTGTCCTGAGACAGGCATTACCTGTCCTGTCTCCTGGGCAAAGTATTGCGGCAGAATTTGGGGCTAGCGGCGGGGGAAGAAAGAGGGCTAGAAGAATCAGTCCAACAAGACAGAAAACAAGAGAAGGAATATTAGAATGGAACAAGGAGAGAACAGAAAGGAGTTATAATAAATTACAAACAGAAACCCAACCTATCAGAACATTATATTCAGTGGTAACTTTCTCCATTGAGATGCAACTACAAACATTTTGCTACCTGGCTGCATAATTACACATCAGGATACAACTGGTTTCCAATGCTTGCAGAGGTACTACTGCCTTCTACAAAAGGTCACTGGGGGAACATGCACTGCAAAGCATTGTATGATTTATCCCAATGTTGGCTCGACGTGCCATTAATACAGCTCTGATGCTGGAAAAGCAGTCCCATTCCTCCTCCCTGCTCTGCCTGTTCCCAGTTCCTACTCTGTGTCCACACAGGTACTGATGAATCTCATCATGTAAGGAGCTGGGGAACTGATCCATCTGAAATACAATTCAGGTGATCTTTTTCTGTTGGATCCATCTCACAGTCAGGTTCACAAAGCATTCATATCAATGCCGAAACACGTGAGCAGCTGGAGATGGGACAGGGCAGCAGGGAAAGGCCAAGGAGGGATCAAGTGCCTAGGGAGACAGGGACTTCTCTTTTCAGCATGACCTCCAGGTTAAAAGCTTGGCAAACATTACAGACAAGAAGTGAAACAAGAAACAGCTGGTTTATCCAATGAAAATGATAGCAAAGCTGGAGGTTTTTCTGAATATCACTATCAGATCAACTTTGGAAAGATAATGTATGGTGCAAAATTCAAATATTGGGTGGAATATGGAAGCAAGGGAAGCTGCCACATTGACTACCACAGCAAATTAAAAACCTCCCCTGAACTCGTCCTCTTGCTCTAAACTGGGGTCCTTGCCTGGAATGGCTTCTTTGTACATTCTGATAATAACCATTCACCATTATCTCGTAAGAAGCACAGCTTGACTTACATCAGCAGTGTTTGCTGCTGCTGCCAGGACTTCATTCACATTGGAGTACATACAAGCTTCATGGAAATGAGAGAAAAACCCACTCACCTTTCAGACAATGTTGTCTTAACACTGTTGGTTCGGACAAAGGGACTCAGAGAATCATCTTTAGAGCCGGGAGTCAAGCCACTGGAGGAGTTATGGCTCAGCCCTCCTCCACTGCTCAGGGAGATATCAATGGATTCACAGCTGGTATGGAGACTGCTGACAGACTGATATCCAATGCCATCCTTGCTAACAGCAGACGAGCTACTCGCGTTGGTTCCCCATGTCAAACTGTTGGAAGGAGCTGAATGTGCAGAACTGGGACTAGAAGCTAGTGGAGATTGGTTCATATCTGTGTTTTTACTATACAAAGGACTGCTGCCCCCACTGCTCAGCATCCCACTGCCAGATGGTGAATCAAGGTTACCCTGCTGGTTCATAGTAGCATGAGGATTGGAGATGACTACGGAATTTTTCATATTTTCAGCTGTTGTGATGGGAACTTGTTTACTAGGTTTGCCACCAAAAAGTCTGCAAAAAAAGACAACATGAAAAATAGGTAAAATGGAATATTAAATATGAGGATCTTTTATATCTAGACCACATATATCATCTTAGCTTCTGAAAATCAACATTAAGTAAATTATTCTGGACCAGACACACACAACTATCAATTTACGTATCTCTCCATGCTCACTCCATCTTCACTTGAGTCCAGAGATAATTATGATCGTTTCAAACCTATCGTAGGTGATTCTTCTCTGAATCATCAAATAATACTTTCACAAAGCTAAAATACAGCCATATTGTCTTCCGGAACACATCTCAATGGGATGGTTGCTGTTGGATACCTGCCACAAAGCACCTGGGCAGCACTGCTGGATCAGGCTTAGATGCCAACCTAGACCTGTCTCATAATCCAGCACTGCTCTGTGCCATGATCCTCCAGCACCTGCTGTAGACAGACGTTCACAAACTAGCATAGTGCTGGTAAACTTGGTTCACCTGGACACCACACCTTGCTGATTAGGAGACACTGACTTAGACAAGTCAGTCTGCATGATCAAATCCATTCTTACAGGGATTTAGAGACATTTAGAGTCTAGGTTTTATTTAAAGTTAATGTTATCAGAGCAAGTATGAAGATAAATGCCAAACCATACCACAATGACCTTCAGCAGCAATACCTGCATGGTATTCCTGGCTCCTACAACATTGCAGACCATCACTTCAGTTGTACTGGGGGGACTGTACTCTCAAGAGGTAGGAACCTAGAGCTTAAAAAAACTCCAACCACCTACAAAACAGTCTTACAAGCTGTTTTTAAACTATGCAGTCCTCCCAAAACTGTTTCACAGCACCTCTAACACAACTGCAAGGATGCTGCACTGTGGCCCAAACAGAAAAAAGCTGCTATTAAAGGCAGTGTCCAGTCAAAACCACAACCTCACAACAAACACGTTCAGAAGAGGATGTGGCCTGGAGAGCAGCCCAGAGACAATCCAACCCAGCAAGACAGTCACATCAGTACAGAGATTAATTCTGAAGAACGTAATCTCTACAAGGAAGGACATCCCCTGCCAAGGAAGGATATCTCACTCCAATCCACTGTTACTGACAGAAGACTGATATATCCGAGCTGGCTCTTGGGTCATGCACGCCTCCCACTAACAGAAGAGCCATGCAGAGCATTAAGACCCCATGTAATAATAATAAGATAGATCAACATAAATTATGGTTTCACTTAAGAGTCATGCTGGATAAGTAAATGGAAGCCAAAGGGACTACTGAGAGAACAAAGACAGTCATGGGCCCCACTGCAGAATTATAGAATGTCACTGTTTATGACACCATAGAAGTTACGTATGTTCACAGACTTGCTGATAAATCTGTATCATTACAAAGGTATGAATTTTAATTTATGGCATAATATTGTAAAAAGACAAAAGGCTGAAAGGCAAAATCCAAAAAACCAATGTGTGCAACTCATCTCAACTATGAAAATTAAGTTAAAAATCTTGTAATCTCAAATACCAGTAATAACCAGACGAGGCCAAATTCAACTCTGATGCATTACAATATGTGCCTATTTAGACAGTCTGGTGAAAAGTCAAGAGTGAAATTGCAAATCAAAATGAGGGAATAGTTAAAATTGAACCTGAATGTCTTCTTCAAGTTTCATGCACTGGTAACGCAGTAATTTCAATTACATGGCTAGCAAGGTGGTTTTCTAGTAATCAAAAAGTTTCCAATCAAATCTCAAGATTGATCTACCTGAGGCTTGCAACACTGTAAATCTGCATTTCTCATGGGGTTTGCTACGGAAACGAAAGGTCCATTGGAGGTTTTCTTTTTAAGCAATCATTGATGAAAATTACACATTCTAAAGGACATCTAATGATAACCGGGATCAAAATAAATGAAATGTCTCGAATTATCCTTGCAGATGCTCTTCAAATAAAAGCACTCATCTTAAAAGGAACAGTTTACAACTCTTTACAGCGGTAGCCTAAGCTGTCATCACAGCCATTATGCTTGCACTGGTGCTTCAGATGGAATGTGGCTTTCTCACATGACTGGAAGCAGGATGATGTAGCATAACTGTATGGGTATTATGGGCATCAAGACAAAATGAAATGCAAAACACCACATTGAAACAGACAAGCTACTCATGTCAAATTAAACTGAAAAAAGAGTATCAGCAGAACCTCTCACCAATCTCAAGGCTTCGATGCACACTGCATCAACAAATTAATCCCTGACCAGCTCAATATTAATGTTAAAATCACGTGTAGGGCAGTGGTGAAGAAATAAAAGGTAAGATTTTTGTTTAAATACGTATTCAAATCAGAAAATTCAACCCAGCTTGGTAACTTTACTTAGTGTTCTTTTACACAGTCGAATAACCAGATGTTGAGTCTTGCAACACACTGGCCTAATCACACCACTGAAAGACTGGTTTGGGTTGGGCATGTGAGTCGACATATGTCATGTCAAATGATGCATCTGTCATAATGAAAGCCTGAAATAACTCTCCTGTTGTCAATGTATAGTTTGATCCACCACTGGAGTATTTCCAGCTTTGTTACATATAAATTGGTGCAAGAACTCTTCAGTAAACTTCAGATAAGAAAACTCCTTATTCCTGCAATATCTGCATGGCTAAAGCCTTCAGGTATGACTTTTGCTACAAAGAGACTCGTATGACAATTGCCAGAATTGACTTTCTGCCAGAAAGTTGTTTTTTCCAGATGTTCAATTTTTGCTGCTGTCATTGGCCAACCTGTTTGTGCGAAATCAAATGTCAATACAAAGACCTTGATGTAGGACACTAAAGAGTAAGTGCTCCACGAAACACAGCCAGGCCTGGCTGGAAGAGTCCTGATCATTCAGCTCCGACTAACATCATTGCACGATCAACGGATTTGTTGCCTACCTGCGCAAAGTGGGAGAGGCCACATCGGGGTACTTGGCTCCTTGCTGGTGAGTGCTCTGAGCTCCACTAGAAGCAGTCTGTGATGCAGGGTTCACTTTAACAGAATTACATGAGGCCACGCTTTCGTTGTCAGACGAAATCCCTTTCTCTTTATCAGTCTGATTGACTAATCCTGGCAGAGAGTTTCCAAGGATTACCTTGGTAGGCTCTCTCATTTTAGGGACAGGCAGCCCGGCTGACTTGCTGCTTATGTTGGAGTCTATGCTACTGGTGCTAGATCTATTCCCAGCTCCACTTCTGCTACTGGATTTACTGGGCCGGGGTAAACTACGATACTGGAGATTAGTTCGGGTGCTAAGTGCTAAGTAGCCATCATCCTGGTTCTGTGAGCCATCAACACTAGTCTTCCGACCAGTGGTCCTACCCATGAGTCCAGATGACTTTGGGATTTTTCCCAGGGTGGCCGATCTACTGGTGATAGTTGCCCCGCTGGCAGTGATTATAGTCATGCCTACAGCTGACCCGCTCTGTTTCTTAAATCCAAATGTATTAGCATTAGCAGCAGTTGTTCTAGAGTTACTTGTGGGAAGCTTTTTGGATTCATCACCACTGCTGCGTCCTGCATCTGATGGGGAACGTTTAACATGTCCAGCTTTAGGAGATAGTCTACCCTTTTCTTATACCTTGGCGTCATCAGTTTTCCCT
>NW_009952259.1:179099-231267 GCF_000747805.2 Chaetura pelagica
TCCCTACAAAAATAGAAAAAGAATTCTAATATTTAATGACTAGAAAACATCAAGCAAATGATGAAACTCAAAGCAGCATGAAAAGCAAAAGCGTGTTAGCCACCAGAGTGTGGTTCAAAATCATGATCCAGTTCACACTGAACTTACAAGCCATTCTAGCGAGTTATACATGCAGACCTGCCAGAGAAAGAACGTGGTGCGTTTGCCCTCATAGATATGAAAAGCAGAACAGTCTTAGGAAATAGTGACAGATAAGAAAAAAAAAAAAAAGTTCCTCTCTGGACCTGCCACACATTCATCTTTTTTTATCACTAGAGAGAAGCAGTGTTAGGTCATTAGTATAATCTTCCTAACAGGCATTGTTCATGAAAGCATCAATCTTCAACTCTTTCATGTACAATTGTGTACATGATCAAGTAAGAGGAGAGGTATTAACTTATGTTACTCGATTATGCAAATTCAATAATTTTTCATTCACACATCTTCAAGTGCTAAAACCTCTAATAAGTTTATAAGAAAATCCAGAACTAAATAGCATTTAGTATAAATTAACATGCTGGGTTAGTATGGAGAAAAAAAACAAAACTCAACCACACATACTGTACGTTCTTAAAGTTAACCATGACTTCAAAAGCTGAAATATTATTATTTACTCTTCATATAGCAGTACTATGCCAAATAAATATGTTTGGCTTAAGACTAGAGTTGTCACAAAAACAACTTTCACAGAGTTCTAATCCAAAATATGCATTTTCAGATGAACAGAAGTACAAATGTGAACATATGAGATGCTGCATAGGTTAAAACAATACCTAAAAATAAAGACAGGATTACCTGAAGTTCAGGTTCTGCCTGGGAAACTCTTAAAACTGTTTTCATACTGAACACACTTTTTGGCTTGTTTATATCTTACACCTTCTCTCACCTGTTCCAGGTGTCTTTAATGTGCCTGAGGTGGTTGAAGGTTTAGTCCTTGGTGTGGTAATGCCAACCTGAGCTGACATGCCCCGTCGCCAGGAGCCCGTCTGTGAAATAACAGTGTTCTTCCTACCAGAAGTGCTTTTATCAGATTCATCCGACACATCAGAGGGATTCCGCCTCCATTTAGATCCTGGCTCCATTTTTATGCCGCTGTCGGATCCTCCGTCTGATTTCTTGACTTCATCCCCGGACCACAGGGAATTCCGCTCAACCTGGGAATGCTTTTCTGCATCAGTCTAGGACAGATAAGGAATTGTAACACATCCTTCAGAGCACGCCTTTCATTTAAGAAGCTTCACAAATGAGAAGCATCAAACTGATTAATCAACTCAGCAGTCACCTCGAAGTACCAACAGACTTAATGTGCCTTTGATAAGGAAATGTCACAGCAAGAAATTAACCCCAGCAATGACTTTTTTTTTTTAATATGCCACAGAAAAATACACAAAAACATGACAGCCATGCCCCCTAGAACAAAGAAAAGGGGGAAAAAAAAAAAAAGACAAGAAAAACACTTGATTTATAAAGGACATATTCAGCTCCATGACATTTATAATCCTCTGTCTCAGATTTCTGATGGACCTTTTTACTGCAATGCCAAAAAAACCTTTCAAACCTGTGCAGCCAGCTTTCCTTTGTTCTTGCTGCTTTCCTATCTCTTGTCTGGCAATCTGATCTCCAAAGCATGAGGAGGCAGCTTTTGGAATAGATTTGAAGATGTGGAATGCTGTTCATTCTGATCTAACATATTGGAAGAACACCCAAGAACTGAAGAAAAAGGAATCCCCAACAATGTTCTCACAATACTCAAGTCTGACTTGAATACACAAATTATCTTACTTTTTAATTTATATTCAGGTCCAGCAAATTCCCCAAGCCTTTGCAAAGATTTACTGTGCTGCCAGTCTTTTATGGAGAATTTTGCAAAGATCAATATAAAAAATAGAGTTTTCTCATTAACAAGCCATTGCCAGATTATCAGAAAAGCTTAAATTAAATGTTACCCTACATATAATATATTTACCATACATTAATATTTTCTATTGCTGATTGCTACTTTTGAAGAATTCTATGCTTCCCATACAACGCTGTTGATTAATTTGGGCAAATTTTGTAACACCACAACCAACTATTTTGTGATGAGGCACAAATCAAATATCCACGTATTTGACCCTCACGAGTTAAAAAAATCATAGGTGAAGTGCTCTCCAACCATCACAATACCACAAAAGAGACTGCCCACTTAACACTCGACCATGAATCTCTAAAGTAAGAACTGGTGAATTTTGGCAGGACTTTAGTGCCATCTTGTCCCTGCAGCCTCAGCAGAAGATGAATGTGCTCAGAAATGTGCAGTAGTCAAATGGTAACATCACTTAAAAGGAAACTATTTTAAATATTCCAAAGCATTATAAAGCCTACAACTTTTTACTGCCTTTGGATAAGCAGAAAAGCACAGCACAGGGAAGGAGAGGGCTCATGATTATTTAACCACACTTTCAGTAAAATGCTATGCTTACTTTTAAGTCCCTAAACTATGTCATAAGTTTATGACTTTTTTTCTTACCAGATCACACCATTCATATTATAGAATCTAAGAGGGTTGTGGTTTAATTTCCTCTCCTTTTTATTGTAACTTTTTTGTTTTAAAAGCCTGAAAAACTAGTCTAAGCAATTAGTATGTGAAATCTGACACCACACATCAAAACAGTCTTTCCTCAATCACCTGAAATAGTTGGGGCCTGGATTACTTGTCTGTGTATTGGGCCATTAGACTAAAACGTATTTGCTGATTTATGGCTTTAGATATCATTTTCTTGCTGTGTTTTCCTCATGCTATGCAAATTTTGTTTCCCTGCCTCTCCATTCAAAGAGAGCAACTCAGCACAGACTTAATGAAACTGCTTTCTCACTTCCGTCTTTTTGTATGGCTGCAAGGTTTGGGGATGGTCACCTTTCTCTTTATGACCATCTGTAGGTATGCAAGAATTTCACAGTGTGACTGGCTCTGTGTCCTGTTTTTTTTCTAAAACCATCATTTCATGCAAACATCTCCTAAGTTTACAGGTTTTGGAAGAGAGCTCAGGCAAGAAGCAACAATAAACTGATGAAACCACCTCAACATCATCCCTCACATGCTCTCATCACTATCTTGCTTCAAGTACTTTGTCTGGAATTGTGTTTATACTGCTAATGTTGAGGAGCAAAAAATACACTTATTGGCTAGTAAAAGGCTTATTCTAATTTTGGTTGTCTATGAAATATTCCTGTACCTTCCATTTCCCGCCCTTTCCACCTACAAGGCTAGTACAGCTGCAACTGAGAGACTGACATTACATGACATCCTCTATCTTTGCTTTCTTCCATTTCATTCTACTACTACACCCACAGCCAAAGTTTTTTCCATAGCCTTTGAAATGCTGCACACCTCCCCTTGAAGCCCTCTGGCCAGAGATGTTTCTATTTAATGGTAAACACTGAGAACAGCACAGAAACATGACTAAGGAATCAAAACCAAAACATGGTGAAACCTGGCTTGGGGATTGCAGCTGAAACTCCACCCGCCTCCAAGGCCCAGAGTGGGTGAAAGTGGGAATATTGTTTACTGGAGGTCATGGCAAGACCCAGCGAGCATGAGCTGGGAGCCACACCTGCCATCTGCTTCTCAAGGCTAGAGGAACTGCAGCTTCTGGAGTACAGGGTACTCAGCACCTCTGAAAATCAATTTCTTAACAGGGATTTTTTTCCTGCTGCAAACATGTCTCTTCCTTTGCAGAGGTAACTGCATAAGTTCCTGATTTTATCAGCAGAGGCTGACATGCTAGGGCTCTCTCCCTTTGATGTTGCTGAATTATTTGTCTGGGCTCCCCGTTGCACATATATTAGCTTCAAGCTCCCTCTTTAATTACCTGAAATCCATCTGCTGTACCACCTCAAAAAAGATGTGGCAGAATCACAGCAACTTAAAAGTTAAGTGCTACTGTTTAGGCAAACCAAAGCAGTGGATACTCTGAGAAGAAACGTCCACATCCCCTGCAGATGTCTGCCAGTCCTTTGTGGTTCACCAGGCAAGGAAAGGCAAACCTGGCACAGGCCATCATACAGTACTCCAGGTAAGACAGAACAGGCATATATGCAGCATTTGCTGTTTTGTGAGCTGTGAGAACTGGCTTGGGGAGCAAAGAATCAACCCTGCAAGTTACACATGGTTCCATGATTCACAACTATCCTCATTACTTTTGTTGACAAGGTTAGGATATTCTGTTCAAATGAAGCAAAGTATTTTATGGATAATAATTTGCAGATAACAGTAATATCCAGAACAAATATTGTCAGCCATGAAAACTGAGGAGAGAAGTAGGTCAGAGACACATATAAAAGAACTGCAAACACAACTTCTATGTCTTAGCTCCCAGCTTTCTCTTCTAATGACCTCGTTCTACTGTCTGTACAAGCTTCGGATGCTTTTCTGCTGGTGTATGTCTGCACTTTCTTGGATACTGCAGGAGTCGTGGGGGAGGAAGAGGAGTTCATCAACACAGATTTTGATCTCTCAGAGGTGTTTCCAAGAATCTGATCCATCAAAAGATAATAGTCAATTGAGTTTCTATACTTCTTCCTCAGGTTAATGTTTAGTCACATCTCCCTTTTTCTTCCTGTTTTTCCAACAGTATTACAATGCTGAGGCAGCAACAAGTGTCAAAGAAGTACTTCTAGTTGTCTGTGTTACTCTGTTACATACTGCAAAACACCTTTCACAGATCGTAACTCCTCTCAACTTGTACAGGACTTGTATTAGCAGTTTTGAGCACACATGCAATTGCTGACACACAACCAGGGGCTAACTGGAAATCTTTAATGTAGGCTCAAACATGCACCTCGTGGCAAGGGAACAAAGACTAATATATGCTTGCACCACAGTCCTGTAGGCAGAGCAACACTTCACAGCAACCACACATGTACATTCAAACTGATATTAAAACCAGATTGAAGGTCCAGTCATGTAAAGGACTGGAGAAGAATTAAAAAGGAAAGAATCAGGAGGAGAAGGTCATACCTACATCCCTTTCCTCTACCTGCTGCAATGCCAAGTCTCTGCATCTCTGCTGCTTTGACACAACTGCTGAGTCCCTCAGGCAGGTGGGTATACAAAGACCAAAACTTAGTCCTGCACTTTTCCAAACAAATTCTATACATTTTTGGGAAGAAAAGAGCAGTTTATATTACTGCAAATCTCCATACACAAACTCTGTGATGAGTGAAAAACTTGGATGTCTGCAGTTGTTTTGCCCTCTTCAGATGTGTGGTATCTGAGCAGAAAATGTACACATAGGCTGTCGACGGATGTAAAATTTACCCTCCTATGAAATGCTGCCAAGACCAGAAAGCCTGCAGTAACACACAGCCCTGGAAGCTTAGAAGAATCTATTCACTTGCTTAGCGTGCTCACATTTCCGATGGAAGTGTAAATAATCTTTATACTTTCACGTTGACCTAATTCAATTCTATTCTTTAAGAAAAAAACATAATACCCCCTCTAGAGCTAAAAAAAATATATATATATAAAAAATCATCTACTAATGCATGTTCCCTGTACAGCAGTGCTGCTGCTGCTTGGAAGGCAGAAGTCATTTGTTGCCACAACACCACACAAAGATGCCACAGATTTGATGCATAGAGGAAATATTCATACATGCCACGTATGATAAGGTTGTTACTATTGCCTGACATTGCCTTTTCAGTGATGCCACCCATACTGAAGGCTGGCTGTGTGGTCAAGTTCATCCGACTTAAAACAATTGTACCTGCTGCAGAGAAAATAATAAACACCAGTGTTACTTGTTAAAGCAGGAGTCTTACCTGTGCGTCTAAGTTTTTGCGGGAGGAGGCAGGTGTGTTGGCGTAGGAGCTGATAGAGGAGCTAGTGTTAATGTCATCAGTACTGAGGTTATCTATGGTGTCACTGATCCCACTGCTGACAGAGCTGCTGTCATCCCAGCTGGAGAAAAAAGCACAACAAAGGTAGAAAACAAGGGTCAAAAGACAAAACGTCATTCAAAAAGAAAAGCACTCTTTCTACAAGCCTTATCCTACTCGTGACTGCCAAATGGAAAGGGTTTGCTCATTTTCCTGACTTAACTTCTCTGCACTTCAAGTCTGAATTCACACATGGTTGCCACAAAGCCTGATGTATACCATCATTAAACCAGTAGCATCAACGATGTGACTCCTGCTGACTCAATTGCAAGTCTGCATGAGCAAACAAACCTTACAGTGACCCTGGAAATTGGTGCCTTTTCAGTGACCCTGAAATTGGTCTCAGAGCAGGGGAAGGCGGTGGCAAGAAGGCATCTCCAGGTGGGCATAGAACTAACTTGCTGAGCTATAATGCAGAGATGATATTTGAATTCAAGGAAAAAATCTCATCCTGAAGCAGTCTTTTGTATCTGGTTGTTACAATGACCTGGGCAACGGCCTGGAACTACCACCAGCAGCACCACAAGCATCAGGAATTTTTAGTAATTGAAAGTTTAGTTGTTCAGATGGTACATAACCCTCCTGAGCTGTACCACATCCTTTTTAAGGAGGTCTATCAGCATCTATTCAGAACTACCTTATTCCAGTGAGTGACAGCTTCAATATTTTCTAGCAAATGAGAAACACGTAACTGGAAGCTCAGGATATGAAAAGCACCAAAAAAACCCCACCCAACCCTGAAGCAGTCTGAGTGTTAGGACAGAATCCAAAAGATCTAGAAGTCAAGCCAGATGCTCAACCCCTAAAATGCCCTTAAAAATAAGCTGTTTAAGGAAGAGATTTATAAACTTAAAAGTGCTCCATCTCCAAGAACAATGAAGCTGGGGTTGGAACACTGTCCCACCAGTAGCTCTGCAGAGACATTTCAGCCCACTGAGGCATAACTACTGCTGGAAATACATAAATAAATATTCCATAGATCATTTGCAAAATCTAGTGGTAAAAGCTCATCTCCTGGCAGATCTCTAGCTATTTATCACCACAGCCTAATATTTTGGGACCTGCCATACTGCATTTCTGTCTGCTTTGCAAACTCAGAACAAAGTAATTGCAGTGAGTTTCCTTACTGCAGAGTGGAAGCCATTCACCAATAAATATGCTGGAAACTTAATATATGCATTTAAAATTGAATTGCATGCTAATTAATTGAACTATATAAGCAACCTAAGTCTGGTTTCTTGAATTTTATTTGTAGCTTCACTATTGATTCCCTGCATAGCCTTACTACTACATAACCTTCTGCAACTTTGAAGTGAAAAGTGTTACATTTTTCTCAGTGTCACAGAACTGTAAGGGCTTTAGCGATGCTTTAATAATTTCCAACTGCTTTTTGCTTGCTTGGGAATATTTTGTTCACCCGTATCTATGTATGGCCTTTGAGGAAATTGAGGACAGCTTAACCAGCAGCACAATTTGCTGAACCACAGGAACAGCAGTGGCCACAGGGACACGCTCCTCTGCGTGCCTGCAGAGAGGGTTATTGCTCACAGCTGCTCTTTGCTACTGCTTTGTTCCCAGTTACGGTCCCCATCAATCTGCCAGCACCCTCTTTTGTGCCAGTTCTCCCTGTATCACTGCAGACAAGGCCAGCTGGGAAGCTCAGATCAACAGTTTCAGCAAGTTCAATTTTTACCCTGCATAGCCTTACTACTACATAACCTTCTGCAACTTTGAAGTGAAAAGTGTTACATTTTTCTCAGTGTCACAGAACTGTAAGGGCTTTAGCGATGCTTTAATAATTTCCAACTGCTTTTTGCTTGCTTGGGAATATTTTGTTCACCCGTATCTATGTATGGCCTTTGAGGAAATTGAGGACAGCTTAACCAGCAGCACAATTTGCTGAACCACAGGAACAGCAGTGGCCACAGGGACACGCTCCTCTGCGTGCCTGCAGAGAGGGTTATTGCTCACAGCTGCTCTTTGCTACTGCTTTGTTCCCAGTTACGGTCCCCATCAATCTGCCAGCACCCTCTTTTGTGCCAGTTCTCCCTGTATCACTGCAGACAAGGCCAGCTGGGAAGCTCAGATCAACAGTTTCAGCAAGTCAGATTAATTTTGCCTTCAGGAAATTTGGGAGTGCTCAGCCACACTGCTCTGCTGGCAGGAGACAGGGCTGGGCAGGGCCAGGCACTGGCATCGACCAGTGGCCCCTGCTGCAGGGTCCCCTCCATGGAGCCTTGAGGTGGCCCTTTATTTGGTGTCCTTCAATTTGCAAAAAACAGCACTCCTGCTGGTTCTGGCTGAATTCCAGGAGTGTCCCAGTTCCAGACAAGGCCCTGGCTTTGCAGAAAGATTTTCCAAACACTAATTGTTAAATCCCCAGACACTCCAGCTCTCCTGATTGGAAAGAATCACTGTGGTCTGTGGTGTTGGTGATGCTACAATTTAAAGCAAAGATTATTTTATTTCCTAGATTTGCCTTCACCTGTAAAATTCTAAAGAGAAATCCTCTGTAATGCAAAATAGAAATATATGTTAAAATAAAACTCCATACATAATTTGAGACCTGTTGAGCCTGAGAAAGCCAGCCAGATTCTACACTACAATTTCATTTGCTATTTTCCAAAATAGTCCTCAGCATAACTGAATGAATGATGTGCTCACCATACAAAGAAATTCAAGGAATGTAAAAGGGAGGTGGTGGGGGAAAAACAATCATATTTTCCTTCCTAGCCCCCTTGCCCCTCCCACCCTCCAGGGACTAGAATGGAAAATTGAAAATTTATAAAAGAATGGAAAGACTTCTTAGAATAACCTTTAAGAGCAGGCAATTAAATACTATAACACAATATATTGGAAGCTACATTATACTACTTACAAATTTCAGTTTTTAACAACAGGCCCTACAGTTGATATTTAGCTCTATTTCAAAACCTCTAACACCAAGCAATTACAATTCCCAGATTTTACCAGTCTATAAGTAAGGTTACAAAACCATTATTCAAGTAACTGCAGACAGGAATCCATTCCTCATTTTCCAGAGTTTTGTGTAGCAACTAACATATTTTCTATTTCTGAACCTGTAGTGAAACTCTAATAATAATATCAGCAATGCCAGTTTTTCCCATATTCAACGGTTTAATTTCCTTCTAATGGAGACATGGAAATGGCAAAAACAAAAACCACACAAACAAACAAACAAAAATCTTCTTCTGTGTCACTTACAGCTTCATCTTGAATTTACAGAAACATTACATTTCCAACAATTTGTCAGTCTTAAACTATCACAGGTCCCAGTTCATCAGCATTTAAAGAATGTGTCTAATGTTAATCATAAGTAGTTTTACTGGCAGCAACCAGTCCTGTTGACTTTAGTTGGGCAATCTAAGGCATTATGGAAATATTTAAGTGCCCTTCTGAACTGGGACATGTGCCTAAGGACAAAGGTAGAAACATGCACCCGAATACATTGATGGTTGTGGCTTCCCCTTAAGTATATACAGGCTTTAAGTCTTTTATGTTATGATGGAAACGAGGAACTATTTCAGCTCTGTATTTTCAAGTTTAGTAAATTAAAACAGATTAGCCATTCTGAGGTGCAAAGATAGATGTCTATCATTTTGGCTGCCAGAAGCCAGGCAGCACAGCTCTTGCAGGGATGCTGAGACCCTGCCGATTCACATGGCTGCTCTGACAAGGGAAGATGCTGTGTCAGCTAAAACCAGGGAGCTCAGCTTTAGGTTTATTTAAAAAACTCACTTCGGCAGGGGGTGGGAGGGGTCAGTCTCTAGCTAGAACAATAGAATGTAAGAGAAAAAACAACATCTTAAGAAATTTAAAGTAATTTTAGAAATTGACACACACAGTTATTGGTGCTGTCCTTTGGAGTAACATTAGAGACGGTTTTAGCGCGAGATGCGTGTAGAATTCAACGGAACTCCAAAAATTAAGATGCCAATGCAAGCAACTTTATGAGCATACAACGTACACTGCTAGGAAGTAATGCAATTAGAACACTTATACTCTTTAACCAGCTGTCAATGATTCATTACACTAAAAGCTTTTTCCCCCAAGCAGCCCGTTACACCCTATTTGGGGTAACACCCGTGTCCACGTCCGCACACTGGTGAGGACTGCAGCACCTGGAGGGGACAGCATCAGCTAACAAACTGAAGTATCCCCTTGTCACATTGCTCTTGAAGCAATCCCAAGCCCTCTACATAAATTAGTTCACTTTTACCTTGCTCCAGTGCCTTGATGGTTAAAGTCAACAGCAGGGAAGCAGAATGGGGAATCTAGCAGCCCTCCTAATTACTGTGCTCTTGGCTCCCAGAGCCATGATAACATCTTTGTAATTTAGCTGGTGCAATTAATACTTTCTGATGTCAGCAAAAGTCTACTCAACCATAACCTGAAATGTTTGGGCTTCCCTTTCTCTACCTGATCAATCACCTGAAACTTCCCTTTGGTTACTGAAAATTAAAAAGAAAAGAAAAGAAAATCTTAAAACTATTATGTAGGAACACGATACAACCTCCCACTTAAAAACCATCAACACCATCACTAAAAAAACTCACACAAAGTTGCCTTCTGCTCTCTCTGAAATCAAGTACCTTTCTCTCAACCAGCTCACCAAACACTGCTAGAGACTGCCCAGGTAGAACATCAGGTCAGCTACTAAAAGCTGCTTTTTGAAACAGGTTTGCAAAGCCCGACTTGTACTTTTCCACAGTCTATCAGCACTTTTGCATCTTGCATAATCTCCTGGCTCTTCTTTGTCAACTTGGACCATCCCAGTGATCCTCAGGACAGCCCCCCTCGCTGCAGAAATCTTCCCCCTTTGCAAGTCCAAAGCAAAGGAGTCATTAAACTACCACTAAATAAATCTATTGTTAAAGGTTGAAAATGGGCTAAGGGTGGGTGTGGATTTTAACTTTGCTGGATCTTCAGTCAAAACCAAAATTACAATGAGCTGCTGAAAAATACATCTGTCCAAGACAGGGCCTTGGGACTGTACAATATTTCAAATGGAAACATGGTAATTACATTCTTCTACCTAAAAATTTAACTGTTTATGACTTGATAGAAGAAAAAAAAAAGTTAAGGTGTAAAATGATTGAAATTTCACAGCATCTTCAAATAAATAGAAGGAAAAAAGCAGGAAAATGTAAATATGCTATAAACAAGATAGTAAATACTACAGTTTCCACTGTTTTCTTCTGGGATTTCCTACGATACTGACATCACTGTGTCTAAAATCCGAAAACCATCCACCCTTGCATGGTTTTCCTATCAAAATGCTATGAAAGGTGACAAATAACCGTTTGCAAAAGAACGGATGGAAAATCTGCTTCGCGAGAAGTGAATTTAATTAATGTCTTTTACATGGTTATTAGTCAACCACCTTCTCCACGTTTTCAGTTACTCTCTTCTTATTACATCTCTTTTAAAACAAGCCACTTTGTTTCTAACCCAAGGTGGAGCCCAGGGACAGAACTGTTACCTTGAAATACTTTGTAAGGCCAGACCATGAAAAGTGAGAAGCAAACCAGACAAAAGGAACAGAGACCATTTCCAGCTGTTCCTTCTGGAGCAGCATCTAATCCTGTTAACGACATATTTTTTTTGTGGTGCAGAGTTAAACTGCTCTAAGTGTGCTGTGAGCTATTCAGACCGTTTTCACGTTTAGTGACTCCTGGGTTTCCCACCAACAAGCTGAAATGCAGCTCTGCAGTCACACAATGTCTAGAACTCACCCAAGATTACTTTTCAGGTTTTGCATTTCAAAATACCTATTTCTAAAAGAGAAAAGCTCACAGAGGAAAAGTATCAACTAGTGTCCAAAATCTGTGGAAGGTAGAAAACTGCACATTTATCTTTTTTTATATGTATCAGTGCTAGTAACCTTATAGAACTTACACTGGATTTTGTTTTGTTGGTTAAAATATGACCAGGAATTTGACCAAGCCATTGTCAAACTTCAAGTGAACACAGCTGAGCATACACACATAGGAGCTGCTAAACCCAGTTAATCTTGGGGAGTTTCCCATTTGAAACACCTTCATGCTTCATGAAAGCCATCAGACTTTCTCTGAAACTCGTCACCTCCTGCTCCAAAGCAAAAATTCCAAGGGCACCTTCTTAATCTCCACACATTTATCTCAACGACCCTTCAGTCATTCACTGTCTGGGCACAACTGTATTCAGCTGTAAAATACATGACTGGTGGAACTCGTTTTTTTGGTAAGGTTCACAACAATGGTTCCTCTAGCACTGCACAGCCTGAGGGAAAAGTGAGAAACCAGGGCAAGGCACTGCCTTTGACCCAGGTGCTGGAGGAACACGAACTCCCAACTAGGTCTGAAAAATGTAGTTTACAAAACTCTAACCAGCTCCCAACCTTTTTTTCCTGGACTCACGACCAATGCATCCCTCATTTACTGCTGTGACTTAGTGTTTCTAAAGCAGTTCATAGAGCAGCCTACACTGGGTGCACAGAGCCCCTCTTTGGCCAGGGGCACCCTCACCTCCCGGCTGTGAAGGCCATGGGATTGATACTCATCCCTGATCTCTTCTGTGCAGTTCCAGTGACACCAAATGATTTGCAATAGTGAAGGCTGGGAAGAAAAGTCACTATCTTCGTATCACAATAAGATCAGTGCTAAATTTTAGTTGCTATCAGGCAAAAAAACATGTTTTGTTTTTTTGTGACTTAGTTCCCCGAGACAGCAAGAAGTGCTGAGAAAAGGCTTTTGATCAAAGTCAAATACTTTATGTATAAAGCCTTTGGTGCTCTCCAGAAAATAAATTCCAGCAAAGTGTGCAGCCTGCAGGTGACAGCAATGGCCTGAACAAAACCACAGAGGCCAAGCCAAAGCTGCTGGGGATGCTTTCATGGATGGTCCCAGAGGAAACAGGGAAGAGTTCCCTGGCAAAGCTCTGGGTGTAGATCACCACAGCATTACGCCTTCTACTCCTTCCTGGCCATGCCTCAGCCCAAACACCTCCCTCCTCCAGGCAGGTGGAGAGGGTGCCCTGCCTAGGGGATGGAGGATTCAGATCACCAAACACCAGATTGTGCCTGTTTCTTTCCCCTGCCTTGCTTAACACTTTATACTTTCTTTTCTCCCAAAAGCAGGCACCTTTGGGACCACATCACCTCCTTGTACAAAGGCACTATTTAAGTTACAACTCAAATAGGCCAGCATTCACTGAAAGCTCTGTTCCTGACCTCTGTTCTCCCACCTGCACACCCCCCAGCACTGGGCCAGGCTGGTGGAGCTCAGCAGCTCCCCAGCAGTCACTGGGACCTGGCAGCCTGCTTCACCAAGTATCCAAAACACAAGAAAACCGGGCTTAAACACCAAGAAGAAAACGAAGAGATGAGCTAAATTCCTACAGGACTGATGTAACTAAAACGTGAAAGGAAAGGAACGAAGGGAAGTATGGAAACAAAAATATGCAAGAGGCATTTAAATTCCCTGCTGATGAGTGAGCATTCTAAAGGTCAGACCTACCTGCCCCTGTGGCCACTTGCCCCCCAGCACAAAAGGCCAACTGGGACCACTGGGCAGGCTCACCCAGGGAAAGGTGACTCCTAAACACACCCACAACGCCAAAATCTCCAGGAGCTGGCAGGTAAAATATGTCTCTCTCGCTTCCCAGACTAGTTTTAATCCCTCCTGACACTCTTAACTCCACTAATGCAAATCTTTCAAGGCGTGAAAGCTGCAATTCCATGCAAGAAACATGCAGGCACCAAGTGAAGAAGTGATATATATTCATGAAGACTTGAAGCAATTCACAGTCACTGCTGAAGTTCTTCCTCATTCAGAATTCACTGTAAAGCTTCTACATAAATTGGTCAAGGCAAAAACCTGTGCACAGCGAAACAGATTTCACACATGGGAACTGCTCCCCTCTCACAGCAGTATCAGCTGCAGCTCAGCACATGGAGACAAGAAAAAAATAAAAATGCTCATGCTTGCACCTACTCCTCCCAGGAGACAGAAGAGGAAAAAAAAAAAGAGAGAGAAAACCACCACATTTGTTTTTCTGAATGCATTGCAGCCTGCTGATGTATGTCTTAAAATAAAGCTGAACTTGGCAATAAAAGGTGTTAATTAGATCACAGGGCAGAGCACTGTCCCTCAGGAAGCTAAATCACTGAAAAACAATGCCCATTATCACAGCAGTGATTTAGAAGACAGACAGACACATCATCAAGGCAACTACTTCATTCTTTGTAATACGGAGATGTATGAAAGCAGGTTTTTTCCTAGCAGAACTGCACTACAGTGCCAGTGAATCCCGGTTGATGCCAGCCTTTAAAATTAGGTTTATTTGAAAGAAGCTGTGAAAAGGTAAAAGATCTTCTAACCTTGCTCAGACAAACCAGGAAAGCGGCAGAAATTTGCACAGGAGTGCGAATAAGATCTGCATATTATCTGCTAAAAAGCAAGTGCAGCCGGGGCTGTGATATGGCCTGAAAGAGCCTCACACCCGCCTTTGTTTCCCTGCAGAGTGAGCTCATTCCCAGAGGTTCCTCCTTTGCACAGAAAGCAAATTTCCAGTGCTAAAATGTAACAAAGCCCCACAGTTTTCTGAGGCTAAAAGCCTGTAACGCCGGTGGAAACACAGCCGGGTAGATGGCAACACGAGCCGCTAATAGTCCATAAACCTCACAGAATCCCGACGAAAATCCAGAAAAAAACCGAAAAACCAACTAGCTGTCAGTCCTCACATGGGGCATTTCCTATCCTGTTGTTCAAATATTTTTAAGCTGCTAAAAATATACTGATTTCAAGTAGCACAGAACGGTTCCAATGAAATAAAGTGCAGGGAGAAAACTTCTCAGATTTACTCCATCATCTAATGTGTCTCGATTGCTGCCAGCATTTCAAAAGCTAAACCTGCTTACACAAAGGTGCAGTGCAACACACTTGCAGGCTCTCAAAAGTGCAGAAAAATCTCTTACCTTGCAATATTCCCAGGCCAAAGCACTTCTCCACCTTGTTGCCCATGAAGAATTCCAGCAAAGGGGCTGAGATTTATTTTGCAGGTTGATACCTTCATTAGGCTACCATCCAACACCCCCCTAAATAAAACAGCTTGTAACTCGACTGTCTGGGAAAAAAACTTGGGGGGAAATAAAAAAGTAAGAGCAAGGTTGTCTTCCAACAGAGCTCTCACCATTCAGCAGCTCTGAAAGACACTGGAAACTACAGCCTAGCTAGAAGGTGATCATCAGAAACTTCCCCTAGAAAGAAATCTGATCCCTCAACAAAATTAACCTCTGAAGTGCTGAAAAAGTGAGAGAGGTCAAGACTTTCTGCTGGGACTAGGTCATCTGTGCAGAGCTGTAACCTGATGGCAGCAGAGAGGCAGACTGGGCGCCTCCAGAGCACATACCAGATCGGATGAAGCAAAAGCTCATGTCAGCAACCCCGTACTTGAAGGTACTAAATGACATTATTTGATCTCAGCTAAAAGCCCACAGTCTCTGAAAGCGTATTTCCTACTCTGCTTTTACAGACGGATTAAACATCACTGCTGAAACAACTGCAGTTTTATGAGAATGTAGCAGGAGATACACCCTATTGATGTTTTAACATAAAATATTTTGAATACTGGTAAAATACAAAATGCTTCTTTGCGGGGAGGATGGGATAGAGAAACATTTTCAATACAGCTGATAAGTAAAATACCAATTTATTCACTGGTATCTTCAATAAAGACCTTGTGAAACTGACCAAGATTCGTGAAATTTCTCTGAGTGGAGATTAAACACACTAATCCTTATTTACAGTTGTAAAGCAAGGGGCTTATTTCTCCCTTTTATTTCAAGTAGAATTGAGATGGGTATTTATACATATTAGTTGATAAAAATTTATGGTTGTTAGCATTCAGAAATCTTATTTTAGCTTATTATAAATACTTTCAGACAGGATTATTTCCAGATCTCTGCATTCTGCTGTACACATGGGATTTTTTAATTCTAATATGAGAAATGACAGCAGCTCTGTTTTCCGTGGGTTGTAGTGCTCAGAGGCAGTAATTATCCTTAGGCTAGATGCTGCAGGAACAGAACTTGTAAACATCAGAAAACCTACAAGACAGTGAGAACTGGAAAGTTGGTCACTGATAGCACATGTAGACTCATCATTCCTGGAGTCTCCTGTATGTGAATGGGCTCAGTGCAGGGGGGAGCACCTTCAGTTATCCAGCAGGAAATAACACACATACCCTCCAGAAACAAAGTAGAAATACAAGAGGAATGGTAATAACAGCACAGATCATGCAAAAGAAATTTTTCACTATGAGGGTGGTGAAACATTGGAACAGGTTGCCCAGAGAGGTGGTGGATGCCCCCATCCCTGCAACCATTCAAGTTCAGGTTGGGGCTCTGAGCAACCTGATCTAGTTGAAGATATTCCTGCTCACTGCAAGGGGTGAGACTAGATGACCTTTAAAGGTCCCTTCTAACCCAACCGACTCCATGATTCTAAACCATGGTGGTGTAGGATAACTGCCAGTAGCTGGGCATGGAATGCAGCATTAGAGCTTGGAGTAGATTACAATTCTGAGAGGTCAGAGAGCTCACGGGTGGATCGAAGAATCAAGGGACTTGTTCAAGGTCACTGGGAGCAGAACAAGGCCACTGGGATAAAGGCTACAAGTAGATGTGTGAAGAGGTAGAAGACAAGGAATAGGGAAACTGAGCCTAGGAGTGAGATCTGGAAGGTGGTCTGAGGCTGAAAGGCGACATCTACCACATGTAAAGCAAGGGTAAGGAGGTAAGATGAACTTAACAAACAGGCAAAAGTCATGGAATTGAGCTGCAAAACAGAGAAAACAAATTAGGAAAAAAAGAAAGCCTGAGCTCATGAAATTAAGAACATATTACAGTAATATGGACAAGGAGAAGGGATTAAATTCAATATAGAGCCCATAGTTTTTATCCTATTTTGCTATTTAAATGGGGATACACACAAAAAACACTGACATTTGTTGTAATTCATAGTTACCAGCATTGACCAATACACTGACTTCCAGCCAAATGGGAATAACAAGTCCTTTCCCATTATTACAGGAAGATGTGTTCACTAAGCAAGAAACTACATTTCTAATCCAACCTGGGTAGATTTCTACTGATGAGGGATTTCTCCATGAAAAGGAGAAGGGCACCTTTTTCAGTGGAGGAAGTGGAGAAGACAATACTACCTGTCCTTTTAGAAGAAAACCATCAATCATTTGGCCCAAAAACAAAGAGAAGGAAAGAACAGTCAGAAGTCAAATACACTCATGTATTTATTAACTCTGTTCAGCTTGGGTAGCCTGGCTTAAAGAAAATGTATCTTTTAGCACAACACTTGGTTTTGGTTGAAAGAGTTAAAATGCAAGTATTCAAAAGGTTGTAAAATAAAGACTTTGTGGAGATACTCTGCTGCCAAAACCTTCAAATAAATGAGTCTCAGTCTGAGCTTGCCTTTCTACGCTGGAGTCTGTATTTTAGCGGCCACGGTGTTACTATAGCAACACAGAGGACTGGTAATTTAAAGGCTGGTGGATTTGACAACTTGCAATTTAGAACAATACTGCTAATAAAAGAGGCTTGGGAAAAGCATCATTTAACACAAATGTTTGTGTTTCAAAATGAAAAAAGCTGTTGATTTAATTATTTTTTACCTTTTTTTTTTTTTTTTTTTTTTTTTTTTTTTAGCTGGACAATTATCTGCATTAAGTTAGTCTGCTGGTGAATAAACGATAGAAACATGACTCTTCTGGTTTTTGGTATGTCTGCACCCTCGAGTGCAGTCAACCCACCCTCTATGCAATGCATATGTCTATAAATGTAAAGCTGCAGATGTCATTATCTTTGTTGAAGGTTAGACAAGAATCATGTAGCTTTTTAATACAGAAGTATGTATTACCCATAATAACAGCAAGGGTAATAATACTCATGAAGTATTATTAATCCTTCCTTGTCTCTGCTGAGTTTAACTGGGATCCTTTGGCAACAAATCTTGTAAACTGCTCCCCATTCATTATTTTAATAACAGAACAGTTACTAGAGATAACTCTAGTTACCTCTACAGATACTTAAAAGAATCAAAACTGGAATAGCAAAGCTTTCTTCTCATCTTTGGCATCCTTCCCATCTTCAGCAAAACAGGTCCCACAAATGAGATGTTTCTTAATTATCTCCTCAGAGAGTTATATAGGAAATTGGTGACTGATCTTGGTTAATGGCAAATAAGAACAGCCAGAAATATTCTAATTCCTAAACTAATCAAATCTGAAATTGTCATCTAAACGGAAAAAATAAAATAAATATAAACATCTCATTTGTTGACTCACCAGCTCCAAATAAACCCAAAATCACAAGATCAGGTACAACACTATTATTGTCTTTACACCAATCTCCAGCCCCATTATGGTCCCTTTTCCTGGCAGCATTTACAGTGCAAAGGAGGAGGGATTTTGCAACATAATACCCATAACACTCAATACAGAGGGATATTTCCAGATGAATTTTACATGTAGCAATAATCATAGTTTTATGGGTCAGGAAGTTCAGAAGATTAGTGTGTTATGGCTGCAGTTTATAAAAGAGTTTGTGTTAGAAGTTTCACATAGCAATCGGGTGAGATAAGCTGTGAACAGCTTTACATTAAGTTCTTTTATGGTAGCTAAAGTTGAGGAGAAGTAAAGAGACCCCAGGTATTAATTTACCTAAAGAACAGCTGCTTAGAAAAGGCTGCAAAGTGCCCTCAGCGTAATAAAATCATTGCAACTCCAGTTGCTTGTTCTTTCTCCCCACACTCCTGTGCTACCCCCATTAACCTTAGTGAGAATTGTGCTCATGGTCTGAACTAAGCTAAAACTGTACACAGCAAAAACAGACTTATCAACGAAATGCATGGTCTGCTTCTTATTTGAAAAGGTCCAAACCATAATTACAGGCTTGTATTCTAGCATGAGCAGCACGAGTCTCACTGCATTTCAAACCCTCCCTTAGAGAACAATAAAATGCCTGAAAATTGGGGAGGTTGCTGCAATATGTTAATTTCCTTTACATTTTTTCCTCATTAGCTGAGATATACCATTGAGGAGCTTATAAAATGCCTGTATTTGATGACTGTAATGATTATAAAAGTAATGCAAGCAGCACAGACTGGAAAGACATTGTTCTTCACAGTCCCTAACCTGATTTATAATGTGTCGTATGAAGCGTCTGCCACATTTCACCCTGGAAGAGACTCCATTACAACTGGGTAAACTCATGTCTTAAAATAATCACCTTTTTAAACCTTTTTTCCCTCCCTTTTTTTTTCTCCTGAAGAACAGTAAGATTATTTAAATGAGAAAAAATATATTTGTAAAGCCAAAACATTCCAAACAGACTTAAACAACACACTTCCATGGCTTTAACTTGAGCACACTCAACAAAAATATCCATTTTCAAAGTACTTTTATTAATGAAATATATGAGGAAATAAAAGCATGAACACAGGAACACTTCTGCACCATTACAACTATTATGCATCACACTATAGGGCTAAAATTCTATGTCTCAACCTGAACAACCTAAACTTTGTACAAAGGCAAATTTTTCAAAAAGGCCAACTTGTACTCATATGTAATTGTCAGTCCCAGGAAGGTTTTTCTAGATAAATCCAGAGCAACACTGGAAACAACATAAACTAACAATAAGATAAAATGGTAGCAAAGAGACCCTAGATACTGCAACCCTGTGAACTTGTGGCTTTTCATGATGGTTCCAAAGGGAGCTTGGGAGCGAGGAAAAGTGGGTCCAGAAAAATGAAGATCCAATTTTTAATTCCCCTCATTCTTCTAACTGAAAGAGGCACTAAGTTTGAAGACTGATGAGGGATATATGCCACGAAATACTGTTCTTCACATTCTTAAACCTTGAGGGTAAGAGTCCTGTCTTGCTTTAGAGAGATTCCTGAGAGCAGACAGTTCTATTAAGGTGTTACTCTCTGGATTTATTTATTTCAGAAGTGAACACGTGAAGCATAGAATACTTTAGGATTCTGTTAACATTACTCATGTAGGCAGTATCAGAGAAAAGTAAAAAGGAACCATCAATGTGTGCTACTGCATGGGTACCTATACAGAAAGATTTTTCTAGTCCCATTGCCAACTCCCTTGCCACATAAGGCAACGGTAAAATTTCACTTGACTTGAGGAACAGGGATTTCAACCCTTAAAAGACAGTGCATACACAGAAGAGCCAAACATGGAATAAGATTAATGATTTGGAATAAGAATAATGATTATTGCATGGATAATGTGTCAGGAAAATAGCCCAAGTCAGACTTGGCCTCTAACTCCCAAGAATTTTTCTACTGACCAATGGCTCAAACAAAATCACAGCTTCATCCAACAAGGTGACATGCATGCCTGATGGACAAGAAAAGACTATTTATGTAGGTGTAATATAGGATAAAAAATTATTTTATCACATTTTCTCTTTCCTTAATAGATTGTCTAAAAAATGCCAGTATGCCTACATGGAGTACTTGTTTTGACACAAGTGTGAGAAGCACTTCTCGTCATACCCGCTTCAGATGAATAAGCACATCAGAGTGAATAAACAATGCAGCTTGCATGCTATGATCCAAGAAGAATTCCAAATGAATGCTGCATCCAGGGATTACACTCGATGGCCAAAACATTCATTTCTAAATTCAAAGTCATTAACAAGTCTCAAACTCCTTGAGTGATGTTTTCCACATATTTGCTACATACACATATATATGCTTCTGTGTCTATGTTTACTATGTTAATTATTTTCAGCTATAGCAAACAATCAAATCAAACAAAAAAATGAGGGCGAATAGCTTGTTAGTAAGAACTGTGTATATAAAATGATCTTAAAATGCAAATAATTATTGTAGTTAAACACAAGAATGAAGTATCATTCCCATTGTTTATAACGCAGTTTTCTTCGCAACCTTCCACAAACCATAAAAGTCCTCTTTCCAAAGAACACTGCCAATCACAGATTTTAACACTCATGCCACTGACCAAAGAGAAAAATTAATTTTTTTCCAATCTAATCCATTGAACAGAATAAGTTTACTTCTATGCTTCTGCTTTGTTACAGAATTCCCTTGTCTTCTGTAACTGTTAAGATTTTCAGCTTGATCTCTAACATAAAAGTTATAAAAATAGTGCAGTTGGCATAATTGCTTTCTCAGAACTCTGAAAAAAATGCTTTGGGATGAATATGGGACGGATGTCCAGAGGTGATTTACAGTTTGTTTGCTGAGCTTTATAACTTCATTGCTTTGGGAACAAGTTATATAGTAGAGAACAGAAACATCAGAGGTGAAGGAAGCTATACAACTCCCTAACCCAGGAGCAATAATTTTTTACAGCCAGTGAGGTAGAAAACAGTTCAGAAAGAGATAAAATCTGAATTACAGGTTGTGTTTCAGACAACAAGACTAGGGGACTTCATCAGAGGACACATTCAGGCCCAAGAAGCATATACCTATAGGCAAAATATCTAGAGAACTCGGATACTTCTGGTTGAATAAGGAGCTCTCCAAAACAGGGTGTTTTGAAACACCCTGTAAAATTTGACTCATCCTCCCTCCTCCTCTCCCCGCAACTAAACACTAAAATCATTACTGCTTAATCAATTTCAGTCATTAACCACCTCATGCCATGGGTTGTAAAAGCATTGCTGTCAACTGCACGTGTCTCAGTCGAACCCTGTTCAGTTATGATCAATAGAGTTTGCACATCTTAATTGCTTCAGCCTCCCTCTAATTAGATACATCTCTGCTTTTACAGTTGTTTACTGTTGTTGTGGCTGTTAAAAAGCTAATACATCCCACTAGAAAAGTAAACTCATTTATCCTAATTAAAGTAGAACTATTAAATCCAGCTAGCATCATTACAGCCTGATATTCAGTGTTTGCAAATTCTCTATATTACTGAGTCTATAAACATTTGAACCACATAAACAGTTAAACTGAGGAATAAGCAAAGAACAAAGGTGTGAATGCTCAGCTTCAACAAAACCTAATTTTCCTTTATTTTGAGAGTCCATCTGCATTTTTCTAATAACACAAAGATATCTGCTTCACCTGTGCAACACAAGGTTGTTCCAAAGATCGTATCTGAGCCAAAAGACTTGCCTCTTTCTCAGATTACCTTGCAAAATCTTTCTACTCCCTTCTGAGCATGATTTCCCATGTCATTTGCCTTTTTTTTTTTTTTTTCCCCCACTTTTACTGGTACTGTCTGTCAAATTGACTAACTTGCCATTCCCAAATTCACAGCAGACTATTAATGCAGTACAGAATTTTAGACATTTCTCCTCCCACTGTCATCTTTGGCTGGTTAAGAAAGCCCCTAAGTTTTCTTTAAATTTATTATCTTCCTAACACAAAAAGTAACTGATTCAAGCCTCTTACCTACAAGAGCAGCTCTAACTACCTCTGAACAAAAGCCTTTTACAGCTCTAGATTTTATGGTTTTGTGAATAATACCAGTGACTCTTACAACTCCATTGTTTTTTCTCATTCAGAGATATAAATTCTTATTTAAGCAGTAAGAAAACCCTGTGCTTGTCAGATAAAACACTGAATTTAAACCAAAATTTGAAAATTGCAGCTGATGAGACTCCATGAAACTCCTTAATTATCTCATCAACACCTCTGGCAATCACAACTCACCCACCTGAACTTCTGACCTTCACTAAGCCCTAATAAAATCATAGCTGTAATCACCTGAGAAGACTAATGGTCCTCCAGATGAGAGTATTGCAGCATACTTTTCAACCAGCTGAGGTATCAGCTTTAGGGAATCTTGACTGGGGAAATTTCAGCTGGTAGACTTGCTTTTATCAGAAGGTCAACGTTTGAGCTGCAGCATCAGTAAACTGAAAACTTCTTTTCTGTTGAACAAAAATTGTTCACCTAGGGAGAAAACACTCTTAAAAATACAGAAAGCCTCCTCTAAGGGTGAAATGTTCTGCTTTTATTCCACCAGAAAGATAAGATGACAGTTAACATGTTGTTTAGACTCTGCAGCTTTACCATGGTTGCTGGTGCTGAACAGCAAGGCCTTTGCTAGCTCAGAGCTACCTACATCTCTTGTTCTTTCACAGATGCTCAGCAGAATCTACCTCAGAATAATGGCAGTGACCACGAGGCTTCTGGTGAGGGACATCAGGCTTGCTTCTCTGCACAGCAAGGTGCTTGGAGCAGAGATGACAACTAGCACACCACTGGGCTAATGCAGTTCATGGTTTCTGTGCCAGGGAGGAAGTTCAGTGCAGACACAGTGGGCTACTGAAACTGTGGTGCAGAAGGCTGTGGGTTGGGCAGCAGAGGAGCTGCCAAAGAGCAGGCAAGTTTAGTGGGTGCATAACTTGAGTGGGAGCTGCAGAGTAACTTTGCCCATGCTGAGTGAACCTGAGTGAGCAGAACCCTTTCTTTCAAAATTATTAAACACATTAATTTTTCTCTCCTTTTAATTGCTATAGATACTATGATAACTATAAAGCTTGCAGAATGAGCTGCAATGAGACGTGGGAACACCAAGGGCAATACCAACTGAATATTGATGGGTGAGCTATTGCATTTAACAGTTATTTTCTTTTGAAACCAAACTACTAATTCCAAACATCTGTGCTTTATAAGGCCCAGATTATCTGATATCCAATATTGTTATCTGATACCTGAAAACTTAATCTGGTTATAACTTGTAAATTATATTCTTACAGTTTCCTAACAGGTAAATATTTCTATTATATACCTTATGAGCAATGTTAAATGTTTAGTCTGGAATGCCAGATAACAGCTCTTAGATCTTTTCCCAAGATACTGTGGGTTTGGTTGGGGTTTTTAAAATTATTTCACTGTAAATAATAAGCTGAAAGCAGAGCTGAGTGGTGTCAAAATACTATCAGAAAGAATCAGTCCAGTTGATACAGAATGCTTAGCTACACAGTGTGAGGAAA
Organism: Chaetura pelagica; assembly: GCF_000747805.2. Lineage (NCBI taxonomy): Eukaryota > Metazoa > Chordata > Aves > Apodiformes > Apodidae > Chaetura > Chaetura pelagica. Next base: position 203,065 of record NW_009952259.1, read on the forward strand.
CATGGTTCAGAGATTCCTGAACTGGTGCTGCATCCCACTTCACAGATGCACAGCTGATGACACTGCAGTGGGTCTGGATGCAGTGCAGGCTCAGCATGACACAACCTTGGCTGTCACATCATGACATTTTATAGGCCATCCTTCATTCCTACCACTAGGCACTCTCAACCTATGGGCCAATCTCTACTTGTCTTATTCAGGTAGGTTGGTAGGTTAGAAGGACAAGTGGGAACTTTCAATAAGGGATTGTGAAATGAGAAATGCTTGGCATCCAGCAGAAGCATGGGAAAGGAAGGAAGAGAATACAGAGTATGAGCAGCTGCCCTTCAGACCCAGCTCACTGACGTCCAGTCTTCCTAATGCATCAGAAATGCCATGGTCACAAGATACAAAGTGCTGATCTGACATAGACTTGACTCCAATGTGTTCAAAATGTTTCAAGGGATGACTTTGTTTTGGAAGATTTGTGTCAGGTTGGGAAGACTATTGGGCCTCTCTCTGAAGCCAGGTCTCACCTGGCCTCCCCACGTGGCACCAAGTGAACCTAAAACTACTAAACTTCGTGCTGTGGTATCAGGGCACTGCAACATGCTTGATGGGCATGAAATCTGTCCAACTGACAACACCCAACACGGGTCGCACAAGTAATTAGTCAACACTGGGTTAATTATTAGCATGCATCATCGCATTATCATGCACCCTTTTGTTTCATGTTATTTTCATTATAATCAGGTGCCCCCGACAGATGTTGTCAGTGCCAAAGGTGACACTAATCCTGGGCTCCTTCCATAAACGTCTCTGGTATGTGTGGTTATCTCCAGGGCTTATCTAGCTCCATGTGCTGCTGCTGCTCCTCATTGTCTCAGCTATTTCTTTGCACCCGAAAACTTTGCAATATTCATTAACGTGATGCATCATTTCACAAACAAAAACGCTGAGGACAAACACTAAGATGTGCATTATTGCCTACGTGCACAGTGTAATTAACATGCAGATGATCTGCATGCAAAGCATGTTACTGAAAATAGCGCCTATTAGCATAACAAGTGCTTATTATTTATTGAGATGCAACTGCAGCAGGCATCCTGCTGGGCTCTAACATCCCTCCTTTAAACGGCACCATCTTTTCTTCCATCGTTTACCCATTCTTCTCTCCTCTGGATGATTAACAGCACAGAAAACAGGGAGACTCCCTCCTGTGCCTTTGTTTCACGGGGGAAATTTCGTGTGTTTAATTGCCCTCCAGCATCTGATCCAGTTCAAAGCTCAGCGGAGCCTCCTCTGGTGCTGCCACCCTCCCCTCCGCCCCCATCGGCACCGACCTGCAGGCTCTTTCACTGCTCCCTTCATATATGCAACTTCACCCACGTTATCTCTAATTCTTAACTGATAACAAGTTAAAAGCAGTTGGGCTTCTTTTTCTCTTAATGAATAAAATAGGAATAAAGCAGGAGAAAACAAAAGCTCAGCTGTGTGAAGTCACAGACCTTGTTAATGTCATGCCACCCTTCTCCTATCACATTCAGATTAATTTAACCTTTTAATCAGTCTGGCCATTAAATGTAACAGAAAAGCACAATTTTACTTCTTTTCAGCAGGTCTGAGCAAAGCTTTTCTTGCTGGATCACTTCTGATAACCCTGCCTGTGGAGAGCTCTGCCCCACTGATGCTGGCACTGGTTCCTCCTTCCACTCCCTACCCTCCAAAAGTCCAGAGGTCCCAAGGTCTCTGTAGCACCTTCTAACCTCTCATTTCTCTAAGAGCAAGAACTTGCAAATCGTTCCTTCCCCAGTAATTCCTTCCCCAGCCCTGCTGGGTTTCACGATGCAAGTTTGTTTTCTCTGTGGCTACACCCTGTGCCTCAGAGATGGCTGGGTTACAGTAATGAAATCATTAGCAGGGGGAATGATTTCAATTATTTATCATTTTGGCAAAATTGAGATGTTTGACCCGAAGTTTTCCAAGCTGTATGCCAACATAAGGATGGACTTTGGTCTCAGTTAAAACTGCACAACAATTCCTGCTTATTGTTAGAAAATATAAATTATTTTACTATCATGTTATATCTTCCCTGAGAAATCTTGTCTTGCAACATTTATTTTTTAAAATTTGGTTCTGGTGGGCCCTGGAAAACAGGGACAGTTAAATGAGGGAGGGAAGCTGAGGCTGTGTGTGCAGATTAAGTGGGAAAAAAAGAGAAAGGGAAAACAAATTTAGACGAAAACTCTGAAGCTCAAGACTGGGACTTATTGCACAAAAGCAACACCACTGGGACAAGAAGCCTCAGGTGGACTTGGAGGAGGAAAAAATAGATGTGGGACAAACTGGAAGGGAAATATCAGAAGAATGTAAATTCTCTGTATACTTTGAAGATGGGATGCTGGGTTTTTTTATGATTCCTATTTGACTGCAGAAGACAGCTCTGCTGCAGAGGTACCTACACCCCTGCTCTGCCACAGTGTGGGCTGTTAGGTGGGGAACCTCTGCCTTCTTGTCAGAGCAGGTGCACAATGCACAATTTTCTGTTAATGCCCTTTTTCTTTCCTTACCACTCCCTCCTTTGAGATCATGAGAACTTTGTAGGCTTGCCTACCTTCTGACCAAACACCTTTACACTGCATTGGTGACACCAAAGCAACTCAGAAATCAGAACCAAAACCCAGTCTGACATTTATTTTTTCATAAAGGAGGTTTTAAGGCTCTCTCTCCCCACCCCTTCTTTGGCAAGCTTTAGATACTACAATTCTCAAACTGCCATTTCTGCTACAGGAATGTTTTGGAGATGGCTTGGAATGTTTTCATTCAATATCCTGTTGGTTTATTAAAAAATGTAACTCTTTACAGCATCAAGAAGGCTCCCTTGAAGCATTTGGTAATTTTCATAGTAAAATCACCTGGGAGGGATGTGGGAGGTCAAGCACTTAAACCTTAATTCTTTCCCTCCCCTTTCTATGGCCTGATAGCTCCACAATAGCCAAGAGTCCAATTAACACCATTCAGTATCTTGTGCTGATGTTATTTCCAGTAAATAATTTGGCAGGAGAGACAGAGAGAAATATTCTTAAAGAAACAACTCAAATAGAGGAGGCCAAGGCTGATACGCCTGCTCCAGTCAAACACAGCAGAGCCCTCAAGTTGATTGTTTTACATTTACATCACTGCTCTGTAAGGGAAAAACAAGAAAACCCAGACCCTTAATTTCTGATTTATCCCAGTGCAATAATTAAATGAAAATTATTTTAAATCAGCCTCTTGTCCCTCTGTCCTATTTCAACACTGACAGAACGTGGTCATCTTGTTAAGGGTGAGCTGTGAAAAGGTGTCTCACTTGGTTATAAAAGACTTAACATGAACTAGTACTGACAAAGATAGCTCTAGTTCAGTGGATTCCTCTAGAATCAAGGAGTGGTCATTACACACCTTTGTTTAGAGACTTTAATGAAGTGAACTGTACAAGGGATAATAAGATGGAAGGATAAAAATCACTAGATGTACCCTGAGAAGAAGGAAAAACCTCCACCAGATGAATTGGTGGCTTAATGCAGAGACTCATATTTTGCACAGGCACACCTAACAAAGTGCAAGTCCTTGCCTTCAGTATTAATAATGAAATAAGCTAAGTTTCATCTGGAAAATCCCTCTTCGTTTATTCATATCACTTTCCCTCCCGTGTGTGGTTGTGCTTTGGTTTGTACAGATCTTTAAAGACCCAAAGGACAGACCTTCCAGAGACTAACTGACAAGTCACTAAGTGCCAGAGAGGTTTTCCTTATAATTGCTGTATGTTTTCTTTGTCTCCCTTGAATCCATTCCACTGAAGTTACAGCTACAATTCACTACCATTCCTGAAAATGTCCACATTTTATTCTCCTCTCATGATGGCACCCAGCCCTGATGAGCCAAGACAGAAGTTACCTTTGGCTCTCATTTTTTTCTTTCTAAAATTACCCAATAACACATACATTGCCATCATAAGCTTAACCACATCACCAGGTATTTCCAGCTCCCTCATTCCAATGGTGTTAAAATCTAAACGTGAAAGTAGAGATCGATGTAATTCATAGAATCATAGACTGGTTTGGGTTGGAAGGGACCTTAAAGTTCACCTAGATCCAACCCTCCACTCAGGGGCAGACACCTCCCACCAGATCAGGTTGCTCCAAGCCCCATCCAACCTGCCCTTGAACACTTCCAGGGATGGGGCATGCACAGATCCTCTGTGCAACCTGGGCCAGTGTCCCACCACCCTTACACAAAATAATTTCCTCCTAAATATACCCTCTTGCAGCTTAAAACCAGTAACCCTTGTCCCATCACCCCCTGCCTTTGTCAAAAGCCCCTCCCCAGCTTTTCTGTAACCTTTTCAGGTACTGGAAGATGCTCTAAGGTCTCCCTGGAGCCTTCTCTTCTCTATGCTGAACAGCCCCAACTCTCTCAACCTGTCTTCATAGCAGAGGTGCTCCAACCATTGGATCACCTTCATGGCCCTTCTCTGGACTCACTCCAACAGCTCCATGTCCTTCTTATGTTGGGTACCCCAGAATTGGAGACAGTACTGCAGGTGGGGTTTCATGAGAGTGGAATAGAGGGGGAGAATCACCTCCCTTGACTTGCTGGCCACACTTCTGTATCCAAAGTGTGGAGTGACTTCAAGATTCAAACATGTTTCATGGACAAAGTTAGGTTTCAGTAATTTGTTGAGGACCAAGGTAGAGGTGATGAAAACCCACCACTGAAAGCACAGTGCATTGCTTGGAAAGGGACAAACAGCAGCAAGAGAAAACAATTTGGTAGCATAGAGGGGACAATGTAGGATAGGTAAAATAAGTGGGTCAAGTATGACTGGAATTGTGGTGGTGGAGAGAGGGAAAACATATGGTATGACTCACAGGGAAGAATGATTATCAGTCACATGTTTAGCCCATTACTGCTACTGTAAGGTCAGCCCATAAAACCACAGTAAGAGAGAGAGGCAAACTGTCCCTAAATCAACAAATGGTCAGAAGCCACTGCAGAAAGAGACTCTATCTCTAAGCCACAGTGTGGAAAACCCTTCAGTTTCTACTGTCTGAATTTTGGTGCTGGAGGCCAAACCATCACCACACTTTGACCAAAAGCAATGACAATCAACTTAATCTTGCCATATGGTATGCTTACTTTTAATCTATATTAACAAAAATATGGGTTAGTGGTTATTGTTAGAAGCCAACAAATAATTGCCCCAGAAAGCAGAGCACAGAAATTACATCCTGACTTCAGTTTGAAATCACAATCTTCTGATTTCAGAAAATTTCTGTCTTTCTTTTGCATATACATTTAAGGTATTAGATATATATAATTGCAGATTTCTTGCCATCATTTGATCCACCTCATGAGTCTTTTGGTTCAGAAATTCTCTCAAAGCACAGATGGATACATTCTCTATCTAAGAGTAGACAGAGAAAACAGAGTCCAAAATATGGATTAAGTGGAGTATAAGGCTTTCCTGGATGAGTACACCCTCTGTGAACTCCAGCTGGCACAGAATATTCTTATCTCTTTCCCAGAGGCTCATGTTGGTGATTCTTCCTTCTCCTTTTTCCCTCTCTTCTCTTTTCAAAGAAATACACAGTTGCCTATGACTACATTTCTAACTGTTTCCTCATAATATTCCATTCTGTCTTTCCACATTCAAAACAGTTCCAGCTTTGCAAATACAATAATTTTGTTCCAGTCACCTCTGAAAATAAACCCTAAATCTTTGCATAAAAATGCAAATGAAACATACAACTATGCATGTGCATATCAGATAGTATCAAATAACATCAGTAATTTCAAAGAGATGTTTAAGGCATTAAGTCATGTTACGAAGAGTGTTTCTAGCTGCAAGTTTCATAACAAGAATAAATCAATCTTGACAATGAACATGAAAGTGGGAATAAAACCTTTTTGAACACTCAAGGTGGTTTATTCATTTCCCCCAAACCCAAACGAATGAATTAGTTGATATATATGAAAATTAACTTACACTAACAACTTAATCAGAGAAGATGAGAGTTTAAAGTTAAAAACAGTTTAAAAAGATAAAAATATTACTTGAGGCTGATGAGAGCACATGGTGACTCCACAGGAGCTGCTGAGCTGAGCCTTTGTCAGTTAAGAAATTACAACAAAAAAAGTCATAGTTTGAAAGTGCTGCCCTCAGCCCTTGGACTTTGCTCAGGCTCTAATCAGACTTCCAATGTTTAGTGCTGATCCTCTGGCTACTTATTGACCACCTATACCTGGACACACATAAACATAGCCTCTAGCAATGTGGTAGTTATTCAGGCTCCCTGTGTTAATGCTGCACACAGATTTCACACCATTCCAATGCCACTTATGTCAAATTAATTAGTCTCAAATTGCAGCAATCAGTGTTAATAAAATTAGAGCTTTTATTTTTAGTGAGAATATAAAAACCTTTCACTAATAAAAACAAGTTACACACATTCTTATCATACTGCTGTAACAGCACAATGTAGCTCCAAGTGTTTCCACTGCAGAGTATGTAATTATTTATCCTGGCCAAATGTATATTTAACTGTATATACTTAAGCAACATGAGACCATCACGTGAAAGCCTTAATGCCTGTTTATGTAAAAGCAAAGTGTTTTTAAGGCTCATGCAGCTGCATTAGCACTGGGCTGTTTAAGCCTCAGGATGTTGGAGCTCATCTCAGACCAGCAGCAAAGTGACTACTTGTTCTGTGGAGTCTCAGCATCACTGTGAATCCTATGAGCTGCCATAAAAAGGTCACAGTGTCACCTTATCATACTGCTGGAGAAGAGCAGAATAGGACTTACAGATAAGAAGGGTACTGAACCCCAGTATGGAACAGCTTTTTGACCACGAAGGAAGTTATGATGACACCAAGGAATGGCCTGATACAAATGCAGAAGCTCCAAGAATCTCAGGGAAGCAAAAATACAGTTATGTACCTTCCACCCCCTCAGCATCCTACTGCAGAACTCAGCAGAGCTGCTCTCCAGAGCTGGAAAGTCCTTTCAACGGGCATAGATGTTCATTCTACATGGTCCATAGGCCCTGATTTCTGCACATCTATCTGTGTAGACACACATGGGAAATGAGACTTTCCCTTCTTTCTGACAACCCAGTAATAGTTGGCAGATGAGGTCTGCAAGAGAAGGGAAGAGAGTGCACCTCCTTCTGAAGTGTCATGGAAACAGGGAGTCAACCTTCACTTTATCTGAAAGTATCTTCTGCTTTGATGAGTACCAGGTTGGGGACATTTTCTTTTCTTTTGGTATCAGTCAGCCCAAAAGCATCCCTGTTACTTTTTTAACTTCTTAGCACAGGAGTTCTCATTAGGACAACTGAAGGAGAGTTTTAGATATGATCTCAAAGTCGTGGCTACCTCACAGCTTCTCCTGTGATGCTGCAGATGAGGATGTGTATTGAACACTAAGGGCTCCAAGTATCACCCAACTTTAAAAATATTAGTTAGCTGTCCAAATTAGGAGTCTTATTTCCCTGTATAAGCAATGGATCCTTCAAAGCATCTGGATATTCAGGATTTCTTGGAAACTTCTCACTGATAATATAGAGGGTGTCCCCATCTGCAGTACCATGTATGAAAGCTCTTCATTGGAGGGGACAAGATTGGGAATAAATGATTGAGCATTCAATAAACATAATCAATAAAGAAAAAGAAACAAAAAACCCCAGCAAAGCTCAGAAGAGGATGCAGGAAGGCATGTGCATCTTACTTTGGACTCAGGATTTTGATATCATTTTCCAAATGATACAAGAAACATTCAGGCACTAAACAGAAAGCTTAGATCCTGGATACTAACATTAATATTTCTATTAATATGTAATCTAATACTAAGATAAGATTATTATAATAACAAGAGAACAGATAGTTATAAAGCAGAAGCAAAAAAACCTAATGAAAAATTCTAATGAAATGTACAATTTTGGACAATTCCAAAGCCTCAACAAACTAAGAAGGAGAAACAAAGACCGAAGGGAGAATCTTTAGGTTCTGGGGTAATGAGACATTTAGTAATACACACAATATTTGAAAAAATCATGTAGTAAAATTAGCTTTACAGCCTCAATGAACCTCCACACTCATCAAACAGCCCAAGACTGGGATCCAATCTGGGAGCCTGACAGCTGTCTGCTATTAATTTTATCTATTCAATCTCCAAATCCCAAACTCAGAGGTTACCGGTGTAGGTCAGTTGTGAGACTGTTGACTCTCTTGCCATTCTCCATGGAAAACCAAACAACAAAGTCTGCACTGTGTCAGCAAGCATCTCACATTCTTCCGTTTGTCATGCAAAGCACAAAGACCCTGATACAGTTCAAAATGGTCTTTGTATCTAGGATCTTGTTTACCCTTGGAATTCAAGCTTAATTTCCCACATGCCTAAAGTGTTTTAAAAGCCACTTCATACACCAGAAAAGACAGTGCTAATCTCTGGCAAAGGAACCAGAAATATTGAGGGTTTCAGAAGAGCCTCCAAATCAGTAATTAGATTGACTTTATACTTATACAAATAAAGTGGGTGTGTACGAAAGGAAATGTCACTTCAGGAAAATCTAGTTCCAGTGATGTAGGATCATGATTGTGCCATCCTTAGATGCAAATTATTCAACTTCTGAATTTAGGCAGCTTTTCCTGTTTCCACAAAATCAGTGTCCACAATTCTGGAAAAGGTAAGGGCCCTTCACCCATACACTGCAGCAGAGTAAACCTCTGGGGAAGGGAAAAACTGTTCCCTAAGGAATGTATGGGCTAAAAGAAAGTCCTAGTTTAGCCATGATGAGTTGCTTCCATGAGGCACCTGCCACCTTCCATTAGCTTTGTAGTGAACTTCAGCTCCTGGCTTAAGCATTTCATTAGATACCAGAGCAGAGCTGGAAATACTCCCTAAAATATAAAGGAATGCAGAAGCAGAATCACAGTCATGAAATCAGGGGCATAACATGAAGAAAAAAGTTTCACTGAGAAATGAAGTCCCTAAAGCCTGTCTCCAGTGTTTGCATCTAAGCAAAAAAAAAGCCATTCTGAAGAAAAAAAAGCTATAGAGAGAGTCAAGCATGGCAAGGTTACCTAACCCACTAATTTTGGAGGGAATAGTTTGCAGTGTTTTGTTTGTTGGTTTGGTTTTAGTGTTGAATGGTAGAATTGTACATCTTCATTGGAAGAAACCCTTGGAAAAGGTGAAGAATTCTCTCAGCTGTGTTGTCAGCCTGTGGAGCTACTAAAACAGGTATCACTTAAAAGAGAAGAATGGAGTAAGTCGGCTTCTTGAATGCACACAGGTCCTAACTCAAGTAAAATCTGCTTCTTTTGGTGGTGGTGGGAGGGCTGTGGATACATGGAAAGAGACTCTCCCATAAGAAAAAAACCTAAGCCTTTTTACAAAATTTCTGTTAACTAACAGGCACAAAACTGCTTAAAGTACCAAACCCCACCCCCCTCAGTCATACATTCACTATTACTACATGAGATAATGATCTAGAGCCTGGACAGAGTTTTCAAACACAATCCCTGCTGAAAAATTACATCTCTCCTTAACTTGTCCTCTTCTCAAAATTCTTCCTAACCTTCAGACAGTTCCCAGACTCACTAAGTTGATCATTGGAAGCAAATTCTTTGCTGACCATCATGCAATGAGTAAAATTAGACCAGGCCTGAGAAACAAACAAAATTTTCCAATGTTCTCCATTCCATCATGCCTCTCTAAACAGAACTGACACCAGATCCTACACAAGTACTTCCCAGAGTGCAGTGTACTTAATCCAGGGTAGCATATGTATCCCCAAGAGTGTATGCATGGAAAACAAACAAACCAACCAAAAGCAACACCATCAACCAAACCCAGTACTACTGTGCCCACTGAATGAATTCACATGTGAGCCACAAAACTGAGAAGAACCTTCTTAGACAAGGGGGACAATTCTCACACAGCCATTTCATCTCTGACCTCTTCCTTCGCATCTTCAAGGGAGTTCTATAAAGCATCTTCAAATAATAAACCAGAGTATTAAACTAATAACTCTTGGATATTAAAATCCATAGATTCAACAAAGAGACAGGCTTAGAGCCTGTAATAATTTGCTCCCCCTCCACAGTTAAACCCTCCATGTTACAGAGGTGATAAATCATCCACCTCTCTCTTTCCTACAGCACACAAGCACCATATCCTGCCTTTCCTTGCTACATCTCCCTTGGTTGCTTAGGTATTGTCTGTCTTCAAGAATTAGTCTAAGCTACTAATACATCTTGGTAAATTTAGAGCAACTGTTCTTCAACTTGTATTTAGTAATGAAAAGTCTTGCTTCTGTCTTAGACCCAAAGGAAAGCTTACAAGCCCAGAGGTTTGTCATCTTGAGCCCACTGAAATGGATCTGCCAGAAGACATTTCTTGCCTCGACTAACCTTGCCTTGTTTGAAAGTAGAAAGTAGTTGTTTTCCTTTTGGTACTGCTAACTCAGCCTTTGGGTATAGCTGCTGCACCTTTGCTTTCAACTACTATTTGTTGCCTAACTTTGCAATTACTTTATGTAACCTAAACCCACTTTGGATTACAGCTTGTAAAAAGGTTCCTTGGAAAAGAAAAGTATACGGTATTGTGATTTTAATCAGCAGATCCCAAGGCCATAAACTTCAAAGAATCTTTGCAATGTGAATTTCCCTGTTTCTGGGAGTCAGTTTTCAAGATAAACGTGGGATCTTTCAAAGACAGAGAGATAGGTATCTATAGGTACTAAGGTACAACTGGCATCTTTAGAAGCAGCAGTATTTTCTTCTAACTTTGTGATAAAATCCAAACAGATGGTCAAGCAGAGCAGAAGACCTGTTCAGCATGAATAATCCTGTGACTTTGCTGTTAAGCAGCTATAGATGGGCATATATTTACAAATTGCAGTGACACACAGCACAGTTGTAGTGAGTAGTGAGTGCTTGGCTGGTGGAATTCACTTTTTGACCTATTTTATCTTAAAACAATTTCAAGACTTTAAAATAATAATCTAAAAAACTGTGCTTATTTAGGGGATGTTCCACTGTTCTAGCAATTAAAAATGGGAAAAGTAGGATTGATGAAGTATTTTAATGCTAACAACTGAATGTAAGTACAATTGCCAGGGCTATCTGGAAGTGAAGGAACTGTGAGCTGAAGACCTGTGATCTTCCTGGTGGAGTGGGAACAGCTTGGCAGCATCTTTCTTAGTTGAGATCTCCTGAGGTTTGGAGATTACTTCAATGGGTATAGTTACTCCTCCAGACAAGGGACATCCTCCCTCCACAAACACATTCACATGAAATACCAGATGAATCTCCCTGCAAGTTCATTTACTGTGCAACTCCACAAACACTTATGTCAACACTCCCGAGGGAGCATTGCAGGGGCAGGAGATGCTGTGGGGGAAGGAGATGATGGGAATTCCACTGCCATGACATTGCAGGAATATCTATTGCTATTGTTGTTCCAACAGTTGGGTCCATCTGAAGTTTAAGATAGAACCAGGTCATATTTAAACAGTTTAGTCTGTCCAGTCCATGTGGCTGTTTCAGACACATTTTCTGTTTTTCCTCCTTTTCTTATGCATCTTAATACCACTGCTAGAGTAGCAAAGCCAGGATGAGATGTAATGGGACAGCATTCCCAACAGACATTCCCTGTGAATGGAGGACTTAACTCCTCATCTGCAAAGCCAGGACTTGCAGACACCTTAATCTAATTTTAGCTGCATTGTCTCAGTTAAGAAATAAAACTGAAAAAACACTTTTGGGACTTCAAGCTGCCTTATCCTACTATAAAATTAAATGAAGACTAAGTTAACAAAAAAGTCCTTTTTTCCCTTTCTTGTAACATTTTTCCATTGTCTACAATTAAGTAGCACCCTAAAAGAAGAACTTTTGATGCAGCTTCTTATGCAATACCCATCTACACCATGTCTGTAATTCTGCTTTCAATGGAATTTGTCTCTCCAAAAGCAGTGACATCTCCATCTCTCCCTGCCAATATTGCCCCCAACTTGTTGACTTGCTTCAACTTGCTTTTCAGCTCTTCTGAAGTATGTTCCAGGTTCCCATGGTCATGAAGGCAGTCCATCAATCTCCCCCTCCAGCACTGAACACTAACCCTTTTTTTTTTTTTTTTTTAAATCTCACCACTGTAACAGGATTCAAGAAATTAATTTGCAGTTAGTGAATCTAAACATACTCCAGTCAAAGGGTTTTTTCTCCATGAATGAGTGTGAAGCATTGTCTACTAACTGAGCCAAATGACAAATAAATAACCTTTGTTTTTGTAAAGTGTAAAATGCCAGCAAAATACTACTTTTCAGCTCTTTTTGAAAGCTGTAATTTTTACCATTGGTAGAAACTACTATAAAGCAGAGCCCATGAAAAAATCTGCACTCTGTGACATCCCTATTAATAGAGATATTTCTGTGCTCTACATGTAACATCCTCTGGCTTTCTGCTCTGTTTCTGCTTCACTTCCAATTCTTCCTTCCTGTCCCCCTCTTCTGGTTCCACATTCTCCTCTGGGATTATCCAAAAATCTTGCCAAATGCAGGAAATGCTACTGAAATGCTGCTGACTGCCAGGAGCCAGCTTCAGTCACAGTCCTTCTGAAGATTAAACTGAATAAGGTCTTGTTTTCAACTCTGAGTGGGCCCAAACTGTCATTGTAGTCATCATAGATTTGAACCTCAACACAGAAACACACAATCCTACCCAGGCTCAACACCTGAGTCATGTTTAAGCTACAGCACATCAATGCTGTAGCTCTTGGAAGTACCAAGACAAGGTCATCTGCTCTCTGATGAGACAAGTCCTTACAGCAAGAGCCTGGGAAGGCCCTTTTATGCACTATATACTGATGCAAAGACATGTAATTCATGCAGCCTCAAATTAAATTGTAAAAGTGAAACAATCCAAGTCAATCACACTCCAAAGTAGCTATTTATGCACTTCATTACTGAGGATTTTTAAATAAGTCATATAGATATTTCCCTATTAACAGCATTAAAATTACTCTTGACAAGCCCACATCCATTAATAGTCTCCTGTCCTATTCACAAGGATATGATAAATCAGCATAAGTCTGAATTACTTAAATAATGGGTTATATAAGTAAGCAATTACAGAAATATTTACTCAAATCTAAGTTTCAAATATCTTCCCTCTTTTCTATACGTATTCATAAATGCAAACTACATATATGAAAGCAAGGGCAGAACTAAGTCCCAGATCGAGCAGCTGTGCCTGACAATGTGAAATCAACTTAAATAACCAGATGGTACACACTGAGTCCCCATACATAGAAGAGACAAAACCAATGGTGGCTAATCTGCAACATCTTAAAAAGAAAAAAATCTCAAACTAAATAAAAAGGCATCTTTAATGCCTATTTTTCATTAAAAATGCCCCTGTTCTATGCAAACACAAATTGTCTTGAACTGAATAAATAAGCTCAGCTGTGTTGTGCAATGATTCCATTAACCCTGCACTCAAGCATTAAATTAAATTGACTTGTTTGGATTTCCCTGCTGCAGGGGAAAATGTACCTTGTAAGGTCTGTGCTTTACATTATCCGAGCCAACGAGTAAAAGCTTCCCAACTTTTACAATGAATAACAGAAGAAACTAAACAAGTAAGCAAATTGCAAAAATTCCTCTGATAGCTTTTTAATGATTAACCTTACACTCAAAGGTTCATAGCCTTTCACATTCATTTTCCCATGCATTCAATTAACAACTGCTTTGAACAAGTTAAATTTAATCTTCATGCATTTCCTAGCTGTACCACTAACGCAGAACTTCTGCTTGTCTCAACTCACAGGATGAAGAAAGAGATTCATTACTGCACCATTTCATTCAACTCCTTTTCTTCTTTGTGCCAATTTTCCCTGGCAAACTGCTCATCAAGCTAACATCCATTTTTTATTGAAGCTGCACATAATGATCACCCAGCAACCAAAGAGAAGCTATTTTTAAATAGGACCACTGTCCTATCTTCAAAAAACTGATTTCCCATGTAGGGTGAGTAAGTTTGCATTATTAATAGAAAAGACTAAACCAAAACAACATATAATAATGTCACCAACTCTGAGACCATGGGTAATTTTTCTGTGATCCTGTGTTGCAGCTTAACTGCCTGACATATAGAGTCTTCATTTTGTCTCAAGTCCCCTCCATGCAAACTGAAATAATAATTTTCAAAGCTGAAACAATTGACAGAAACTAGGGGTTGTATTTCAGGGTGTCACAAGCCTATTCTAAGTAGAGTATATTTAAACACACAAATGATCTTTCTTGTCAAATGTATGTAAATGGTCCCCACGGGTGGTGTCTTCAGGAAGGGATCTTGGCAAAGAAAATGTGAGAATAATTCACATGCCAAAAAAAAAGTGTTGCAAGCATAGAAAATATTGGACAGGAGAAGAAGTCAGTGAGGAGGAATGTATCACTAGCTCTCCAGAAGGCTGACTGTTACTTCAATAATTATATCATTTATATTAGAGCAATTCTGTATTGTAAACAGAAAGCTTCTGTTAATGTGGCAACATTCAGAAGCAACAGGGGTGGATGATGCTCAGTGAGTCTTCAGTTGCATCACCAGGTGGCAAGGGCTTCACCCGCAGGCAACCAGGAGCCAGCGCTGTTGGCTGAGTGGGTTTCAGGTTGCAAATTTCAGAAACAGATATGAGCTCCTGAAAAATCCAGGCATATTTTACAACTGGCAAGCATATGTTGACTTAGTAATTGAAACTGAGCTGACATTCTCTGAGAGGTTTTGGTTCTTTTGTTTAGATTTACCATCCTACTCTTCACTAATAAGAAGAGAACACTAAAGCAAATTTGGCACGGCTTGCTTTGAAAAGCAAGTAATCCTTGGTAATCCATACATCACTACCATGAATGTATCACAGTCGTATCAAACTCTGTGAACTGTATTATATTCCAGGAAAGACTTATCAATAACAAAATGAGTAAAAATGTTTAGTTCAGAAATTGGTTCACACCTGTTACTCAAAATCCATATTTTATACTCGGGGGCCCCTCAGGGAAGGGGAAGGATAGAGTTCACTTGCTACATCAGCAGTAACACTCATCAGGCTTTGGGTTTGGAAGGGAAAAAGCAGTTATAGGCTGATGCCATTAAAAGCAAATGCATTTAACTCATTTATCTCAGCTCTAACAGAATATAGGTCTCATTACTGTCCATCTCCCTGGTTTCCTTTATGACTGCACTCCCAAAAATTATGGATTTCTAGTTCCCTAAATCTTGATCTTTGGCCTTGACCGTTCACACTGGATCACCGGACTTGGAAGAAGCAGTAGAAAGGAGTGGAGAATTAGGTCTTTTATATTTCAAACACTATTAAAGTTCTATATTTTCTTGTGTTGTGCCATGTCCACAAAAGCCCAGATGAGATTTCAGCAGAGCATTCAGAAGACATAAAGCCAGCATTTCTCCTGACACCTCTGTGAACATCCAACCTAAAATACTCAGGAGACGCTCAAGTCCACGTATTCACTATCTGCATTCCTGAAGCTATTTAATCATAGGGATCCAATATGCATTAGATAAAGCAGGAATCCAAGGTGCTATCAGATGAAAGTGTTTGCTGGTTGAGCCCTTACCTGTCAGCATCTCCGAGCCCCAGGGACGTGTTGCGCTGCACGGTCTCCCGCACGGCAGCCATCCCGTCAGGCAGCCGGTTCAGCCTGCGAGTGTAGAGGCCCAGGCCACCATCAGTCATATACCTTTAAAGCAGCAGAACAAAATGCCATGTTTAGCAAAACACAAAAACTTCTACATATTACTTTTTAACTCATACCTTCTGCTTGATTTTAACCGTATATTCCAGTTTCCCCAGTTCAAGTTAAGGATATTGCTCAGAACACGAATAAAAAAAAACCTTCTTCTTTATTAGATCAAAGATACTTTTTTGCCTCTCATTGTCCATTGCATCTTGCACATTCACCAAAAAGAATGGAATTTCAACATAACCGCAACAAAGGAAGAATACATAACTGTCATGAAGAATGCCTAGGTGGAAGTAATTTAATATTTGCTAATGTTATAATTTATTATCCCTTCCTGTCCAAAAAAAATGCATGGTTATACCATCCCGAACAGTCTCATGTGGGCTAAAACAGCACGATGGAAATCTCAATGCTTTTATGACTCAACTGCAAAAATCACATTGAATTCATACTAGATTTTGTCAGTGGTCTGTGAACAATGACCCTGAGGCATCTGCATTTAAAGTGTTACTATTCTTAGATAGTAAGAATACCAAATGTAGACTTACTTCACAAATTACTAAGATAGCACATTTATTACTTTCTAGCTTAGATAAATGAAAAATGAATGTTAGAGTGAACAGAGACAACACTTGTTGGACAAGAATAGATAGACATTAATCACCAGGAAGAGTTCCTCAAATGATGCAACTTCAGGATAAGGTGGTTAACTAAAAAAAAATAAGTTTTAAAACCCATAAAACTACCTACTACTTTGGTTCAGTTTACAAATAAAATATTTTAATATATTAGTACTGAAATTAAGAAGTTACTCCAGTCTTCCCTTCTACTCGGTGAGTAGCTTCTCACCGAGCTGCTCTACATCAATATCTAGGCAACCTCTTGAAATATTTTGTGGCCTTTCACAACAATTGCAGGTAAACATGTTCAAAGTGTTAAAATACAACAAGTTCAAAGTGTTAAAATACAACTGGAGGCTTTTTTTCTTAGTTTACATTAATTTCTACAAGTATTTCCATGTACAGAAACCTGCAAGCATGGAAGAAAGGTAAGTTCCATTTGCCTCTCAAGATGTTGGCATGGAGCAAGCTCTGTGCCACCACCACCCCCCATTTCTCAGCCCAGGTACATCTACAGGAGCAGTACCAACAATTGTGTAACCACACCATAAAAATTTCCACACCCTTGAGACTGAAATAAGTCTAGCAAGAAGCAATAAGATCACTGTCTCTGGCATATCCATGGACACATACCAGACCTCGCTGAGTTCAGAGGTGGTAGGGTTGTAGCCTTTTAATCCCTTTTAGCCACTCTGAGCAAATCAACAGCAGCCCACAGAATAACATCCAGCTTCAGAGGACACCTTCCTCTTCCTTAGCAAGGCACAGGGCTTTTTCCCTACCAGCAAGACGCCCTCATCCACAGCAAGAAGGGACAGCTGCTCCGAGCTGCAGGCAGCAATGTCTCTGCTGGCGAGATGTTACTGCAACAGATGTGCTGTACCCAAGTGAAATTCGATTACTGCATTTATAAAAATGGGATGGTAAAGAGGGAGGAATCCTTGCACAACCTGCTGCTCAGTGTTGCAGTTAGTTAGAGGTATAAATCTGTACAGAGTCTCTCTGGGGAGTTTAACAAAGAGGTTGCCAAGCCACTCAAGTCAGACACAAGAGTATTCGCTGTTCAGCAAATCTGTGGGGACACGATTCTCCAAACTCATAAACAAAAGACTGTAAACAGCAAGAGCAGAATAGTTGCACACTGCTACACATGTGAAATTTGCCTTAGGTCTTGCATTCTAACTTGTGTTTCACATAGTTTATTAATATTTTATCGTGGAAGAATATACTTTTCCTTAAGCTACTAAAATATATGAAAGGGAAAGAAAAGAGGAGCTTAAAACCATATAATTATACAAACACACAAACAGCATCTCGCAAAAACATCTAATGTGCATATGCTAATTGCCTCCCTGCAGATACTTGTCTGCACATGAAACATGTTTCTGTATGAAAACCCATTGTGTGTGTACTGGGAAATGCAGCTTTTGGCTTTGCTGTCAGAATTCTGGCATAGGAGTAGCCCTTTGATAAGAAAGATCAACTACAGTTGAAATAGATTATCCTCTATATTCATTACCCAGAATATGTGAAATGAAACACATTACTTGTAAGAATTAACCTTGCTGAAATCATGGAAAGGCTCCTTACTAACACCAACAGAATCCATCCTTTACAGAGAAGCTCAGGAATCAGATAGATTAGAATAATTCTGCAACTGCATCAAACTTAAAACCAGTTTTCATTGGATTTAAGCTCTCATAAATCTTAGAGAAGTCAATGAAAGCTGGATGCCTCTGGCATCTTGAACAAGATTGTGAGTTGTTCTAACCAAGACCCTGTAAAAAAGCACAGACATAGACAACGACTTTTACCCACTGCACCAATAGGACATGCCAGAACAACACAAGAGAGAGTTTTGTATTTTGAAACAGGTTTGTGTAATCACAGATTGAAAGCTTTATATCTTGCTTTTATTACATGCAATGTCCTCTACCCAGGTATTTCTAATTCCAAAAAGATGCCAAAAGCAACGATGCCTGTAGTCCTGCATGCAACACTGAGGTGAAAGAAGGGGAAGCACTGACCTCTAAATTTTGTAAAGAAAAATGTGTTTATGATAAATCCTTTTAAAATCGATGAAAAAATCAATTCTCTACTATCCATTCGTTAGTCTGGAGGAGGTAACAAGTTACTGGTGCCACAAACCTCCAGACATTGATTTCTTCTCCTTCCCCTCCATCCCTTCAAACTTGAAACAGTCTTGGCTCTCAGAAGCCATCTTGCTTTTATAAATACAAATTGCTGCTGGGGTTTTTTGCTGTATGACAAAGTAGAGTATCAGGAAGGCATATTTTGCTAAAGACAATCTTGCAAGGGATGAATAAAACCAGGAAATACTGTATTTCATGTGTATAATTCTACTAGACCCTCAATTAATTGTCCTATCATACATCTACTGGTATTCAATCCTTTCCTATAAAACAACCCATTGCAATCTAAATTATTGTATTAGGCCAGTTATTTATTAGGTATAATTTATTTGACTTTTCTTATTAAAAATCATGGCAAATTTGTACTAGATGCCTTGATAGATTCATGAGTTATAACAACTCTTTTGCACATTTGCTGCAAAAACAAGCACTTCAAAGTCTTTTTCTAGCTGCTCTAAAATAAGAAAAAGTTTAAATATGTGATCTGGGTAAGAGTGTAGTGTCCAGACTCTGGGACTTCCATACAGATGGGTGAATTCCATATGTTAAAAAAAAAATTAGCTCAGATGCTTTATGGATGGTACCAACAGCCAACTGGGAATGACTGCCTTTAATGAAGTCAAACATAATGAATGGACAGTGAGACAGTGATGACATTGGTTAAAAGGAGTTGCTAATTTTTTCAGGAATTAGTGCTTAATACTCATCATCTCCATAGGTTCACTCTTCATCAGCAAGGAAATAAAATTAACCAAACTACTTTTAATATGAAAAGACTCAGGTCAAACAAGAGCAGTATTGTGCACTTCTAACACACAACTGGCACTTACAGCCCACTTTCTAGGTGACACATCTTTCCTGTAAGAAAGTGGCTCCCTGCCCTGTAGTACAGGCATAAAGTAATTTACTTTGGAGTTCCCTGGACAGCCTGGACCTTTAAGCTGCTCTTTTCTTTAGCCAAACACACCCTTTCTGTGCCTCTGAAACTTTGAATGCTGTAATAAGTCCTTCCAAATGTAGTAATTTTAGAACACTTCTGATGCTGATGTGATTTATTTCCCCTTCCTGAAAGTCATGAAACAGGAACGGGTTGTTCCAGGGATCAGTAAAATCCAGCAGTCTGAGTAACTTCTGTCCATGCTCCCTACTTACCCATGTGTACAGCCAGCCAACTGCACACCAACTTTCACGGTCTGACAGCTCTACCACCTACTAGATATTCATTTCACTCCTTAATGTATGAATATTCATTTTCCAGTTTTGAAAAGAGATACCCAAGGGATGGGCATTCTTCACTTAGGCATTAGGAAGAGAAGGAGCAGCAGGTGAGTCAGCAGCACTCAACAGATTGGGCAAGTCTACCCTGATCTGCTTGGCATCACATGGCTCCCTAATCCCAAGCCCACAAATAGGAAAGAAGCAACATGCCCCAAAATGGGAGCTGACTCTGGCAGCCCAGGTTTTCCTGCCTTCTTCTTGGTGCTCTTAACTCCAAGGTTACTTTGGAAATAGCTGGTCAGGTGCTTCCTGGCAGAAGACTGGCCCAGCTATCCAAGTGCTTGAAACCCAAAGAAACAAAAGAGCTTCCAGCAATTACAGCTTTTGGATTCTTCTATGCATCAGCTTGGACACTCAGAAGTGTTCTCTTTTAGCTGCAGCAATAACACTGTTGTCCTTAATGTTTTCCTTTAAATGTTTATTTTTCATTAGGCTTCACCTGCCTCGTCATTAGTCAGTTAAACGAGATCAAGAGCCTTAACAAGCTTTGCGTATCAAAGAAGGAGTCTAACTTTGCCAGTCACTAAAATCCCCCAACAGCAGAAAGCCCTCCACTGCTGTTGCTGAAATACCACAAATGTAATCAAAACGATCCTGCTTTTGCAACCAGGGATTTGCTCTAAATGTGACTTTAAAAGAAATGCTAACAGCAGGATCATGACAACCCCAAACTTCTCAGGTTAGGATGAATTTGGCCTGCATTTTCCATCATGGTATTGGAATTAGACTATATGATCTTTCCCCATGTTTTCCCCCAAGTCCTTCCATCCATTACTCTTGCCTGACCACTCACTGTTACAACACCCACCACTCTGGCAAAGCACTTTGTGTCTCTGACCAAAGGGTTGAACATATATCCCATCTACAAGTCCATGGATGGTTTAATTCCATTCTTTGATCCATGTGAATGTCAACGAAGACATTCAGGACCAGGATTAGGGTCCGAGCTTTCAGGTTGCGACTGCCCAAATCTCTAACATTAAACCCAATCTTACCTTTCAGGGTCACAGAAACACAAACCTACTGCTCATCTTGTTTAAACATTAATTTTATATTTAAGGCAGTCTATAATTTAGGAATTAATCATCCATAACTATTTGAAGTTACCAAATTGATGAAGGAACTATGAACTGTTTTGGAGATGCTCAAAGGCAAACATGGAGGAAACCCAGAAAAAAACAATAAATCACTCCCAGTGTCAAAAATCCTAAGTACTGCTGGGAAGGAGGAGACACCTGTAAGACAGGAAAAATGACTTTCTGCTAAACTTAGTAAGTATATTTTAGCTTCATAGTTTACTTGGAGAATCCTCTCACCTGTCAAGCACTAGCAATGTGAAAGGTAGCAAAACCAGGCAAGAAGCAAGAACAGTTTGCCCTTGTTAAATACTTAATCCTCAGACTTTTTTCTAGGAAAAAAAGAGTAATAATAAAAAAGAAGAAATCTACAGAAATTAGTGGCTTCTGTGAAATCAGTACTTTCCTATTTGGAGATGTTTCCAGACTGCCTGGCACACACAAGTCATTCAGCAGCCATCAAGTAACAATTTTTGGGCACTGCTGCCCAGGGCTGAATTTATTTCTACATATCTTCTGAGCTGGGTCTCCCTTTCAAGAAGGGAGCAACTCCGAGGACAATACAGCCTGTCAAGGGACTTGGGTGGCTGCTGCCACTGTAGGTGAAATCTCATATATGTCCTCCATCTGTCTCAATTTCTCCCCCTTTCTTTAGGCTCTTAATGAGAAGAAAGGACAGATTTAAGCTTTACTTATTCCTCTTCATCTACTTGGGAGTTTAATAAAAATGAAAGACCTCACCCTGGGAAAGGAGACCAGAGGTGGTAACCTGTCAAAATGAAGTAGACAAGACTGGAAAACACCCAAAAGGTCAAACCTGTTCAGGTGTGTCAACTACTCTGGACCTTGGTGAAATATGGGTGGAAACCCACTGCTTAGGAGAGGACAACAGTCCCCACCAAGCACAGGCCTGGAGCAAGCTGAAACTCCACCAGAATCAGGCAGCTATTCAGTGGGGTTTTGCATATGCCAATTTTGATTGAAAAGCTGAAATAATGTCTCAGAATCTATTTTAATGAAAATAATAGAAAAAAAAATGGGATAGAACACACAATCGATTTTGCACCGTCCTCTCTAATTTTGTTAGGGAGAGGAAGAACATGTGGCCAAAGAGGAGCAATGAGGGGGTGCTGCTTCTCCACAGGCTCTCAGCAGGGTCAGCACCCAAGTCCCAGCGCCTTTCGACTCCAGTGCCTGCTCTTCCCCTGCAGATGATCCACAGCCACAAAGTGTGTATGGTTGCATCTCCCCCTGCTGGCCAGGCCCAGAGTGGGACCGGATTTTCTCCTGCAGAAGCTGCCCTTTTGCTCCGCTTGCAAAAACCTGCTGGCACTGAAGCAGCAGGTCAAACACTGCTGAGGTGTTTATTACAGAAACAAGCCCAGGGTAGGAAAATGGTTATTAAAAACTACTTGGGTAGTCACTGACAATAGGCCAGTAGGTACAAGTAAGCAAAAAAATACCACAAACCACAACTTCTGAGTTCACTTGACTGACAAACACAGTATATGACTGAATGTGGCCTTTTTTAGCAGCATATTGAATCAAGAGCTTGATTTCTAGGGCTATGATTTACAGGCCTACAATATCTCCCTACAAAGAAAAAGTTCTCTGAGAGCACATTGCCTGAGATACAATTTGTGATAAGTGATCAAACACTCTGTTACGGATGAAACTGACACCAGAACTATTCCTGAACCGAGTGTAATATTTAAGGATATTTTAAATAATACACAATAATATTGAAAATGCTTATGTAATAATCTACTCATGTCTCACTGAAAGACCTTTTAGTACAGTTCTTGGAATATTATTTTGATTTAAACACTGCCATATTTTTCTTTTCATTCTCACTGCACCCAGACATCTATGACTTTAAATCCAAAAGCTAATTTTGAACCAGTTTCACTGAAGTCAGAAAACAAGTTTTCCTAATACCGTTTCATAAAAGTAAAAATTTTTAGTTTGCTTGCCTGACCTCTCTCTTGTGTTCATTATCTGTTTACCACATATAGCCACTATTCTGCAATGCTGGAAAGATGAAAATGTAAAAAAAAGAAGCCAGTCCTAGCAAGAAAGAAGGCTGTTCAAATAAACCCTCTGCTCAAACGGACAAGAAAAAGAAAATAAACCTCCTAATGATTCTCAGTCATGTGTTATAGCCATGTAAGGAATGCAGTTTTACCCACCCACTGCAGAGAGATGAAATCTTATCTGTAAAATCACACCACTTAAAGTGCATTGTCCAGTAAAATGACTAACCCCCTATAACTCATACGGCAAAAATACAGTGGTAGTCACCATGGCAAAAAATAGGTCAGAAAAGACTACAGCTAGCACTGGATCAGTGTATGGGGTGAACAGGTTCTCCTTCAGAGAACTATGATTAGCTCAGCCTCTCTTGACTTCTACTATGTGTTGCTTGGAGAAGCAACTGTTTCTGTTGCAGACAAATTAGAAGGAAATTGTTTCTTTTAACTACTGTGACCAAGAATAAATTCTCATTAGCAGCAAACTGCATAGTTTTCCTTTCCTTTTTGTAAAACCTTTGCCCAAGTGAAGGGCTGTTACACCACATATAAGCCTGACATCTGAAGAAGATGCCTCATTGTCTGATAAATAGTACAAAATGAAGCAACTGAGGCACAAGAATCCTAGACATACCAATCATACATCAACATGTAATAAAATCAGTCCTCAGTTTCAGCTCTTCATATCAAACTCTTTGTTGCCTCCTAATGAATATGACTCCTAAATGTCAACCTACAACAGAACTCTATTTGAATGGTGGCTTTGGCCCATATTACTCAGGCCTCTGTACCACAGATGTGCTTTATATCCAGGGCATGATGCTTTTATGTGGGTTTGCCTGACCTGAGCATAAGCAGGGAGTAAAGCCTGATTCCCTAGACCGGAGTGACCTGCTCTCCCTCTTAGCACCTTTTCATTGATGTTCTCAATTCACCTGCCTGTAGAAAGATCCCTGGGGAGTATAAAGACTTGAATAAACAAGAAGAAACTGTGATCCCGTGAGCATCATGCACACAAACACATGAAGAAGTTGAGGAAATAGAGATCTGGAAGGGGAATGCAAAGGCCCCACAGCATAACATAATCAGGAAGGTTAATAAAATGGTTAAAAGTCTCCCCCCCTCCACAATGGCCATTGGAGTGCCCCTGAACATCATCTGCAAGCTGAGCTCTTCTCATCTAATAGCTGAGAGGGCAGTTCAGTGCTAGATGAGAGTCCCTGGGTAATGTTCCTTAATGAGATACACTCAAAGGAGCAAGTTGGGCACCCCTCAAAGCTCAGCCTGGCAGACAGCAGAGCCTCGGGCCATGCACAGGGCTGCTCATGTCTGCCCTGCCTCAGAGCTCAGGCAGCTGAGCCGTCCAATCATCAGGTCTACACTTTGTTGGAGCACAGCTGGAACAACCAAGCTGCTGCAAAAAGAAAACTGCTTTGCCAAGCTGTGTTTGTGGACCCAAAGCATTTCTGGAGAAAACTTGAGAGCAGCACTAAATGGCATATCCACGCTGGTAATTCTGCAGAAAAAGGTGCACACCAGGGTAATGAAAACAGGGCAGAGGATTAATTATATTAAAAGAAAATAATTTTAAATGCTTTTCTGACCAAATTCTTGTTTCTCCATTCTAAGGACCGACAAAAAGGAAACTGTACATCTCATTAGAGAGAACTGGGGGAAAAAAAAAAGCATGAGAAGAGGTAGGAACACCTAGTTAGTAGCTAAAGGGAGACTGAAGTGGACAAAAACCTTCTGAACAAACCCAAAAAAAGCCATGAGATTTTATGTCCCTACCTGGAGTAGTGTTTGGAGTGGATAGGTGAGAGAATTCCAGGCTTTGAGGTGTCACTTCTTGATGAGGCTCTGACACCCTGAGCTCACCCACCTTAGTGCCAAAGTTGCTTTGCCATTTGGTTGATGTTTTAGCTCCCACAACAAGACCACTTCTTACCTTTGATCCATCCCCTGGAGACTTTCTTAGTTCAGGAGACATTTGCTGCCCATTTGGAAAAGGTGCTCTCTCTAACCCTACGAAAGCAAGCCTGGTGTCTGCCAGAGCTCTGCTTGAGCAGACTTATTAAAGGAGGCCAAAGGAAACTTCCCATGACCCAGTACATTTCGGAGAAAGCATCAGGATCACAGGGCTCAAATAGTTTATCTTGGCTATTGGGTTTATTTTGGCTGTAACAAATATTTTGGCTTCCTACCCTATCAGTTTGCCAATGAAAACACAGATCCAAGGTTTTCAGACTGCAGGATTGTAGCAATTCTGAAAAATGACAAAGTGAAACACATACCAGCTAATAAAGAGCTATTCATACTATCAATGCCCTCTTGTGCTGACTGTAACTCAGCTTCTGGAAATATTTGGCCTGTTTGCCCTGACACTGATTTCAGAGATTTGTTCAGCAGCAAGTCATAAGGATGCTTTCTCTACCAGCAGCCTCTCTGATTTCTGAACAGTGTATTTCTTCCACAAAAACACAATGCTATCCTATTTTTTTGTTATTAGGAATAACCCAACATGGGGGAATATAAGCCATGAAACAGGCTACCAAAATATCTGTTCCTACTGAAGAGGGTAATCCAGCATTATTAGGTGTCAGTGAGATTCACAGAAGGCAACACCCTTCAAAGCACCCAACCTCCAAACCCTGCCCACAATCTGGAAACAGAGCTTGATCTCCCTATGATGGACTGAACCACAATGCAGATCCTGCCCTTGGAACTTATTCAATGACTACAGCAGTGTTGTATAAATCAGTAAACCAACTTACATTATTCAGCAAAAAAGGCTTTTGTAGCTAAAGGCAGAAAATGCAGAAAAGAAAAATTTGCACACGTAACTCTTCTTGTTCTAAGAATTTTGAGATCTCACCAATCTGTGGCTGGTTATATGAGTAAAAACTGAAAGTTAACTCCTTCCTTTAAAAACTGGTAGGAAATAAGAGTCAGGTACTCAATTTCAGATGTTCTAACACTCAAGGTTAGGAGTGAGGTTTTGTGGAGCATGTGACTCTTCTGCTAAAGGTTATATATTCACAGTTCTTGGTATTATTCTTGGTGTATAACTCACTGCTTTGGTACCAGAGGTACCAAATGGCAAAAATATTTTATTACATGATTAGTCTCTTAGACTCAGAATCTAAAAGACCACTCTCTTATTTCTAGACTATGAAGACTTCAATTTTTTTACCCTACAGAATTATCAGACAGACACAGAAAAGGAAATGATACACAGAGATGAGCAAAGGCACAGATTACTCTGGAAATATCATTCATAAACTCAAGAGCTCCTTTATTCTTCCCTTTTCCTCAACATGGAATCTGAACTTTATACACTAAGTGAAGATCTGCAAAGACTGGGGCTCCTCTAGGACATGAGCTCAGTTCTGCCAGGGACACTGGTCAGCTCACACTCTAGGTGTCTTATAAAAACCATAGCACTACTCAGACTTTATTTCCTCACTTCTAGAACAAAATTGCAGTCATGGGTTTGAATGAAAGTCATAGTGCAGAGAAAAAGCAATAACTGTTATCACAATAAACACTGAAAAATTCAGATTTAAGCTGATTTGCCTGAGGAAAACACAAGGCACTTTAGTGATATGATGCATTATTAATGCAGCAACAGCCACTGGTGCTTTATCTGAACTAGAATTTTAGAATGGGTTTTGGTTTCCTTACTATATGTTTCCCTAACAAAGAATTTAAACTAAAGTGTCTGACTTTTAAAAAAGAAAAGTGTGAAAACATTCAAATATTCACAACAGACAGAATTAATGGACGTTTTCAGACTGCATAATTAACTGGTTAAGTTAGTGATGAAGCAGCAGTCGGATTCCAGCTTTCAGCAAGAGACACCAAAGCTTCCAAGTTAAGTTGATGCTACAAGAAATGTCACTGATAAAAAAAAATAAATACAGAAAAGCAAAGGATGTAAGATGACCAGACAGGGAAAAGGCTGCCACAAAATTAAATGTCATTCACATCTCAAAGATGAGTTTAAAACTGATGTACTCTCATACTGATGCACTTGAGTCAGGAAAAAATGACTGTACATTCTAGAAGGAATTGCAAACAGACATATTGAACTGATACTGACTTTGGAGCAAAGAACAAATGCTTTTTCCAGTCAAGGCAGAGGTCTAATGTTGACGTAAAACCTTCCTCATAATTGCCTATCAGTACATGTTTCTGAACACTTAACTTGTTCTTTAAACTTTGTTTTGCATGTACAACTATTTTAAAATTAATTTCCTTCCAGAAAATTGTCCCCTACAAGTTCAGACAGCAAAAGGGTTCAGTGAAAGAATAGAAAATGCCTCGCTCCATCTTGTGGGCATAAATGAATATTGCAGTGTCTGTTTGACTGAACCACAATGAACCCTGATACTTAAAACATTTAATCATGTACACGAGTATGTTCATAGGTAGAAATATTTTTTAGCATGCACTCAAATCATGTGCTTAAATCCCTGATTAAATTAGCTGTGATAATCACCTGTCCCTCCAGATGCTTATGCAAGCTAGTAGAATGTATTTGTTTTTTAATTTTAATTTCTCCACATAATCACAGGAATGCAGGACCACTAAACACAATGCAAGAATCACTGTGTCTAGTTCTGGAGCCCTCAACACAAGAAGGGCATGGTGTTCCTGGAAATAGACTAGAGGATGGCCATGAAGTTGATCCAATGGCTGGAGCACCTCTGCTATGAAGACAGGCTGAGAGATGGGGCTGATCAGCCTGGGAAAGTTCTGGGGAGGCCTTGCAGTGCCTGAAGAGGCTACAGAAAAGCTAGGGAGGACTTTTTACAAGGGCTTGCAATGAGATGAACAGAAGGGATGGATTAAAATTGGAAGAGGGAAGATTTAGCTTAGACATTAGGAGGAAATTCTTCACCGTGAGGGTGGTGAGACAGTGGCACAGGTTGCCCAGAGAAGCTGTGGATGCCCACTCCCTGGAAGTGTTCAAGACCAGGCTGGATGGGGCTTGGAGCAACCTGATCCAATGGGAGGCCCATGCAGGGGGGGTTGGTTCTAGATGACCTTTAAGGTCCCTTCCAACCCCAACCATTCTACGATTCTACGACTTAAGAAGAAAAGGCACCTACCCACTGGTGATGTCATCAGCTCTGATATTCTTGCCCAGCACGTCCCCATCGCTCATGTAGCCAGTGGCGTCCATGGTGATGCCTTCCAGATCCATCTCACCGCTGCCCTTGTCCGAGATGTCCAGGTGGCAGCCGCTGCTGCCGCGGGGGC
>NW_009952259.1:232510-267160 GCF_000747805.2 Chaetura pelagica
GGGAAGGGGCGTCGCCTGCCTGCAGGCGGGGGCTGCACTGCCCCAGTCTCCAGGACAAGGGGGTCGGTCGTCCCGTCAAGCTGAGGATGCTGCGGCCGCTGATCTCGGTGGTGACGCTGGTGTCGAACGTGGTTTCCAACGTGCTTTGAGAGACAGAAATGCATTTGGTGAGTCCTGGCTGGCTAGACCAGCGTCTCCAGGCTGCAGGAGCCTCCACCTGGACACTTGCCAAGTTACAAGTGCCACTACTAACAGAATTCACCTGCTGCAATACCTTGAAAGAGTTGGGTCTGTTCCTCCAACACTGTTCACTAAATAACAATACCCTTGTTCCCAGGTCAACAAGTATTCAACAAGGAGTTATAGGTTCAAACTTGAAGAGGGGAGATATAGGTTAGACAATGGGAGGAAATTTTTCACTGTGAGACACTGGAACAGGTTGCCCAGGGAAGTTGTGGAAGCCTTATCTCTGGAAGTGTTCAAGGCCAGGGCTTGGAGCAACCTTGTCTAATGGGAGGTGTCCCTGGTCATGCAAGGTTTGATCTAGATGATCTTTGAGGTCCCTTCCAACCCTAGCCATTCTATGGTTCTATGATATACATGAGAAGACCAAAGCAGGAACTTGTTAATAGATTATCCACAGTATCAAAGCATAACTTTTACATCTTCAACCATATACAACTCTCTTATAGCACGGTTTTGCCGCTGTAGGCAGGGAGTAGGATATTAAGCTGACTAAAGGAAAACCAACTTAAATACTATTTTCCTGATACATTTTCTCTCTTTGGCTGCGTTCATCAGAGTCCTAATACTCTGGAGGTGTGTTCAGCACCAAGATGGCAACTATTTCTACACTGAAGAAAGGATTGAATTAAAAAATAGGAAGAAAGGCAAAACAAATTTACTTTTCAAAATCTCTTTTAGATATTCATGAATCAAATCTATTTTTCAAAGTATTGATAAAATTTTTACAGAGCTCTGGTTACAAAATCATTTTAGGTCACAGCCTGTAAATACAGGTTTGACAAGTGTCAGCTACATTAAATCTTCCATTCTCTGTGTCCAAGTGTGTGAACACACTGCATCCCTGGATGGGTAATGCTAGAGTGCTGAGAATGCTGCCTCTGCTTATCTTGGTAGTGACACTGGAGTCAAAAGTAGCTTCCAATGTGCTTAAAGAAATAAAAGCATTTGATTAAATGTAAACTGCTATATGGAACCTTAAAAATGGGCTGCTACACTGTGAGATTGCAGGTGATGGGTACAGACTGCAAGACTCTCAACACTCACAGCTTAGTTGCAGTTAATTTACTTGAAGATAATCCATAGCTGCAACTTCTTTTACGCACATGAACCTCCCATTTCCTTTCCTGCTCAACTGACCTGGAGTTATTTCTCTTTTTGTATTGTGGATATTTGTTAAAATAAGCAACATTGTACTATTTGCAAAACAACATTATGTACAGGCTGCAAAAAAACTATGTATCCTCCAGATAGAGTAACTGTATCATAATAAGCTGCCACATTAATACAAATTTGAAAAGAAAATCAGCATTTGTAGTTCATCTTTGCAAGCTCTGCCTCAGTTTTAGATACAAAGCCAAACCACAATGTGTTCCCCCAATGAGCTCAGTTAGGGCTGGAATCCACAAGGCCATGAGCACTAAGTAGAACCTCGATCTCATCAGGGGCCAAACAGCTTATCCTCCCAAGCCTCCTGTTCCACACTGAAAAGATCTGAGTCACAGAATGTTTAAGTGTAATAGCAGCCTTTGTTTATTCAGAGAATATTTTAAGTATCGTTGAAGATTTCCAAATGCTGCTTTACATAGTAAAAGCAGTTACATACACAGATGACTAATAATATTAGAAAAACTTGTTGGTTCAAAGATTGGTCAGGAATTCAAGTTATGCACTTGATAAAGTGGGTCAAGTACAGTTCACCTGCTTATTTAAA
Organism: Chaetura pelagica; assembly: GCF_000747805.2. Taxonomy (NCBI): domain Eukaryota; kingdom Metazoa; phylum Chordata; class Aves; order Apodiformes; family Apodidae; genus Chaetura; species Chaetura pelagica. The sequence continues at coordinate 234,468 of NW_009952259.1, forward strand.
CACCATATTACACTTAAGGCAAGGGGTGTAGTGGACTGAGGATATTCAAGGGTATGAAGAAACATTTTTAAGTGTAACCTATATTTAAACACCACCTAACAAATTTAAGAAGCACCTTCACCTTTTACTCTAATGTAAATATATATTTACTCTAAATATAATCAATCTATACACCATCAATTACTTACACATTTTAATAAACACTGAACATTATTCAGAATCTGTGCTTGAAAGGGAAAAAGCACAAGATCAGTATCTTCCACTGACAGTGGTTTTAATTTTTTAAGAATGCAATAAGATGACAATTAGGAGCACAATTATTTCCATTTTCTTACCAAAAAGCCAGGCATTACCTGTGAGTGACCTGGGTTCCCCGTAAGCTGGACATGGTTTCCTCTAAGTTCTGCCGGAGATCAGCGATGTTTTTCACAGTCCGTAACCGCCGAGTTTCCGGATCTTCTCCTACAGGGAAAATACACCATGAGAAAGGAGAAGGCAGGAAATCTTACAGCACTGAGCTGTTACCTCTGTCCGAACCTGACTCAAAGATATTTTTTCCTGACTTTTTCTTATTTAGAACTTTAAACTGATAAAGATGCAGATACGATCCCCCCACAGCAGGCACCTGCCATCGCCACAGCAGACTGAGAACGAGCTCTGTATCATTCACTTCATTTTACAGCCTTTGCACCACATCTTTCTGCATGGTCATTTCCCCATATGACCCAATTTAAACTCTGGTTAACTTTCAGCCTCATTAGAAAATATGCTCTATCAATACAACCCTTTCCATCTCATCTGTTGACACAATTAGCACTAACTCAACAGTCAGTTTCTCCACCTCTGAATTTTCACGAGATCTTCTTTTCCTCTTTTAAATAGATCTCACTCTACAACACCTTTCCAATAACACAAATTGTGCTGACCGGGTGACGAGTGTTTTAGGTAAAATAGCAAAACTTTGCTCATCCCACAGCACTACTCAGTTATCATTTCTTCAACGTGCTGTTGGGGTGTGACTTTTACTTTCCCTGGCATTGAGAAATTCTCTTCTTTAAATACTCTGCTGTAAAATATGTTTATGTTCCTTAACTCTAAAAGTAGACTTCATATACATTCAAGAAGTCCTCCTACTGCTTCAGCATAATTTATTTCTATCAAATTAATAATTTAATTAGTGCCTCCGCATAATTGATTTACTTGCTCTCAGCTGTCAATTAAGAAATACTTTGGTTGCAAATCCAGCTGAGCTTTATATAGTTAAAACTCCTAAGAGGTTGAAGAGAAGTGACCTTCTAGTAATGCCAACATATTATTTGTACATCAAATGCTGAAACAGAAAGCCTCCAAAAAGCTGTCACAAACCTTCTGTTAGGCACAGAAGGAAATAGTTTCTTTCTAGAGGATTTATAACGTGAATGATGGAGATACTACAGAATGTTTAAAAATTTTCAAATTTTGTATCTGCCTTCTCTGCTCAAGTGAAGCTGTCAGGATGATGGTCACCCATTGGCTAGCTCAGGTGGCTCTCCATAGAATACATAAATCACAAGTGTTATGGAGCAGATAAATAAGCTGTTGCTGGAACTTCCCACATTCTTTGCTTTAAACCTCATGTTTCTGAAAGCTGCCAGGTTGGTGGCACAGAAGCACCAAGTCACACACTCTTGCCTGGAAAGCAGCAGTAGCACAACTTGCTGGAGCCCCGACTAGGGGGAACGGTCTCAGGAGGGAAAGACAGATCCTAATGCTTACAGGACCGTTAGCCTTTCTGAGACACACAACAATGGTTCTGTTAGTGGCCACTTGAGCCACTTTTATTTTAAATGGGTCTCTACTCCCAGGAGAAGAATCTCCCGAAGATACAATACACTTAGGCCAAATGCTCAAAACAATTATCATCTGGCTGGATTTGAAACAGGCACCTAACAAGGCCAATTCCTTGAGCCAGCGGGTCTCTGGGACAGAAAACATTTTCTACATTCACAGATCTACAATTTTTTGCAGTAAAGCACATAAAATATTTACAGCCCTTTAGTCTAACAAAGATCGCAATGCTCTTTTCCAGATCATTTGTCTGATAGCTATGAAGGCAAAGAGCAGATAACTTCTTAAGAAAACATACATGATACAAGATAACCCAGTTCCTATCGAGGTCACTCTTACGCCTAAACTGATACAAAGTGTTTCCTTAAATGACATTCAATTGCCTAAATTACATGTATACTTAAAAGACAGTGCCACTGGAACATAATTATTAAAGCACTTCGCTCTTCATGAACAGGCAGTACCATGAAACTATTAAGCTTCCAGCTCTCCCTACCTATACTGTCTTCTGGTTTTTGTGTGGTTTTAAATTAAAAGCATCAATAGCTGCTATGTAGGGAGAGAATAAATCTGTCCTTTATTTCTTCTGATTTATCTGGGTTGAGGGACCATTTTGTTGTGTTTAATCCTTTTCCCGTAGGACCTCTTTATGTACTGCTGCTCTCTGTGGGGTTTGGCTGCACACAGCTGGGTTTTGCATCTCTTATGTTGGAGGTTGTCAGCTGTCTTCCATTTTTGGATCCCCAAACTTACATATTCTGCTTGAATAATAGTTTGTATTTACATAACATCTGTCATTATAGACCTTTTGCGATCTACAAACATGCTTCAGTTTACAGCCTGAAATACATCTAGGATAGGAGACAGGACGATTAAGGGGTAACAATGAGAAGGTTTAAGCAGCTGGACACTTCGTGTTTCTTACTTTGATCTGGTTCTCCCATTTAAATATGAACAAGTTTCTACCTCTTGTGCCATTTATTTGCCTTTAAAATATTTAATCCATCTATATATAAAACATACAGACAGATAGGCTCATTTATACATTCCTGCATCCCTGTTCCTCACCAATGACTCTGCCTCTTGCTTTTGCCATCAGCATACGTGCACATAGGTATAAATGCAGCATTGACAGAATATGTAATGCAGTATGAAACTAATCCAGTTGTGAAATTTTTAGCCACATGATTTTTCCAAGCAGGACAATCACTTTCAGAACTCACATTAAACTGGAGGACACCATGACCAAGTCGATTAAAAAAACCTGAAATATTCTACTGATGAGATATACTGCAATAGTTTGCAATAAGCAGTCATACACATTACTGAAACTGGAACAGGAGGAAACCTGACTGGGACTTTAGAAACACATTAAGAACTTCAGTAAAATATGGTTGCTAAAAATTATTTTGTTATACTGATAAGCTTCAAATTTATTGCTAAGTCTTATATACTTCTTATAGTAGCAGGAGACTGCTTCTAATTGCAATCAGTTTCAGCTTGTGTATGCTGGACACAGTGAACTGTAGCTGGATCTTGGTCTCCTATTGCTGCAAAGATCACTTCTCAAACTAATCAGACGCATGTGAGTGAATACTGAAATTCCTCCAAACTCACACATGAGTTTATACATGAACCAAAACATCAAGGAAATCAATTCTCTTCTGTAAGTGGTGAAGCAAAGTTTTAAAAAGTAAAAAAATAAGTATCAAATGTTTGGGAATACTTAGGATCCTTACAATAGCTTAATCCTAAAATCTGCTGCACATCTCCTAGAAAAACTTAAGTACCCAGAATTCCTCATTTGGGGGGCACACCAGTGTGCAGACCTCGAGTGCCTAGTATATCAGACTATTGACATCCAGATTCCATTGCAGAAGAGCTGAAAGAAAACAAAGCTTTAGGAATAAAACCAAATTAAATCTCTCCCTGACTTTAAACTTGCTTTATCCCATTCTTAACCAGACCACAGTCAGCAGGTGATATTCCAAGACATACCTGAGAGGTCTTCGAGAGCAGGCTGTCCAGTTTTGACGTACAGAGCAGAGTCCATGCTGACCCCTCCTGTGCTGGCCTCGGCTGTTACGTTCCCTTCATTGTCTGTCTGTGATCTGGAAGGCAAAACAAAACAGAGATGTGCAGTCACCCTCCATCAAAGGTACCTCACACAGAACAGCTAGGCAACTGCACCCTCCCTCAGGCCCTCTCTCCAGAACAGACCAGCAGACTGATTTTACATAATTCATTAATCCCATGTTGAATTATGTCCTAGAAATGGAAACAAGCACTCAGCTGTAAAAAATAAAAAATTCAAAGATTGGCGTTGTGGCTCTTCAGACAGGGTGTCAAGACACTTGGATTTCCAGCTAATTTTAATGATCAATAACATCAGTTGACGTGGCTAATCTGATCCTCTCTAATAAAGTCTGTATTGCATGAATACAAAGCAGGTGGTAGGAGATGGCATGTCACACTCCTGTTCATTTCCCTTCAATAACTAGCCATGTCACTCATTTGTATTCTAAATTAAATGTCAGGGTGAAACCAACTTCAAAGTCTAATTTATCATCTGACATCGTGGTTGTCAGGTAATGAAAGGTGATGTCATAAGAACCTACTGTCAGATTTGAGTAATATATCTTGACTCATTTCATTTTATTGGTTGCAGCGTGTTTTGCTGATGGAGCCACATTAGTGAGCTGCTGGAAATTCTGCTCAAAGGGTAAGTGCTGTACAAAACTGAAGACACAGCAAGGAATTACTACTGCAATATTCTTAATTTCAGTTGACCCTACATGAAATGTAGAACTCATATTGTTTACTTTGTTTCTCGTGTTTACTGTTTCTCATGTTTTTTACTTTGAAAAAACAAAACAAATAGTCTACAGCTGAAAAGTTCAGATTAATGTAGCCTTACCTAATAGCAGAAAAAAACCCTGAAACTTCTACTGCAATGCATTAACAAGTGCATTTTGCAGATTTGAAAAAGTGGCTGGATAGTATATTTACAATAATGCTGTATGTTTGCCTCAAAAATCAATAGAATTTGACTTTTCTCTTTCCTTTTAAAGCAGTAAGATTATCCAGTTCAGGTTTTTCTCCTCTAACGCTGAAAAGTAAAGACTGTTTTTTTCAATTTCTCAGCATTTTCTCCAGCTGCTAATAGGTAGTTTCACTACTGTTTTTTTTTAAAAAGTAAAATAAATACTGCCTAGGGTTTATCAGTACGTTTGGATTACAGGAAACATAGGGATTGCATCTGCTTTTACACTTTAGATGATGATACCTATGTTCAAACTAAGAGGAACACCAGGTACACAGCTTTTTACTTTATCTTTTGATAGGTCATTGTAGTGATAAACTTAGCATCCCAAAGCATTACAAACACATTTTTGCACATTATGAGGGATAAGTGATAAAGCAATCAGTTTACAATCACAATTTACTACTAAATTAAGGATTTAAATTGTACTGACAGTTTTTAACTCAAATCTCAAAAAAAGTCTATTAGGAGATCTCACCTTCAGGCAAAGATGCAACAATGAAGCTGATGCATGAAGATGAATGTGAGAGCAGGAGAAATCGAGAACAGGTACTAACTAATGCAAGTTCTAGTCAGGTTCATTTCTCCCAACTGTTTCATTTTCATGTGACTGCATTTCAGAAGGAGACCTGGCATTTTATTCCATGCACACAGGGAGAACACTCGAAGGGTCACAAGACTCTAGGGCTGCTCTTCCTATTTGGCATTCCTACACAGGTCTTGAGGCATCCTTCTTCTTCAGGTTAACTCCACTTACATTCACTTTTATTTAAAAAATGTGTCCAACCATTTCTTATGCTACGTTGGCCAAGAGATCAAAGGCAAAAATGTGTATAGTAGAACTGAAACATGATGGGAGAGGGCAACAAAGATGACCAAAGGGTATGAACAGCATCTCTACAAGTGAAAATGAAACAGGCTAGGACATATGACAGAGGGCTCTCAAGTCATGAGCAGCAAGAAGATGATGCAGACAGATCAACTACTTGCATTACTATCTTCCTATTGATCTTCTTGTTAAAGAATTAAACAGTGTCAATGGAAATTAGGAGATGGCTGTCAAAACTAAAAATCCCACCATCTGACTCAGGTTATGGTCAGGCTGATCAGCATGCCTTTAGGAAGTTTGTTATTGATTGCCCTCCTACTACTCTTCCTGATGTATCCTCTACTGCCATTGTCAAACAGAAGATGCTGGACTAGATGGAGGTCAGTTGTGACTCCATAAGGCTGCTCTTATGCTTATCTAATTGAGGGTTAATGAACAGAACAGCAGAGTTTGTGCCTGGCCTTACCTATATTAAGGGATTTTTATTTTTAATTTGTTTGTTGTTTTTTTTTAAGATTCCCATTATTGCTTATACTGATACAAACACTCCACCACTAGTAACCACACTGAAGAGAAGGGCTGTATCTATGTCACAAACCGGTGTTGCTACAACTTTTGAAGCTCTGATGCATCCATCAAATCTAATCCACATGGTACAAGGAAAAGGCAAGAGCAGTGCCTGCTCAAGAAGGTGCTAGCATTCTCATTTTAACTATTAGTAGGGTTGGATACAACAATTATTCATCCTTCTGCCTATCACAACAACTTATATATCTAAGTCTGATGGCCTGCACCAACAGTTTCTGTGTAAATATATAAATTGCCTCATCTCTTAAAGAAACTCTTCAATGATGTGGCACTCAACTTGCTGCCACAACCCTCCCCGAAAGAGTGTCCAGAATGAACCTCCCTATATGTGTGTCATGTTCAAAAGAGCCCACTGAAGAAGTTGACCATACCTGTACATGAAGGGAGCTACGGTGGCAGTGTTGGGGTGGCTGTATTGCTGCTGGGGATGAGGTAGCTGGACACTCACAGTGTTGCTCCCTGTGGTGTGCGTTGTGGTGGCGGGTCCATTGACAGCTTGGCTGCTGCTGCTGCTGTGGAGGCCTCCTACTCCTTTTCCTTCTGAGGAGGCAAGGCTGGATGAGGAGCTGGAATGCCTGCTGTCCAGCTGAGACTTCTGATGAGAGAGCCCCGAGCCAGCTTTCCCGCTGCGGCTTCTCTCGCCTTCCTTTGCAGGAACGGGGGCACTTGAGGATTTCCCTGTGGTGTTTTTCATTCCTGGTTTTGGTATTCCACTGTGCGAAGGGGCAGAGGCCTCCTTCTTGGCACTATTCAGCTTTCCTCCTTTTGGGATAAAGCTTGTGATCTTGGAGGACTTTTTTGGCATCTCTGTTGTTGCTAGTGCTGTCTGTTCTTCTTTTGGTTCCTCTTTCAGGTCCAGCTTTTCGGTGACAGATGTTCTCTTTGCAACATCTTTGCTCTTATCCTTTTCTTTCTCTTTCTGTTTATCCTTCTCATTGCCCTTTGGAGAACTTTTCTTAGTAGTTAGAGCCCGGCTAAAAGTCCTTTGTGCAATTCCCTTGAGTGCAATTTTGGGACTACTGGACATGGATCCCGGATTGTTCACATTCTGATTTGTGCCATCAATTTCTTCGCTTTCCTCAAGGCTGAGGAGGGTTTCCAGCTTTTCACAACTGTTTTCTCGAGACTCCGGACACTCGAGGGTTGTCCCTCCTGCTTTGGATCCTCCTTTGCTATTGAAGAGCTTTAGTTTTTCAAGCATGGATTTTTGACTGTTAGGAGTTACTTTGGAGATGTCCGAGGGTGGCTTTGGAGGCTCCGGTACCGGCTGCTTCATGGATAACATGGAAGACGTGGCTGTGTGCTTAACACTGAGGGACTTGCTGCGCCAAGGTTTAATAGCAGAGCTGGGCTGAGGGATGGCTGATGAGTTATTGCAACTAACAGTGCTGCTGCAGCTTTGAACTGAGGATGAGACATTTTCATTCATTCCTGTGGGCTGGGAGGCTGTACTGTCTGCAGGCTCTGGAAAAAAAACCAAACAGACAAAAAACAATCTAAAAACCCAACACAGTAGTACCTGATACTATAGCCAGTCTGAGATTCTTTCTATAATGAAACATTAGAAACTTCACATTATAAACCTTAGAAAGTCAGGCACATATTACTATTTTCAACAGCAATATCACTTCAAGAAAATAAAAGCCAGTTTTCCTTTCCTACCCAGTAGAACAGCAATGAACTCCTACTATGTGATTTACATTTACTCGTTGTTTCAAGAAAAGAAAAAGAAAAATCACCTCCTCCAATTCAAACCAAAATGTGTTTTGCCATGTGCTCTCCCTTATTAAGTTCATAATACTTCTTCCTTAGCAAAAAAATAGAACTATTTTCTAACTAAGGGTTCCCTCTGCTTTTGGCAAAATATTTGCTGTCCAAGTTTGATTCTTAGAAAAACCTCAAACACACAAAAAATGCAGGAGCAAGGAAAAAATTAAAGCCGAAGTCCTTTCAGTTACTGGGGGAAGATGTTGAAATTGTCATATGCAACACATGGGAGAAAACTCCATGTTCAAAAATAAAACCAAGTGTGTCCTTATGCAATGAACCTAAATTAAATATTACCACAGATCTTAATCCAGCTGTAAGAGAAACTAGTGGCAGTACCCCCCTCAGAGAAAACAAATCTTCTCTTTAGTTAGTTCCTTTTAATGTTATTTGTCCTTGTTAATAAATTAGTTCAGAGCGTAAAGAGAGCTTGAAAAATCACACTCACCTACCAGTGGCCACTTCTCCTCTGAAGTTTCTGTTTGCAGAGTTTCCTTGCTGGAGACGTTACTCTCTCAATTATCACAAATATGTTTTCTGTTAAACTGCTCATGGTTCCAATTAACTTTTGTCATCTGTGTCTGTTCGCCTGCCCAGCAGCCTGCTGGGGATTAACGGCTCTTACCTATATTTCCCTGCCCTCTAGCAAGAGAGTAAACTATGTATTGAGCTGCATTTTTTTAATTCAAAAATCAACAGCGGCTGAGAGCGTGCGTTTTCGGCAGCAGGAGCAGCCCTGTGAATCCAGCCCTGTAAATCATGAGCTGCTGCAACCACACAGAGACTGTTTTACTTCACTTTCAGCTGCTCAGTGAAGATACGGCTCTGTTAACCTCCCTCCTCTGATCCAAACCAGATCTACTACAGATTTAAAGCACATACATCTTCCTGACTTAGTGTAGAATCAGGTTTCTAAGAGTATGAGAGACTCCTTAATAATAAACTCAGTCATTTCACATGGTTATGGACAAAGTAGGATAGCAGGGACTAATGATCCTTTAAAAATTATTACTGCAGTTAGATTTCCCAGACTTTGTTATTATTAACCAATAACTGTTGTACTGGCTGGTCTTGCTGGTTCTTTTCCCATGGCAAACTACCCACTTGGAGATGGAAGGAAGCAAGAGCCGGATTACAGACACAGAAAGGAATCGTACTTCTTTTAAACTCGTGCCAGTCTCCTGTTTTACTCCAGTACAGAAAGAAAATCAAGCTACCAAATGTCCCAAACAGCAATATCACCTGCTCCTCTACTTCCTCTGCTCAAGGCTGCTAAAATCAACCTGATGGGTTAAGGAGAATTAAGTAGTGACCATGAAGAGTCATGGTGACTCCCTGTGTGGGGGAAGTGGAGACTCAGCACCACAGCACTCTGCCCACAGACAGGAGAGATCAAGGAAGGTTATAACTACTTCAGAAGCTGTTGGAAATGTTACTCACTCTGCCTCCCAGTGCTATGCACCATTGCTTTTTCCATCATGCCTCTTACCATACACTGATGCTTTATTATTATTTTTATTTCCTGATCCTCCTACCCATCAAAATCTACTTCCCATTGCAGCACTGCACCATTCTCCTTTTGAAACACCCAGAAGGAAACCCATGGGCTGAGGGACATGTCCAAGGTAAGAGCTACCCAGGCCCGGGACCTCACTGCAAACCTGGCCCCATCTCCAACACTGAGCGAGCTCTCCACACACTGCAGATCACCTGTGGGAGCAGAAACCAGAGGCAACCCACATCAAAACAGGCTTCCTACCAGCTCTACAATGTTTTCCTGGAAGTGAATTGGAACGTGTTGGTTCATTTGGGACCTTAAATTCATCCGGATAGCCCAGGTGATTGCTCCAGTCCATGGACTTTGGGGAAAAACCTCAGCTTGGATCAAGAGAAATGTGGGTTGTCTCTTTTCTAAATCCAAAAGCATGTATCAAAATTTATTTCCAAACACAATCCAGAACTTTTAAATTTCTCCTTTCTTTTAATGTTTCCAGGATTTATTTCTTTTTACTTTTAAATTCTGTTTGTTTTGGTCTCTCATCAAAACACACTTTTTTCAGTTTGCTTGTTTTTAAACACAGTGTTTGCTTTGTCCCCACCTCCCCCACATACACCCTCCTGTCTGCGACTTCTCTGTGCTTCTGCTGCCAGTGGCGTGGGATGGGTACAATGTTGCTCCATTTACAAAGTTGCTCCTCATTTACAGACATGTCAGAGAAATCAGAATTCCTGAACTGAATATACAGGGGCATTATCATAATTTTCAGAGTCTCTACCTAACATTTTCCAGGAAGTAAAAAGTTGGGTGCTACATATCTGATATCAATGAAAAATATTTAGAAATTCTTAAATATACATGTCAAGCAGCTGTGCTTTGGCAAAGGAAAAGAAGATGTTTTCTTACACAAGTACAGTGGATTCATACTCAGGTCAAATACAGTGAAACTGGAAATTCAAAGTCCTCAAGATTTTGTTACATTGGACCATGTGAGGTTAATGCAAGAAATAAAAGGTTCATTGTGAAAACATATGCATGAAAAATGGCCTCAGCTTAAGAAAACTTTGGTCTTTTTAAGATTCTCCATTTCTTTCTTACAAGTAAGTCTGCTGGCTCTTTTAGTCCTCAGACCAATCTTGGTAAACGAAAGGGGTTCTGCTGCCAGAACAGAGATTCAAATGCTGGCTTTTCTAATGAAGCAGCAACATCAATAGGTGGGTAACACATCAGCATGCAAAGGGGAAAGTTTTATTCAGAGCAGCATAGGCCCTTCTTTCATGAAAAGGAGAGCAGGTTTCATGCATTCGATTAATAAGCTTATTATTTCCCATGTGTTCCTTTGTGAGGGAGATATTTTCTTTCTTCAGCAACCTGCATTAACGAAAACTGACTATAAAAGAAATGTTTTCAAACCCAAGCTACAGCCTACAATAAATAATGATCGCTTTCCTCTTTTCAAAGTCAAATCTTGGCCTGAAATCTATTTTGTTCCTAACATTCCTGTTAAAAAAGATGTTGGTGGTCTAGTTCCAATGCCAATACGCACTGTAGCATGGGTAAATCTGATTTCAGCTGCTCCTGCACAGCCTTTACTGCATCTGCAAATCTACCCATTTGTGAAGGGAAAGAAAAAAATAAAATAAAAGAGTCTGAAGGCTTATGATTTCATTCTTCCACTGAAGTCTTTGAGAGCTTATGTTGTAATGAGGTCAGGAGAAAATATATGCAACTCCTCATCGTTTGTCATGCTCACTCTAAGCAAGTGCACTTTGATTTGCTATAACTTAAAACTTTCAAAAACAATCATTAGAAGCATGAAAGGCAACACAAAGGATGTTCTCATAGTCTCTTCTCCTTAGGAGGGTCAAGAACTTAACAGCATTTTAATTCATTTTAGAATGAACAAGCTGTCATTTTCTATTTTGCAGCTATGGGAAAAATAAGTAGTTCTCAGGAAGAGAAATATCTTTTAGTCCAAGCCCATAGATTAGATAACTGAGTTAAAAGCAAATCCACATCAAATTCTAATTTAGGAAGTAAAAGCAGATCTGCTCTATGACATTATAGTGTCAAAACTGCAGGAACCACTGCAGCAGTTTCATCATTTCCCAGCTAGAGGAATAGCTGGTGAGACTTGACCCTTCCCATTCACCCACCAGAAGACTCTCCTTCAAAGTCCTACAAATAATAGTCCTACAGAGAAAAGCTTTTAAGCTGAGCTATACTCTTCTTCACCAATGATTTATCACCCTCAGCAAACCCCTGTAGTACGGAAATGAATTTCTGCCAGGAGTCAACTATAAAAATCACAATCTTTCCATAATCCAAACCACAAGCAGGTAGAGCAGAACGTTCCCAACAAGAGCAACCTGGCACACAGCCCTGTCTCACAACAAGCTCAACTCTTTTGGCCCACAGAAGTTTCTGTTTCAATTGTAATGCTGTTGACTGGAGAGAACTACAGCTTAGTGGAAGGGACCAGCTAGTTTCCTGGCTTGGTGTAGGAAAGAGGCATGGCCTCCATCTACAAGGGGACTGAGCTTTGTCTTGTCTCTTCTACTCTGGACCCCAAGAAAAAGTAAGATAGAAGTTATCTTAAAGCAGAGATTGACAGACAGGGAAATTCTGCATAGACTGAGAAAAACCCAGATAGGAAACATTTTGCTCTGCTGAGGACAAAAACTTCACCAAGCTGAGCAGAATTGGTTCCTTCAACTTCTGTACCCTGGTTGTCCCTTTAGGGGTGATCTAATTTATCGTAACACAAGAAAAAAATTACCTTTACTCCTTGATAGTTTTCTTTCCTTCCATCATATCTACTTCTTCAAGCTCAGTCCTGTGAACTCTGAAGCTTCAATAGCAGGTCCGTGTAATCACAGGAACATGTGGTCCCTCAGAAATCCTTCACTGAAGCCAGTGGATGTCAGTAACTAAACTTTCACACTTCTGTAAGTCCTCTTGGTTCACACAGAGCTCCAGAATACAAAACAACAGCTCTGCTGTTTACTGATTTCCATCGCCAAGACTCAGCGTTTTTGTTGAGGTGAAGGGAAATAAAAGTGGAGCACAGGCCACCCCTTCCTCATTGTCTTGACATAACTGACTAAGACACTTGAATTCCTTGTTGTTTTTGTTTAGTTACTGTAAAATTCAAAATGCTGTCCACATGACTGCCTAAGAAAGAGGCTGGAGGGACCTCTATCATCACATACCCGTTAGATGATCATAAAAATAATGAAACCAAGTTCACTGTGCCATTCAAAACAAGCCACACTCTCCATTTAATACTAGACAAATACCATTCTTGTTCATTACTCTCCATTTTGTTCTCATTATTTGTACAATTGAATCCCCTGAGATTTCTCATAACCAAGTTATTCAAAAGCATTAATGAATTCCAGGCAGGGAGCTGCAAAGGAGTTGTTTATTAGATTTTCTACGTGGTTGGAGTGGACAATACGTACACTCAGCAGCCATCTCCTCTACAGGTAGGTCATATGAAATACACTATATACACATTAGAGGCCTGAGAACTGCACTTAGGGAATAAATTGTCCATTGGCCTATTCTGGCTATTTAGACTCCAACGAGGCTTGGAATGACCACAAAATGGAGGCAGATTTTTAACAGAGAAGGGACAAGCAATAGGGAAAAACTATCTAAGAAAGCTCCCACTGATCAGTCAGTATGCCAAGCTAAACTAGTTTTGAACTCAGAAATGCCTCATTCTGCCCAGTGAGAAGTCATACAACCGTCCAGCGAGAAGTCATACAACTGTCCAGCTGCACACAGTGAAGTGGTGGATGCCAGTGAACTCTCAAATGTGGATATTCCATGTTTAAACAGGGGAGGCAAAATAAACCATACAGAAATACCAACACTTTACCATTATATGTATTTATATCTAGATATGAGCGTACATAGATACATGGAAAACTTCTACATTTTTTTATCAAAACCAGCTGACAGACATATTTTACTATTTATAGGGGGTCGTCTTAATTTCCTCTCTCTGGTCAGTGAAACTACTCTACACCCCCTGACTCAGCTGTGTTACCCAACCTCTGTTAATAAAAGTGGACAAAAGAGTTTTTAACTTCCCCATTACCTCATGGAACAGACAGCAGGGGAACTCTGTCAGGCTGGACATCTTGGTGTGCTTTTGAGCATTTATCAGATGACCAGACAGGGCCATAGTTTTCTTCAAGAAAGAATAATAGTGTTGTGTAAGCAAGATTTAAAAGAAAAAAATGTTTGTTGAGTCTATTTGATTTTGAGGTGGGAAATCTGTAGCAGTAGATCTTTCCAGCCAGGCCAATGTGCAGGTAACAATTCATGACAGTAATGAAGGGCTGGGCTATGGTTTTATGCTCATCAGCCACTTCAGAGGTTCTCTGGCACCAGTCAAAGATTCTTTAGGTATTTTTGGGTATGGACAAAGAACAGGGCAAAGGCTCAGTAGAGAAGCCTCTCTGGAAGGGATCAGAGAGGCTGAACGATGCTTTTACCCAAGATGAGGAGGCTTCTGCAGGTGTGGTAGAAACATGCTGGCACTTACAAAAGACTGGGACATAGCACCACTGCTGTTTGCTCTCCTAGGACTGAACAGTGAGCTTCCGTTTCCATGGCTGTTCTTTTGGCACAATTCACCCAGCAATAGGTTTACAAGAAGTAGTAAATATTTATTTTACAAGGAAACATCTAGGAACCGTAAAGGCCATGAAATGCTGGGCCAGCTCTTCAACTGGTATAAATTAACATGGTTCCACTGCCTCCAATGCAACTATGCAGATGTACCTTGGGCAAGAAGCTCCTTCTCAAGGTTACATTTTACTTCAAAGCTCAGGATTTCCACCCTCATGAACTATACAGCTAACATGACATTGGATAATTTCTTTAGGTTTGGTTGTTGTCTTTTTTCCCCCAACACTTTATTTAAATACATTTTTGGCCTGTTTTATATATTCCTAAAGCTTATACCAACTATGGCAAAGCTCTGTGGTCTTGTAAAACTCTGCTCCAGCCACAATGAAACCTTCAGCCAGCCTTTGTTTAGGTAAAAGAGGACATATTTCTAATGCCAAATTCAGTCAGTTGAACAGTTGTAAAATTAAGCATTAATATTACTTACTGCTTACTTATATCTTGTCCTATAAACATGTCATACTGCTTGTTACATCCTGACAGTCTCTAAGCTGTTTTATGGGCACACACCCAACATAGATATATTGCTAAAGATTCACTAAGATGAGCCAAACTTTCAAAAATATATGCTTAGAGAAATGAAAGGATGCAAGCAATATTCCAGGATGTCTAGCTATAAATTGCCCAAAGATGAGTATTTTGTTTGATACTAATGACTGTCATGCAGGTCACCTTATGACATAAGGCAGCAACCTTCTATTTGGGGGATCCAGTGGCATTAATATTTTTGGTAGATTGGAGAACTAGATACAGAAGCATTAATATATTTGGTAGATGGAAGAACTAGACTGAGCCAATACAATTACAATCATTGAAGTTGACCAAAAAGTTCTGTGCTTAGAAAGAAATTAAATGTCTGAATCTAAAAGACCAATCAGCTATGCAGGAGTACTGCAGAAAAGAAGCAGGAGGTACAGTAGGTCACAACTGCACACCTCTGGGATGTGACACTAAGGAAAAAAAAATGCCATTCAGGAATGTATTATGAGTATCATATATAAAAGAGGAAATGCTATTATTCCATCCTTCTCAGCACCAGAGTGAAGCCTCAGGTGGAAGGGCTGCATCCAGCCCTGGCACCCCTCTAAAAGAGACTGACAGACTGGCAAGAGGCCAGAGGATATCATCAAGATATAGAAGAGATTTATCACAAAGAACCTAAGAGAAGAAGGTTGAAATAGTAGAGATTGTTTAGTCTAGAAGAGAAAAGACCGAAGTCTTCAAATATATGAAAACTGTGATAAGAAGGATAGAGACTAAGGAAGGGCAACAACATGCTTAATTTTTAGCCAGGCAGAATTTTGGTTTGATATATATATATTTTTAAAGCTAGCTTGAGGACCAAATGGGCACTGGAAGGGATACACTTAATGAGATTGTCAAATCCCTGTCATGAGACATTTCAGAACAGAGTAGGAAACACCTCTCAGTTATAGGTATGGTTGATTTTGCTGGAGAGTTGGAGCACAGACTCGGTTACGTACAGATGCAATTGTATAAATATTTAATGCACACTGAAAATCTGCCATAATTCTAAACACAGTTCTTTAAACAGAGTTAAAACCAGAAGGCAGAGCTACACTGCAAAGCTATGACTCAAACTGGTGTAAGGGTATTAGAAGCAATTTTACACTATGAGACAAACAAAACCCTAGAGATTCCCCCAGGAAGAAAATACAAACCAAACCACCAGGTTCCCAGGGTATCTTTCAGATGACCCCACACTCCTTCACTTCTGGTTTTATTTCTTTCTCATCACAATCATGATGACTGTACTATATTCAGGGCAAAATAAGTAAGACTGAATACTTGGTAAATACCTTTAGTGCAAGTTATATTTAGAAAACTAGATAGGGTTACCCCAGCATCTGCTTTTTGGTTGTGCATGCAGCAGAACCAGCTACTCTGCCTCTGCCCATTTAAGGTTATAGATTTGCTGACACAAATTATGTCAACTTACTTTACCATCAGTGTGACTTAGAGGGAAAATGGTCAGTCAGTAAAAATAGAATGTCCCTTAACTGCCAGGGCAGGTGAGCACAGAGGCGGCATCCTAAACGCAGATCATGCCCTTTGCTTTATACCTGACCTAGATGAAACACTTGTACAGTTTTCCAGGCTGAAATGCCTGAAATTTGTTACACTTTCATTTTCTCACTTTGTTGAGCTAATCACATAGATTTATGATTTCCCTGGGAAATTCTGAACATGTGGGTAAATTTGTTACAAACCTTGTGGACTCAGGCCTCCTTAAAAAAAACCCCAAAAAACAACAAACACCAACAAACAAAACCTTTTCCACTTTTGGAGTTGTTTTTATCTTAGTGACTATTGCACAGTCTTATCAACTCAACACTTCAAAAGTAAATGTCAGATTCTTTTGGGTTTCTGAAGAAAGAGAAACTACAAAGAAAAGTACAAATGAGATGGATGGATGTAGAAGAGGAGTGAAACTAAACTGCTCCAAAAAGCCAAATGGAGGAAAGTTTTCCTAAATCACTACTGACATGATTTTCTGTCATGAAGAAAGCTGTAACTCTCAAAGAAATAATTAAAAGAAAAGAAACACTCTTTAACTTAGTGCTATCTGTTGCAAGAGCCAACTGTTTCATTCTGTAAAATCACTTCCCAGCTTTCTGCCATCCATACATTATGATGACCTTTTGAACAGACCAGGAGGACATCACAAGTGGTTTTCAGATTGGTTTACAGAAAGAGTCCCCACTGGACTCTCCAAAAAGCCCCCATTGTTACTTCAAGATAATTTATGAACATGACAGAAATCAATCACAGACCCTGATGAACCTCAAAAACTGGAGTTATCTGTATAACAACAAGAGAACAACTTCCCTCAGTGCTTAAAACCCAAGAAGCTGACCAGCACAGGCTGTGCAGTAAACCACCCAGATGCAAGACCAAATCTAGAGGTCCTGCTTTTATTTTAACTTCTTTTATTCAGCCAGACAATCCTACCTAACAACATCTCCTGCCTGATTATGAAAATGGACCAAACCACAGAGGACAACTGCTATTTTAGGCTCAAAGAGATGGATCTACCAACTCTGGAGTGTTACTGTTGTCTTCTACAGTTGAAAGAAAATTTTATAAGGTGGTTATGGGCTGTACACAAATGGAGCTAGTACAGATTTGGGACAGTAAAACTTCTTTAATTTTTTTTCTTTAAGAGACAACAGTAATTTGAAATGAGTTCACACCAGCCCAGATTGGCTATTAACATGCCCAGCACTGAAACACTCACACTGCAGCTGACAACTTGACCATCACCACATAGAAGCAGCTAATGTTTTTGTTTGCTTTAAAACAACACTTGTTATCCTGATCATCTCAACCATTAAATATTGAAAGGAAGGGCTTTTTCTTTGGCCAGGAAAAGGAGGTGGTGAGGCAGCACCGAGCACTGCAATAACCTGCCCATGTATGTAGCTTCCACTTGGAAGACACTGACTGCTCAGTAGCCCTTTGCCAGCCCTGAGTCAAGCTGGCTCAGTGCCACAGGACTTGGATCCAGCATCTCAGCTCCCCTGCCATAGCTGTCATGGTAACTCTCCCTGTACCTGCAGCCAGAAAAAGCCTTTGCTGTCACATTCAGGCTTCTATGCTGAGCGCTACTGTAAATGGGTAAAAAAAAACCAAAACTCTCTAACAGGAATTTCTATTGTGCCTCACAAGTCTCAGAACTCTCTTTTCACCACTTTTCTTGTTGTGTTGTATTTTTTTTCTTTAAGTTGTTATACTACTATTTGGCACAAAAGGAGAAGCCTGGGTTTTGTCTCAGTTTATTATTATTGATTTATTTGGAGTGGAAAAACTGCACACGAGGTGAAGCAGAACATAAAGGTTCCAGTGAGGAAGCTTGTGCAACATCACTTGACCATCCTGGACTTGGTAGAGGGGCCAAACCCCATCATTCAGAACATCAAGTATTTGATCTGATTTTATGTGCACCAACAGTAAAAGATTACCCTGTGAACAAACTGTGGATAACCATTGTTTCTTTTTGTTTTAAAACAGAGAATCCCCCAGCAGCCCTTCGAGCAGTGCCCTCCAGGAGTCAGTGCCACGTGGGTTCTCCTGTGTCTACTTGTGAAAATCTCATTGCAGCTACATAGATTTAACTTGGAAGAGCTGCTCCTACTAAAGGTATGACAAAGCATGCCATGCCCTCTGGAACTGTCCCAATAAATATAACTGCCTACATATAAAATGCACACACTTAGCACACATTTGGTGTATGTAACCCTATACCAATAAGACAGATCTGCTCAGTGGAGTGGAGACTACATTTCCTTCCTAACATTTTACTAACTTAGTTAATAACACAAAGTTAAAATGTTATAGGAAAGAAATGCCCTAGCTGGCCTTTGAAATACCTTTAAATGTCTTTTCAGTTTCTACTTAATAAAAAATTTAGAAGGAAATAATAACTAAACGTATCAAAATGTGGTAAGTCTATTCCTGCCAGAGCTCAGACAGGACTTGAGTGATATTAATGCCTTACTTCTGGCTCCATCCAGCTCTGAGCCATGCAAAACTGTCACTGCAATGAGATACTGTCTCTTTGGGATCTGCATTTCCCTCTGTCTCTAAGCCCTCCTCTGTACTGAATAAAGTGTAAAGAAGTATCACACCACAGTACACACAGCCCTGCACAAAAACAAACCACATCTGAGCATCAGCATAGAAGGGAAAACATGGAACACTTAAATAAGGGCAGGCAGGTAGGGCACTTACAAAATAGTAGAGATTTTTCTTAACAGACAAAACCTCAGTCCTGAAGCACACAAGTTTGCTTTGCTTTTTTTTTTCCTCTAGTGTCCATTAAATAAATCCCTGATATCTGTTTAGTCAATGTCCATTATACTTCAAACACTCTAAGAAACTAACCATACATTTGAATTCCAGAAATCATAGAACAGTCCAGGAAGAAACCTCTGGAGATCATTCCTGCTAACATTCAGTCAAAAGTGAGGCCTTAGATGAGGTTATCCAGGGCTTTGTCAGGCAAGTACTGAATACCTCCAGCAAGGGAGATTCCACCACTTCTCCAAGGTTTAGTTCTTCCCATAGTGAAGAATTTTATTCCCACTGCCAGCCAGAAATTCCCCTAAAGGAACTTGTGCCCATTGCCTCTTGTCCTGTCACCACACATCCTTGTAAAAACAGTGACTTCCCTTTAAATATATACTATGCTGCTTTCCTAGTTAAAAGGGATTACCCAAAATTTTGAAGACATAAAAGGAGCATCAACCAGAAGAGAAGATATCTTTGATTACTCTCCTCCCTTTATGATGTATCCATACCTGGAACACAGAGACAGGCAGAGCTGAGATCATAGAACGGTTTGGGTTGGAAGGGACCTTAAAGATCATCTAGATCCAGCCCCTCTGCATGGGCAGGGACACCTCCCACCAGACCACGTTGCTCCAAGCCCCATCCAACCTGCCCTTGAACACGTCCAGGGAGTGGGCATTCACAGCTTCTCTGGACAACCTGTGCCACTGTCTCACCACCCTCATGGTGAAGAATTTCCTCCTAGATTATAGCTGAGTCATTAGGATCTGGTTTCAAAACCCTCTCATGACACTTCTACCAAGTAAGTCCACAAGAACACTGCTACTAAAACAGTGATTTATTCAATCTGAGTGCATGAATCTGTATGCAAATGATCTTTTTTTCTAATACTGCCTATTTAAGAAAAAAACAGATATTATAAGCATGGCCTTCTCCATAAATCTGAATAATAAACAACTCATTTGATATCCTAGGGAGATGGTCAAAGTATGGGAGTGTTTTTTCCTACTGATATTTTACCTAACATCCAATCCAAAGGAAAAGAGTCATTTTTCCCACAGATTTCTACTGCCCTCTGTAGGATTATTTAAAATGAAATATTAAGACGAAAATAGAAGGAAAAAGCCCTAAAAGTATGCAAGCTTGTCACATTATTGTCTCACTTCATAAACATGCTGGAGATGGCATATTAAGTTGATTTTTCCTATAGCTTCTGAAGTTCAGGGATTTTATAGACTCTGGGTACAAATCAGGAAATAATAAGCAGAATATTCCCATATATTGTTACCAGATTTTTGAGCCTGCAAAATGCAAACAGAGTGCCTGGAGATCAGGGAAGACGGGATATGTGAGGGAGTACAGAGGCAGTCAGAAACACCCAGCATTTTTCAGAACTGCAGACTGCACTCAAAGCAGGTCTCAAAAGACCCTCCATTGTGTGTAGCTAAAAAAAACACTGAAATAAATTAATGAGAAATCTAGTGTATTAAAATCTTTACTGAGGTTGCACACTCTGGTATTTAAGTTTCATTCCTCCTTCTTGCCATGGACGAAAACCCTTTCTTTCTTTATTCTGAATTGCACAGACAAATACAATTTTTGCTGGTTTTATTTGGTGATCATACCAGACAATGAGAAAGACATGGCAACGTGGAGCCTCAAGATAACTAGTAATTAATAATTTACATATAGGCATGGAAATGCAAAGCTCATTAGCTTCTTTACATTCCTTAGACATGTTTTCTGATAATTTAGAGGAGTTCAGTAGCAACCTTAGGAAGCAGTTGATGCTTTTCATGCTGGTGCTGTTAAAGGATATTAAAGCACAAGGTAGCAAGCCAAGGGTGTACTCACATATACAGGGACTACATTCTGACAATTCAGAAGTTAATTAAAAGGCTCCAATTGTATGAAGGGATTATGAAGACATAAAAAATCAGAAGCCTCTTTGGCTTCTTATTTCCACACAATCAAAAAATGCAATTAGACTTTAATTGCATTTCTCTTAAGAATAAAAAACCTATAACAGCAATTACACACATTAAAATACCCTGCCTAGCATGTTACTGCAATTATAAATGGCTAATTACTGTGACAAGAAATGAAAAAATAAATGTACCACAGTGAGTTACCATTTAATGACATGAGGCATGACAGCACTGAAAGTCCTATACATTTGAAAGGAATTCTGCATGTAAACTGTGGGGCTAAATCCAAAAAGCAAGTTAAACCTCTCATGCCCTGACCTCAAAGAAGTTGTCCATAGGAATGGAAATGTCTAAGGCCATGCTTGCTAGAGAAGGCTCATCTCTTCTCCACATCTGGGAACTGGTCTTGGACAGCATGTAAGTACTGAGAAAGTAAAATAAAATCACAGAATCACAGGATCTTAGGGGTTGGAAGAGACCTCGAAAGATCATCTAGTCCAACCCCCCTGCCAGAGCAGGATCACCCAGAGCACATCACACAGGAACACGTCCAGGCAGGTTTTGAATGTCTCCAGCAAAGGAGACTCCACAACCTTTCTGGGAAGCCAGAAGTTTTTTCTGATGTTTGCATGGAACCTGCTATGCTCCAGTTTGCACCCATTGCCCCTTGTCCTATCACTGGACATCACTGAACAAAGGCTGGCTCTGTCCTCCTGACACTTGCCCTTAATGTATTTGTAAACATTGATGAGGTCATCCCTCAGTCTCCTCCAAGCTCAAGAGACCCAGCTCCCTCAGCCTTTCCTCATAAGGGAGATGTTCCACTCCCTTCATCATTTTTGTGGCTCTGTGCTGGACTCTTTCAAGCAGTTCCCTGTCCTTCCTGAACTGGACACAATATTCCAGATGTGGCCTCACCAAGGCAGAATAGAGGGGGAGGAGAACCTTCCTTGACCTACTAACCACACCCTTTCTAATACACCCCAGGATGCCATTTGCCTTCTTGGCCACAAGGACACATTGCTGGCCCATGGTCATCCTCCTGCCCAGGACCCCCAGGTCCCTTCTACACAGCTCTCCAGCAGGTCAGGTCAGCCCCCAACCTGTACTGGCGAGTTTCATCAAGTTTCTCCCTGCCGAACTCTCCAGCCTGTCTAGGTCTCACCAAATGGCACCACAGCCTTCTGGTGTTTCAGCCACTCCTCCCAGTTTGGTGTTATCAGCAAACTTGCTGAAGGCACACTCTGCTCCCTCATCCAAGTTGCTGATGAAAATATTGAATAGTACCAGTCCCATTATCGACCCCTGAGGTTCTCCACTAGTCACAGACCTCCAACTAGATTCTGTCCCATTGACCACAACTCTCTCACTTCTTCCTTTCAACCAGTTCATGATCCACCCCATTACCTGATCATCAAGACCACACTTCCTCAGTTTATCTACAAGGATGCTGTGGAAGACAGTGCCAAATGCTTTACTGAAATCAAGATAAACCACATCTACCGCCCTACCAGCATCTGTCCACCTAGTTACTTCGTCACGGAAGGCTACAAGGTTGATCAAACATGATTTTCCCTTGGTAAAACCATGTGGACTGTTCTTACTGACCCCCTCATCCTTGGTGAGATGCCTAGAGACAATACCAAAGACCCAATGCAAGCTGTGGGAAAGCCAGACTTGCATTCTTTCATATGTTTCTTTCTACAAGCACGTATGTATCTCACAAGAAACATGCACACATCCAAAGATTTCTTTTTATGCAACAGTGTAATTTTCAATGTTATCTAAATCTAACCTTTCTAGAAAACCAGTAATCTCATAATTAGTTGATTAATGGAACCATTCAAAAAAATCTAGGTAATTTATTTTCCAGGAGCCAGCTTTTCCTCCATGCTCCATGTACTGTCCTTTTCATTCCTGATCTATTCTGTATCAATGAATGCACTTTGATTGCCACAAGACACAGATGATTGACTAATAAGACAATTCACATTTGGAAGGAAAGGCCACAGCTTAATAAAAGCTGAAAAATACAACCTACTAGAAGGCCACCTTCTACCACAAAGTGACCACTCGTGCCAAAACAGGCAGATTTTCTCCCATTTCCTCCTCCAAAACCACACAATATATCTAGTACTGGGTAAAAAACTTACCAAGACTGGCACAAAACATCATCATGTAAGTCTCATTTCCTCAGGCAAAATACAGGATATGGGTCAGAAAATTGGAATTGTCTTAGTACTCTGACAATAAAACTTTGCCTGGCAACATTACAATTAACTTAAAATGAGCCAAACATTTGTCAGACCAACTGCTTTTGTTTCTCATGGATACAGACCAACTTTGTGTCATTTTAAAGTTCAAGTTCAACTTACATAAGCCCTCATTTTTTATTTTTTTTAAGACCATAATTTATGACCAGAAATTCTGACCAGAGCAAAAGTTTGAGTATTTAATGCAAGTTATGTAGACTGTCAACCTAAAAACCTTGTTTCTTTCAGGCATTTGTAACATTCATAGGAAGCAGATGATCTCACATGCTTCTTCAGCTACCAGCTTATCTTTCTCCAGAGATGGGTTACAATGAGGAATGAGGGATTGTAGAACTGTCTGCCTAAAAACAGTTGATATTTAAGTTACTCAGTTAACAAATTCTTGTAATTTCTCTGTATGTTT
Organism: Chaetura pelagica; assembly: GCF_000747805.2. NCBI lineage: Eukaryota > Metazoa > Chordata > Aves > Apodiformes > Apodidae > Chaetura > Chaetura pelagica. The sequence goes on from NW_009952259.1 coordinate 258,140, forward strand.
GAGGACTTTTATCTTCTTTGAGGGTTTTTTTTAAAGACTGGAGCCAGTGCTTCACTTTCCTTATTTAGTAATCTTAGTAAATTGAGAAAAAGCCAAGACAGTTCAAGTTCTCTTGTCAATGTCACCCAACAACATCCCAGCCACACACAGGTAGGGATCATCAGGCCAACCAACACATGCCTCAGGACTAGACACATCCCACACTGTGTCACCCCAATTCCTGGGTGATGGGACATGAGCAGAAGAGGAGAGCAGGAGGAGACAGAGGGAGACTAGGGAGATATTACACAGGAAAACAAGGTTTCAGTGGTTCTACTGCTCATGTCATAACTTGCCAGCTTGTTTGTTTAATGGAAAGACAGATCTAATTCAGACTGAGAGGTGATTGTCACACTCTGATGTTACAGTTAAATCGTAATTGTTTACATAGTGAACCATCTAAAAGAGTAAGCATGGATTTGGGAAGGTCCTATGTTGTTAATTTATTAGCATATTATGCTAATATATTATAATACAAACATTATTATTATATGACTTGGCTTTGAATGCAATTTTCTTTTCATACAAGGTCTGATCAGGGTGACTCAGAATTTCTCTGGAGGATGCTGAGGACCCTCCACTGCCCTCATCAGCAGATGAGGCTTTGGGCTGCAATGGCTAAGTGGGGTAATATTCCAAAATCTAATGGCACACAGTTTCTAAAGTAGGAAACACACAATTTCCTGAAAAGAAGCAAGCATGAGAACCACAGGCAAGGTGAACCAGACCAGTACTTTTCCCTCAAGTAAAATCCTCATCACTGTTAATAGAGGTTCTGCACATACAACAAGGAGACTTGAGCCTGAAGGGCATGCCTGCCAAGAGACTGTAAGATCATACTGAAATCCAGTGCTCATTTCTCTTCATAAGAGCAATGACTTTGTTAAGGAGGCAGAATTAGCTGCCAGGCTACACCACCAGTTTGGCCACATCAGCCTAGAATGATTTGCTCACTTCCCACCAGTCACATCCCCCAAAACTCTGCTGGTAAATGCTGTGTTACAAAGCTCAGAGCTACCAACTCAAGTTAATTAATGTTGTCAGATTAGCAGCTTGGTGAATGGACACAAAGTCAGGAAATGTCATTCCAAAAAGCAGCTCTTTAGACAGAACAGGGTCCTGAGCATTTCTGCACTGCCCTAGACACAGTTTTACTGCAACATTTATAAACCTATAATACCTTCCTGCCTTCAAACCCTCCACTGTATGATTCTTGAAATTAGATTTAAATCACATACTTCTGTAACTTAAAGGGCTTTCCATAACAGTGGAGGAAAGGAAAGCAAAAAGTAATATTAATCATATTAAAACATTGAAGAAATCTTTATGGTCATTTTCCATTCCTGTCAAACTACTCGTCTTATTTTTTAATTCATTCACTTCGCCTTATATGTGTGTGAAGCAAAATAAAAAAACCCAACATGTTTCACCAGTGCCAGGTTTTCTGGAAACTATTTTTGCACGTACCTTCAGGACAGCAACTCACAAGTTCAGTTACAGTGAAGAAGGACTATACCGTTTTCAGGAAAAGCCAGATGGTTTTTAGACTGTAAACACCCAGCTCTGAGACAGCCTTACAGCTTCTGGAGCTTAATGAAAAATTCAAATTCCTCCAAGCAAAGACACTATGAAGAAAAAGCTGAGGATGCCAAAATCTCAGGTGCTTACCTTTGTCATTGCTGCCTGTTGGTGTTGGAGGGGGAAGTCCAGGCTTGGATTTGTCATAATTGTTGAAGCTCTGGCTGCGTCGATTGTTGGCACTGATAGAACCACGAGCTTTGGCCTCACTGCCTGCAGTGGACACCCTCATGGTGGGGCCTGGAAGTCTGATGAAAGAATTACAACATGATTAAATACATTTCAAAAGCACTCTGGGAAAGAAACTATTGAATACCATGCAGAAGCTGAAAAGAAAAGGAACACCATCACATACACACATTCATCAGGGTCTTTGTTCTTTTATAAGAGCAAATAAAATAACATCCTAGATGAAAAAAGAGATGGCAAACAAGCTACAGTTTGAACTGGTTGATGTCAGAAAAAAAACCAACCCTGAACCAAAAATAATGGTCACTTGCCATAAATCTTGTAAATCTGAAATAGTTGCAAGGAAATCAGTGGAGTGACACCACTAGTGCAAGGCTAAGACTAAGTGAGACACTGTTCTTAAACCAGACTCCTGGACACTTACATTATATGCTGGACACATAAGGGTTATCCCTATTTTTGAAATAACAAGGAGACAGAACATGGCTGCCTTTTCCCTTGGAAAGAAGCACATCACATCCTTGCTCTGAAAGCTACAAATCCTGCCAATACCAGCCAAGCCCAGTAAAACTTGAACTTGGTTTCATTATTTGAGTTTATAAAAAATCAAACAAAGCTGAAGTCCCCCCTGTTAGGGTGACCACATTATCATAAGTCTCCGGTTTAAACTGGGTCAATCTCTTCCAGCATTTCCTTACCACAGCCACTGTTTACCAGATTGAGCTGTCTCCTTAGAAAAAAAATGTAGTTAGGATTCTGGAGGAAGAAGACAGGAAGGGATACTGCTTTCATGCTTTCAGGCAGAAGGGGAGGGGGAAGGCTTTCTGCAAAGCCTGACAGAATTAGGAAAGCCACTGGCATCACATTTCAGAACAATATGTGTGTTTGTTTGCTTCAATGCCAAGGTCTCTGCATAAAGATTCCATGTTTGTACTGTATTCTGTGCACTAATGAGCACATATTTTTACCTTCCAAATAGTCAAAATACTAAAACCTGCAAAATTTGGCAGGTGCTCAAAATGCACTCTGAAGAGTTAGTGAAACAGCTGCTTTGAAAAGCAAGGCCATCCCATTACAGACTGAAAGGTAGACCCAGTCCATGCCATCTACAGAAGGGATCACTCTTTGCCAACATTTTATTCTGTGTGTTACAGAATCTCTGTGAAACTTCTTTATATCGAACGTCAAAAAGTTAATTGTCCTAAATAAATTGTGCTGACAATAGGTTAAAATGAAGGCCCAGTTGCCATCCCAGCATGCAACCAACCAAATCACTGTTATGCCCATGAGAAGGAAGAGAACCCAGGAAGGAATCTGGCAGTTCTTCTTAAGTAAGTTGACTTTTCCAAGAGCAGTGAAGAAATAAGGAATAGAAAAGGAAACATGAAGGAAAAGAGCAAGAATGCCATCAGCTGCATGCACATGCTTTCAAGGCTCAAAAGAGAGTAAGGCATAAGGGCATGACTCAAATGCAGAACCAAAAATGTAATTAAACTCAAACCACCACAGATCTGGCACAGCACATCATGGTTCTGAGGTTGATTTTGCTGAAGCCTTTTAGACAAGCTTCTCAATTTACCCAGCCTTTTTCAATGCTGGGGGGTGATAGAAAGTTGTACCTACTCATCATTGCAGCAAGGAGTAAATGAGAACACCCCAGAGATGCTTCTTCCACTGTAGAGGAGACTACATGGGATGAAGCAGAGGTCAAGTGGGGACAAACATGCTTCATAACAACTGCTGCTCTTGAGAAGTTGGGGGTCATCAAGTAGATTCATTAAGAGTTTGTTTTGCTCAATAGAAAATGAGCTAGGTTTCTTACAGGTAGGAAGGACACATAAGATACCTCAGCTGGAAGGTTCTACCCAGTGATAAAACATTGTGAGTATGTATCAACTGCTGCAGGAAGGCTACCAGAGCCCCCAGTACCAGGAGGAGAGTTTTCCAGAAGGGCTTAGCAGGAGGGAAGGGATAATGTTCCTGTACTGATGGGTAAGAGAAGGCTCCTCACACATGCCCACACAGTTTTTGCAAATCTGTCACATTTTTAAAAATAAATAAAGCTACTTAAACCATGTGACTGCTCAAGAAGTGACAAGTTTTCCAGTCACGACACTATTGTCACTGCCAATAAAAACATACTGACAACAAAAAAAATATATGCTAAAAGCACTCTTGAAAAGGACATCATTGCTCTTAGATTTTGGTTTTCCACTTGTAGTTTAACTGAGTAATTTAAGTCCCTGCTTTTGGTATTAGGCCAAGCTATTTCACAGCAGTGCCCGTGAAATATAGGGGAAAAAAACAGGTTCAGGGAGAAGTTTCTAGGTTCTTCTGTTAGAGACAAGGTACTGAGCTTAGAGAACATTCTCCTTTACTGCTCTTCAGCACCTCTTCTGGGCAAAAAGAAACTGTCAAGCTCTAATTATGATCAAGAGGGAACATGAAAAGGAAACATGGAACATTTTAGCAGGGGTTATACAGCAGACCTTCACTGTTGTCATAAAAGAAATATTTCTCCCCCCAAAGATGGGGGAAATAAATCCAAGTTATATAGCAGAACTAACAGTCTATACAGACTTGCCAAGCATAAAATCATACATAATTGTTCAGAAGCTTAGCAAAAATGTTAAAGTTGCCAGTATATAACTATATGAAAATTCCTAGGAAAAAAAAAATAGTAGTAAAGTAAACATTATTAATAAACACTTCAATAACACAGTAACCCTTATGATCACTGAGATGAGATGGTCAAACAAGCTGGCCTGCAATTCATGCTGGGATTCAGGAAAATAATTGACTGAAATACCTGTGAATCACTTCCAGAGAGATGAGCTGGGCTCAGTTTCAGAGCCCTGGGGAGTGCAGGAGCTCTGATGAGACAGACCCAGATGGTGCTGTTTGGGCTCACATGATGCTTTCCTTACTAGCCAAGACACTAGCCTGATGCTAACTCAAATAACACAGATCTAAATACAACTAATAGAGATGTGTACAGTGGGGAGAGAACTCCCAGAACCATGTTTTCTTCTCAAAAGCAAAAGCTCATAAGGACAAGAAAACCAAATTATTTTCTTGCGGGCGAAAATGACACAAAATGCACACCCTGAAAGAAAAGCAAATAAAATCCATCCCACATTTCAGCTGTTTGTAAAACACCTAGTTACACATTGTTTTCAACAGGAACCCTAAACATGCATCCAGGAATATTGCAGAAGGATTATTCATGCTTTGCAGAAGATGAAGATAATGCTAACCTAGAAGACTTTTTCTGACCAAGAGTGAATCGGATGATTTTGCTTTGAGATGAGTCCCTGGGAGATGCACTGTATGACAGGAAAGAAAAAGTGGAAGATAACATTGAGCAAAGAAACTTTTTTCTTTTTAAGCCACTGAACTTAGTAACTGGTTTTTAGGGAGGAAAGAGTTTTTACGAATTTCACAGGAAAAAGGAAGTTTTTTGCCTAACTTTATGTCAGAACTCTCAAAATCAGAAGTTAATTATTTTTTCTTGACTAATGAACATCAGATTCTGCATGCAGACCCCAACCTTATTACTCTTCTCCTTCCCAGTCTTGTTATAGATATTCTTTTGCAGATTCTGAACAATTTCACTTTATTACATACTAAGGAAACATGGCATTTAAGCCTTTCAGGTTAGATATTTTTAAATTATCTGAAGCCCAGCACAATCCACACAATGGACTGAAAATATTCAAGCAATTTCCAAATGGTTCCAAGCATCTCTCTGTTTTTTTGACAGAAAAGTTGCAGAAATATGCTCAAATACATCTTTGTTTTACAGTAATTCTTTCCTCTGCAAGTTTATACATGCTGTAGCAACACTATGTTTTTCAATTATAGGAAAATTTAGTTAAAACCTGAAGTGGGCAAAATTCATGAAGACAGAAGCAAAAACCAAATAAGCTCTGAGGAGTCTCACTTGGAAGGCTTCATTTAAACTGTTTATATTCCCTCATGTAGCAGCACTTAAATTGGTGTTCACCTTAATATGTGTTATTTTAACACAAATCAGTTTTAACTTAATTTGAGATACTAAAAATGAGCCTTCATAGTTCTGTATGAAGCAAATATGGCTCCAGGCTTTAATCCTGCCATTAAAACCCTCCCTCTCTTAGTGGAAGGGTCAGACAAGCAGAAAGCTGTACCTGCACTCGTGGTGGTGCTACCTTCAGAAATTGCTTTTATTCTAACCTGGAAAGAGCACCCCAAGGATTAAAGACACTCCCTCTATTTATCTGCATTCTGACCTAGGAGTGCCAACAAACACCAAGTGTGAGAATCACTTCTTGTGTAAGCCAGCAGCTCATTATTTGTGACCCATAAGCCTAGATCTGATTTTGACTGTCAGCAGCCATGAGGAGCTCTATTTCTTTTACCACTGTAAGAGCCTTCCATGTCTTAGGACTGAAAATCTTGTAAACTGAGAACCAAAGTTGGCTTTCACAAGCCCAAAACATATAAACTGTAGCAGCAATGACACGTGTGCTTTGTGAATAGAGAGAAAAGCATCCTTATAACATACTGTGGTGACTTGGTCTAGCAGGTATTTTACACTCACTGAGCTGCAGGTCTCCAGCACAGAAAACATCTTTAAGCAGTTTAGTTTTGATTTCCAAAGGCATGAAGACAATTGCTAGCCAGCAGTCAACTTCCAACACACACTTTAGAGTTAAAGAAAGAAGTTTCTTTGGCTTTCGAAGACCTTTAATGAGAAGAAAGAAATAAAGAAATAAACAATGTAAAGGAAATTTCCCCACCTTGACTGCATTTCTGGTTGTGCTTTGAAGGGATGCTGAGCAGGCTGCGGGGGCTGTTGGCACGGAGTCTGCAGAGAAGCTGGCACCTGCTGCTGAGGTCCCCCCACCTGGCACTGGGATGGGGGCCCTGCTTGCTGGCACGCTGGGGGAGCTTGCTGGGGTGGATGGTGGTGTGGTTGCTGTTTCTGTGGCTGTTGCTGTTGTTGCTTGTATCGAGACAAACTGAAGAAAAGGCCCAAGATGGCCTTTAGATTCCCATTCCTGATTTCTGTAAGGCAAGGTTCAGAAGTCACCCGTCAGCCATCAGTCCTTGCTCCTCTCCCACAGTCCAGCAGGTCAGCCCCTGCACACTTCCCAACACACCATTAACTCAGCTCCTTCAGAGAACCACAGGCTTTCTGCACATCTCATCACCATTACAGCTCATTACCAGTGAGCACCAACTACAGAGAACTCCTATCTCCCCTGCAGTGACTGCACAGTACCTCACATTTCTGCTAGAGCCTGTGATAATTTCAGTGAGTTTAAAAAGACACTTCTTTTAAATAGTTCCTTTAACCTAAAGTAACCAAAACAAAACCCCCCCAACAACCAGTGTATAAACAACAGCTCACTTTAAATTATTTCTCAGACCTAAATTTGCATGAGAAGGAGAAACTATTCAGTTATCACACGTTATGATATCATTTCTGGAATTTCAGACTAATTGTTCCCACTGAGAAAATCAGATGCAAGTTTTACACTAGAAAATATTATTATTATTATTGGGTGAAATAGCTGTATTGAAACAGATAATTGCCAGCTTGATACTACCACAATCAGATAAAGAATGGATACCCAAGGTACCTAAAGATTGCTTGACAGTGAATGAAAAACCATTTCAATTACTAAAAGTCATCCTGTTGTTCCATGCATTATCAAATGTGAAAATGTAAAAACAAACAAATCCAAATACAAAGACATATACCAGAACATGCAGTTAACAGCTGCATCATAATTAATGATGCAAGAATGCAGATTCAGTCTTGCAGACAACCTTAATTATGTACTGGGACTTAGTTATTTAGCTTCTTTAATTTCATAAATAAAAAAAGTGGATTAAAAACCCTACATTAAACAGCTTAGCTTTTGCAGGCACTATACAGACCACCTGAACTAATAAAGCTTCCTTAGGCTTTATGCTTTTAAATCCTTCTACATGGATTAGTGCAAAAGGGGAAGAACAGGACATGTGGCAAGACAGTGGCCAAGCACAAAGGTGAGGACCAGAATTTTAATTTTTAATCCAAATTCTGGAGGAAAGTTTTCCTCGACTTTGCAATGGGCCCTGCTCTACCCTTTATTGCCTCTGCCAGCCTTCTTTCTCCTCACATTGTTCATCTTTGCTGTGTAAAAAGTGTCTGTTCTTAACCCCAAGCCCTTTACCAAGAACATCTTAGAGTCATGGCTTTACATTTTGCTCACCTTCCTACACCAGCTTCCAGCTTTGGTCTCCTTGTTTACCTGCACCTTGATCTACCTTCCCCTTCTGTTCATTGATCTCATTTACCTTCTTCCTTGATTTTGTTTTGCCCCACACTCATCTCCTTAGCAACTCCTAGACCTTATCTAAGTGGCCCTGGTCCTCACCCAGACCCAGGTTATTAATTTCCTTTCCTCCCCTACTTCTTGACTTCATTCCCTTACCCACCTTTTTCCTCCCTGTGGTCTGGCTCCTCCATCACTGCTCCTATTCCCTTGTTTAAATGATTATCAATCCCAGGGCCCTTAAGCAGCAGTTTTCTGTTTACTTTTCTTTTCTTAGGCAATTTTAGTCTTCCTGGACAGTGAAGTCCCAGGGAGTCCTACCTGTTTCCCCCTTTTCCCAGTCCCTCTCATGCAGTGTCACACCACAAACCCAGCCTCTTGCTGCCATCAACATCTGCATCAGGCAGGTTCCTTCTCTGCTATTCCCATGTTTAGCTAGGGAGGACACGGATGGAAGTAGAAAATAAGGCAAAACAGGCACAAAAGACAGCAAAGCACAGTAAAAAGGACCTCCTTGTCTTCAGTAAAGAACTCAAATTACTCATGAGAATTGTAAGGAAACTAGCACTTAATCACAGGCTGAAGCATAACTAAACAGAGCCAGAGGCACTGGGAAGCTTAACTGCACAAATACGGGGCTGGAGAAAAAAAGAAATCACCACAGGTTTACATGTTTAAACTTAGCAAAGCTATGAGCAATTGGAAAGGAGGTCTTGATTTCAGGATGAAGTGAGAGGTGATTGTAACAATAACTCACCTAAAACCTGTTGCTTTCTATGGCAGCCTGTCTCTTCTGCTGTATTTGTCAGAAGAGAAACCTGCTTTTGACATTTTTCTAAGGTGACCAAAAAAATAATCATCAAACAAAAACCACCTTCAACAAGTTTAAAAAGAAACAGTCTCTTTC
>NW_009952259.1:267546-276285 GCF_000747805.2 Chaetura pelagica
TTTCCCTCTGGATTTTAAGAAAACATTTCAAACGGGACTTTCAGAGGTAGTTTTGTTTCTCTTATCTTTAAGACAGGCTGAGGTAATTCACCTGGCAGTTTGCCCCTGCACTTTGTACAAAAAGAGTATTTCAAAGAGCACTTCAGCCTCCCCATGCTCTGCACATCAGTGCAGTCTCAGCTCCTTCCTGCTTTGCCCTCTCAGCTGAAACCTACTTATTAACTTAGATAAGGACAGGCATGTCACCCAACCATTTTGAATTTGGAGTCCCAAATTACTCATCTTGTATATTTGAAATGAACACTCCAGACATCTGAGAGGAAACTGGAATTTGGCTTTCAGAAAATCCCCCAAATCTACCCTTTGGAAATGTCCATCCTGGAGTATCTACATTGCTGCTTGTTTCACCTCCAGCTGGAACTTCCTCCCCTGAGGCTTGCCAATCATCCTGCTCTGTCTTCACAAAAATACACTGGACTCAGTGGAAATTGGAAAAAAATCAGGACAAAGAAAAGATAAAGATAAGAAAGGTCTGCTGGGAAGATTACTAAAGAAATGTCATTTTGTGATTCCTCTAACATTTGCTAATGAAATTTCTGCAAATCACAAATGACTCATGATGTACAGAATACAGATCAAAGCAAACCAAAGAAGAAGAAAAACAGTCACTGTTATTTAGTAAAGCTTGTTTGCATCTGCTTCTGTAAAGCTTATTTTGTATCTGATTCCATAAAGTACATGGCACCAGGAAAAAACAGAACTAGATTACACAGACTAGACTGGTCAGCCAAACCAGTGAGCAGAGGTACAAATTAAGAATTACTGCACATTCCTTTGCTTGCATCTATCCTGCCAGAAAATAGGGCTGTCATCTATCTGTACTGTTCACCTCTGAGGACAGTGGGTGTCTGCTCTGTGGTTTTGCAGTAGTCTCTTATGGTTGACCACTGAGGCTCCTGCATGCAATTCCCATCAACCCTTAGTTCATTTAAGAGGCAGGATGGTCTGCTGAACAGAACACACTGGGAAAAATCGGGAAATTCTGTCCACAGTGAATGATGGGAGAGGAAGGAATGGGCCCAAGTAACTACAAGGAGGTTTGAATTTAAGACCAAATCTTGAGAAGCAGATATACTTCAAAGTCAACCAGGACATACCACAAAGTACAGACATACTCCACCTCAGTCAGCACATGCTCTAGGCTTACAAGGCTCTAAATTGACTTTAGGGATCCAATGCTACCGAAACAGCTCTGGGATGAACTTTGCAGACTCTACAAAGGGCTGTGATCTGAATATGAGCAATACTGGGACTCTCCTAGAAATAAAGCAGGGAAATACAAGAAGGAATTAAGTCCTATCACACACACTAGATCTGCAGGCATTTTGTGATAATTGAAGAGTAATTCCTTGAAGACCATACACAAGTTCACTCACTGTGGCATCATCAAAATTTGGCAGCCTGGCAAGTGCCCTCCTCAGGTTTGCTTAAAATAGCACTGTGGGATACTTGCTCTGTGGAAATAAAAATTCCACCTTGACACTGGAAGGAACTAGGGGACCTAAAATGGACAAACTGCAGTGCTGCAGAGTGTGCACAATGAATTTCATGCACCTTCAGAAGCGTGAAGGTCACTTCAGAGGCAAAAGCCCAAGCTGAATTGTGGTGGTCCCAAAGTCTAGCAAGACATTTTCTTTCATCACTTTATGGTCTCATTAATTGATCAACTGATTGTTATCCAGCAAATCTGTTACCCTGAAGAGGTGCAGCTGCTATGAATGACATCAACTAGAGTTTCTACTGCACACTCATATTCTCCATAATCTTCAAAATCTTGGCAGAGAGGAGGCATTGTGTGAAGGAGGGCAAGCTTAGCTGGGCAGCTGCAGTTCCAGGAGTCTAAAACCCAGTTCGGTGTGGCAACAAGTTTAGGCACATGCGAATGGAGAGACAGCTCAAAACAATAGAGAACAAAACTGCAGCAAGAGGGAAAATAATTTTCCAGCATCCCCCATGGATGGTCATCATCAATGATTGCAGGCCTTCAGCATCTTCACTGTATAAATCCATAAAAAAAATCTCTAAGTGGCACCCACATATCAAAGCAGGATTTTTTAATGCTGGAAGGGTACAATGAGGTCCCAAATTATTTCAACATTTAGGAGTCATCCAAATTCCAGTTTTGAATCATTAACTTCTCTCTGCTCAAAAACTGCACTATTGAAAAATACATGTTCTCAAGCAACCCAGGAGAGGCTTCAATGTTTATTCCCATTTGGAAGCAATAACGATCTTCTGATTCCTCCTAAATGAGGAACTGCTAGTGAAGTAAACAAAGCTATTTGCAGTTGACCTAGTAGGTCTTGGCAAGTTGCACAGAAACACTGGCTTGTTTGGTTATAGCACTCTTTATTTTAAGTGATTCTGTGTTCTCTGTTGTTCACCCTCCTTCCTCAGTACAGTTGAGGAGTGACCAAGAATAGAAATGTATTGTTTAAGTTTTTTAATTTCATTTTATAAAAAATGTTCCTTCCCTCCCCACTCTCTAGCTGTCATTCTTCACCTTCAGTGTTAGTGGTGGAGCCAGTAAATGTTCTCATTCATATGTTGGCAGCAAACACTACTAGTCTCTTCCTAACTTCCATATGATTTGGTATGTTAATTCCTAGACAGTATAAAAGAAAGGAAGAGATACAAAAGCAAGGAAGCCATGGGATAACCTATATCCTGCTGAGCCTGACTTGTGATTTGGCAGGACAGCAATGAACATTAATTATGTTGTTTCTTCCCCAGTGTGAACAACACTCTGCTGCCAACTTTGCACACTGAGAGTCTTCTCATCAACTAATCTGCTATTTTTCTTAGATTTTGCATTGTATCAAGACAGGTAAATAATGTGAAATTTATTATATTTTTACAATATTTATGTAACAGGTCAAGGCTGAAATTGCTTTTTACAAGGGACTCAGATGCATTTTTGTTTTAACCATTTCCTGGTAAACAAATTTTCTGCTAGTAGTTTTAGCTTACACTTCCTTTTCTTGGCATAAGAATCCTTCTGATTATTACTGAGTTAACAAAGCACACAACGTGGGCAGCACTTGTGCTGATCATTTAAAGCTTCTCTTTGGAGAATAGTTTTTTTATTGATGTTTTAATCCAGCTTCAGGATATGCCACAGAAAAAAAACCAGCTAACCTTCAGCCCTCTCTTCTCCTACTAGTTGTGGTATATTAGGATTAGAACAACACATACTAAGTATCTGCTACTCTGCTTTCCACGTTACAAACCACCTCAAATTTAGTGAAATTACATTTCAAATACACATTTTAAAGTGGTTTGTAAGGGCTCGTAAACCAGGATGAGGTAGGTGACTTCCTTCTGAGAACAGCAAGGAATTCTTAAATCTATTTTCCAAATTGACCAAATGTAATTTTAAATTGCTATCTTAAATGACTTTTTAAAATAATAGCATATTTTTTTCTAGTAGTTTTATTAAAGCTTTTATATTTCTGTAATATTTTCATGTACATATACCTGTATGTATAACTTGCATACAGGATGGCTTCACCATGAAGCTAATCCACAGTGGTTACCTGAAATACATTCCATTTACCATCAAGAAGATAAAGTGTTTCACCTCAAATCATGATCTTTATGGTGCTGGGTGTTGGATTTGTGACTAAAAGACTTGAAAGGCACCAGTGTTTTGGCCATTGCTGAGACCCACACTTGCACAGAGCCAAGGCTTTCTCTTTTCCCCACACTGCCTGCACATGGGCTGGGTGTGGACAAGAAGCTGGGAGGGGACACAGCTGGGGCAGCTGACCCCAACTGACCAAAGGGATGTCCTGTGCCACACCACATCATGCTCAGAAATAAAAACTGAGGTGGGTGGTGGGGAGGCAGTTATTGCTCAGCAACTGCCTGGACATTTGTCTGTTTGTGGAGGTGGTGAGTGGTTGCCTTGGCACCGCTTCCTTGGGTTTTGTTTCTTCCTCTTCCCTTGACTCATTAAACTACCTCTAACCTGACCCCCACGTTTTCTCACTTTTGCTCTTCCCATTCTCTCCCCCATGCTGCCAGCAGTGAGTGAGCAGCCACATGGGGCTCAGCTGCTGGCCAGTCAGCCCACCACACCTACCCATCCTCTCCGGCCTTCCTCGCTTGACCTACAGGATTCCTTCAGAGTAAGGAAACATGGCTTTACACACACAGGCTATTAAGTTTGCACACACAAGTTAAAGAACAAGCATGATTTGATGCTACAACCTCTTCCTTGAAACCATTTGCAAAGAGACTTAGTCACCAAATCTCTGTTGAAGTCTCACCTGATGCCACACATCCAATTATCTGTCCTGTGAAGCGCTGAAGATGTCATATAATGTATTCAAAGTTTGCCTTAGCAGCTACTGAACCCACTTGCTTTTCCAGCCTATTTAAATAAGAGGGAAAGCTGGTGCTGAGGATGACAGAAATCTGGTTGATCTTTCAATAAGACAGCAGTTAAACAGCTTTGGAGGCAAAAAGTGCCATACACCCTGCAGAGAGCAGGCACTGGCATCAAGGAATAGAATATACTGAGTCACCCTTGGGGCTCAGCAGTATTCTGCTGACCTTCAAAAGCAGAGTGATTTATTAGAGGTCAAAATGTCTCTTTGTTTTGGTTGAAAATATTTTTATTTTATTGCTTTGTGCATTTGGAAACAAACTTTTTTTTTTTTTTTTTTTAAAAAAAGTCTTTCTTAAAGAAAAAGAAAAGGAGAACAGTTCTTCAGATAAGAGAATAATTGAAGAATGAGGAAATAAATTTATTTCTCAAAGGCAAAAACCAGCCAGCAGTTCAATGCAGGTATTTGTGAAATCTACACTCTAATCAATGTGGCAATTATAGAACCTAGATGAGAAATACCTGTTTTTTAACAGAAAGAAACAAAGAAGTGACTGAATTCTAATGCAGTCTCATTGATTATTTCCACCAGTCAGCTGCATGAAGATCATATATTTTACTTACCTTTCATACTGAAATGAGGAAAAAAGGAGTTAAGACTGTCAAATTATCCACATTCATCTTCTACCACACTCAGTGTGCTGGTTACAATCACAAGCAGCAAGTCAGGTTCCTGATTTAAAATGAAATTTAAAACAACAGACTGGCTCACCTTCTGCTGACAGCCCCTGGATGTTAATCCCCTTGGCAGCCAAGAAACTCAGGCACGCATCTATGTTTTCAATCTGTTCAAGAACAGACAGACAAAAAGAGAACGCATTGTAATCATCATTTACTTTCATCTCCCACCACCCTTTGTTGCACTGTCTTTGTATCACATAAAAAGCCCTTTTGCTCATTATGTGGAAATTATAATGTGAAACCTCCTTGGTGACTAAGGTCCTAAACTGATCGAGCACTACTTGGGTCAGGACTTTCTGTTATTTGCACTTGCATGAAGCCTGTCAGTTCATACTCTAACCACAAAAGGCCAGCACTACAGATCTTACTAAAGGGTCAAGGATGTTATGCCAGGATTTTTAACCAACAATAAGTACAACAAACCAAAAACCAAAAATAAATAGGGAGGCCACATTTGCTTGAGAAGGCAGATTGCCACTTGCTCTGAACTTGACAGCTGGCAGAAGTTTCCAGCCACAAAAGAAGTCAAATATAAAAACTGTAACTGGAAACCCCAGCTGGAATCCTGAAAATGTTCACTTGTGACATCCTCTGCATGTCAGAAATGACAGCAGCTCTGGTGAACTCACTGTGGGGCAAATCCTGCCCCTTCAGAGGGGTGGCACAATGGTACTAAATTGCATGGGATAAAGTTAGTTTTCAGCAGGTAGGGTCTTCTGCATAAGTCAGACTGTTCGTGACTACACCTGCCATTGGACTCAGATCCTGCCAAACAAAAGTCAGATGAGTTGGACATTTTTTCCTCTGTTTCTCAACATCATGATGCTACTTGGCCTAGTTTCCCATCGAGCTACCACTAAACATCTCCTGGCATGTCCAGAAGATGCAGAAAGATGCCAGTCCCTGCCCCAGACCCAAGCACTTCTATGCAGAAGCCCAAGCTTAGACACCTTGAGAAGGTGAAAAGGAACAACATTTTAGGAAATAACAGGAGTTTCATGTATGGTTACAGAGAAGACTTTGAGATAATAGCACTGAGCAATTTTTGCTTAAATCATGGTAATCACTAAGTGATAGAACAGGGTCTCCATGTGTGAACATGTTGCAAATAGTAATTTATTAACTCCCAAAACATTGTGACCGAATGCTGCTTTCACTTTACAAATAAGAAAGTAGACAGTCACCAAACCCCACATGTGCTCTCACATTAGCTACCTTTCTTCTGTGAAGTTTGGAGACACCAGAAAAGAACATGAAAGACCCAGTTTCCCTGTCAGCTCCTGCATGCCCTTGAAACACTATGGAAGTGAGGGCTGTGTGGCATCCTGGAGGCTGAGCTCCCAGCACCTGCTTGTGCTTCCTATCCTCCTCAGAGTAAAAAAAAAGGACAAGAGAAGCGGCCAGAAAAGCTCCAGCATGGATTTCTCTCAAGGTACTTTCATATCTTATCTGTAAATTTAACAGTAAAAACATTCTCTTCTATTGGGGGGGGAGGGGGGAGAAGAAAGTTATTTGCACTACCTAAGTGTGATTTCAACAATTATAAACACTGATATACTCCAAACTTTTATCAACTTCATTATACTTGAGATACACTGTATCTCAAACCCAGATAGGTACCAAAGAATAAATTTCCTGTAATGTTCAGGCCTTGAAGCCTGTAGGAGGGTGCAGCTCAAAGGTTCATTTATTCACAGTTCAATATGATATGACAGTCAATCTCTGCTAGTTTTCTTCCCTAGTGCTCAATAACCCTTTCAAGTTTTCAACACAGCTATTTTATTGATGTGATTTGGGACTTTGCCAGAAAGTTCAAGTTCACCTTTTCACGAAGAAACACCACACAGAAGCATCAGTCTATATCTAGCACCTGCACTTAACAAGTTTTCATCTTTCCAAGAATATTTCCAGTCTTACACAGCTGTGAGTACATTTCTCCTCTCCTAATAAAGAGGATTCCTCAGTTGAGTGACTAAAGACAAGCAACATCTCATCTCCAGACTGGCAGTTTTAGAAACAGAAAGTAGCTCTTTCAGTCCTGTTTTGCTTCTCTTTTCTTCTTGCTCCCTCATCTTTACTCACTCTCTTTTAGGACAGAGTGACCATAAGGTTAAGATCTACTTCAGGGTAGCAAGCTCCTCATCTATGCCATCATTTTTGGTGCTACAGAGAAGTCCTTGCTGACTCCCTAAAATCCTTGCACAGCCAAGTCAGATTCAAGGAGCCCCATTTACAACCACCACCACCTCTTCCCTGGGACACAGCCATAGTTTTTACAGAGCATTTTAGCCACTTCAGACAGACAGCTCCCATGGCCAGACTGATGGATGACTCCCCAGCAGAGCACTAATGCTTGAGATGTGCATCTGGAACACAGGCTGTGGGACCTGGACCTCACTGCCATATAAAAGGACATAGGGGCTACCTTGCCACACCAGCTGGAATGTCTGGTAAAGGCTGGAAGAAACAGGGGCTCTTTGGTGCTATGTTGAGACAGAAGAAGAAAGAGAGGGGAAAAAACAGTACCATAAAATGCAGGAAAAGGATGAACTGGACTACTAAAAATATATTTTCTTATATAGATTTACAGATTATTAATTTACATACAGTTTTACAGTCAAGAACTTCTAAAATCAAAACATTATAGAAATAGAAAAATATCCTATTTCAGTACTTAAAACCAGACACGATGAAATAAAGAGGCAATAACAGAGGCTTGCAAAAATAAACCTCTTACTTTCAGAAAATGAAGTACAGTTACCCAGCTCCAGAGGGAAAGGACTCACACTCACTTGGCACTTTGGGGTCCTATAAGAGTCAAAAGCCCTGAATGCTCGACCAGGGAGGTGTCTTCAACCCCCCAGGGTGCTGAGAATGAAAACAGTGATGTTGGGATGTGTGAGGGATGCAATCACTGATTTTTCTGTTTGTAAAAAACAAAGATAAGAAAGCAACTGGAATCTTCCTATGTCAAACAGTTTAAGGTGTGAATAATATTTAGTGGCCACTGGCCTGAGTGAAGGTCCCTGAGCTTGGCTGAATTAGTCTAATGCATGATAAATCATGCCCCTTGTTTAAAGAGAAGAGTTTCCAACAGTGTAACATTTAATGAAGTTGTCCTATAAAAGCTTCAAGGATGGATTCTGTCCCTAGCCCCTTCTGTATGAACATAAAAACTATTTATAATCTATACATTTTGTTTTATGGAGCTAGATCCCCCAGTGCATACAGGGTTGGAGACAGCAAGCTCTTCTGCAGTAGTACCATGGTAGTTAGACCACTTCAATGTGTGTACCTAGGACAGAAGTGAAGTTCCTGGACAGATCTCAGTGAAGACCCAATGACCCAACTTCTGACACCAAGTACAGCTGCCTCCTTGACATTACAGCATTCAACAGCAACTCATCACTGAGGCTCCATGGGCTCTTTCTTGGCTGAGTTCATGTATTGCTTAAACCCTTTAAGCAGATGTGAAAAGCCTGGATTTGCCAAAGGGGAGTGTATATTTTCTTTTTCCCTGTGAGCTACAATTGTTTCTTTGGCTGACAATTCTGCTTTGTCCTTTGCTTTGCCAGCAACGTTTAACACAGCAGAAGCAAAGCAGGAAT
>NW_009952259.1:276915-297016 GCF_000747805.2 Chaetura pelagica
CAGGAATGATGGCAGTTGGATACTCTCATTTTCCACCTACCCTAAATAGAGGAAAGCTGTGCAAAAGGAGAAGGAAAACCAAGGCCTGCCACAGTGGTTATCTCAGACACATTACCAGCAGTGTCCAAAACTGAGCCTGGTTTTGTTACCCTTTCTGGCCAAAAGCTCCAGATGAATTTGAAATTTTGAGTCACTACATACAAACTGTTTCAGGTACAGTCAACTATGAAAGTGCATTACCTGTCCCACAACCTACAGGATGGATATTTACTCTCAAATGTCCCAAAATATCAACTCAGAGCAGCTGAGCCCATACCCAGTGGGCAGCCCTTTCTCTGGGGGCTCCTCCTCCTTTCTTATAAATATTTATATGAACAAATAAAATCCCACACAATTAAACTTCTGTGTGCACATAACATATCACGTGCCACAGCTCCCATTCTCACATTCACTGAAGTAAAATGCCTGTTCCAGTCAGCTACCTGAAAGTTTCCTCTGCAACATGAATCTCTGGGTGGCATTTGCTGCCTGGCAAGATGGGAGCAGAAGGCATGATGGCTAAGTCTTGCACATGCATAACTTTCAGAGCAGCCTCTGGAAGCAGCAGTTGCTTTGTTGGACCAGTAAGACCAACAGCCTCTTGCTGGAAAAGCAAGATTAGAAGCTAGTGGTCACACATATTTATTGATTTCTAAGTACTTCTGCAAAGGACATGATTGCACATCATTGTTTTCATTCCCACAGGACCTGCACACTCCTCACTCATTCTTAGCATCTACACACATGAAACTCAAGTACACACAAATTTAACAGCTTCACTGAATTAATTCATCTGGATCAGAATACATTCATTTACTTCTCATTTCACTATGACTTTCCCAGGTATATTATTCAGATTTCCCTCCATTCTCAAAAATATCCTACAGGAACCAGGCACTTCCAACAACACTGGCCACCAGACCCATATGAGTATTTGCATTTGTCACATAACAACAATTTCCATTTCTATTCTTGTCAGTGCTAGAAAGGAAAAGAGCTGGGAAACATGCCCTGGCCTGTATGAGCAGAACAAAAAACCCCAAAACAAATATCCCCATCCTGTAGCCTGTAAATGGAGACTCACAGGTGGGCACTGATACATGTTGAATTAAGATTGAATGTGGAAAATGTTGAGAGCCAAAGCTGTGCATCCAACTCTGCCAAGTCAAATACACAGGGTAAACTCCAAGCAGTGCTGCCCTTGTGACAGACACAGACATTTTTCTCAAACAAAAATGAGAATTAAACTTACTGTAGGCTCTCTCACATAGAAACCATGGGAAGTTTCTCATGTTATGATGCAAGACCTCTGCTCCCAACGTTCTACAGTGATGGATGTGGCGTTTTTATGAGCTTATCCAGAAAAACCACTACTTATATTGAAACCAGGGCTTTCCATTTAACTTGAGGCTCCATGTTATGGGCAGGATATTAGTTTTCAAAGGAGAAAAATGAGATTGATTTAATACAAAAAAAATTTCAAGTTATGCAATATTCCAGCAGACCTCACATGCAATGTACAAGGCAAGGAAAGAGCCCAACACAAGCTGTTTACAACAAGCTGTTCAAGGCAAAATGTATTCCTTGTCTGTATTTTCAGATCAAGCTTTTACACTCAAAAGTGTAGGAAGAGCTTTAAAACCTTAAGTCATTACACTGACAATCCTCAAAATGCTGGAATTTTGTGGGAGGGGGATTCTCCCCTGAAATAATGTCTCATGTGAACATTTTCCTAAACATAATTATATATAAGGAACTCCAAGGCAAAATTGCAAACTTCATTTTCCCCAGAATTATAGAAATACTATTATTACTTTGCTTGAAATAAATCTTCATTTGTACTTATCCTAACCAAAATGTATATATTTTAAAATAAAACAATGCATTGATCTGAGTGTTCACATGCTACTCCCAACTATTGGGATAAAAATGCATCTCAGACTGAAGTCTCAGGGTTTTGACAGAACTTGATGGATATGTAATAAGGGCAAATGAAGCTCACCCAAATTCTGAAGCCACAGAAACCAAAATCTATTAGAATAGGTTCTTCACATGTATGTCAAGAATTGACAATTGCATTATTTTGGTTTTTTAAAGAAAAGGTCACTTGGGGCACTAACCTAAGGCTAGAAACCTGGCCTCATCTTTTGCATCCCCTTCTCTGTGACCCTGGGTAAAACCTTAGCTTTCCTGTGCCTCAACTTTTCCTCTGGAAATAATGGGTCAAATATTGAATGTCCATTCCAATTATGCCCAATACAAATAGAAAAGGGGGCAGAAAGCACCAGAGAAAAAGCTGTGATTCATAATGGCCAAGATTTCTGATCACAGCAAAGATCATTCAAAGGGTGTTTTTTGATTCTGGATGGTTTCAGGCAATTCTGCATGACTCCCAAGGCTTGCCAAAGCTAATCTGATCTGGGAGAGGCAGATGGAAGAGTTGCAGAAATTCTTTATTTTCTTTATTTTGAAATTCAGCTTTTCAGGGCTTTTTCAGGTTTGTTTATTCAAAACTGAAACTTTCCTATGGAGAGAAAAAAAAAAAAAAAAAAAAAAAAAAAAAGGTTAATTTTTTTGAAAAATAGCCCTGGGAATATTATTTTTGGATCAGGCCTTAAATATATTTGAAATGTTGAAGTGGATAGTTTACGTGTAATTTGAAATCTCAAAACGACCTAAATTATGATTAGTTAAGTAACAAGTAGTTCAGCTTTGCAAAACAAGTATCAACAGAGTATCCTGCCTCTGGAGAATCATTAATTTAGGATAGAGATTAAGCTCTTCCCTGGTCTCAATAGACACTTGACTAGGTTGTGGCACATACCACATTACCTGTATGATATTGGCACTAAATATCTGCTTATGTATAATTAAAAAAGAAAATTTCTATTGGAAAAAAAAAAAAAAAAAAAAAAAAAAAAAAAAAAAAAAAAAAGAAAGAAAAAGTAAAGGTTAATTTCTTTGAAAAATAGCCCTGGGAATATTATTTTTGGATCAGGCCTTAAATATATTTGAAATGTTGAAGTGGATAGTTTACGTGTAATTTGAAATCTCAAAACGACCTAAATTATGATTAGTTAAGTAACAAGTAGTTCAGCTTTGCAAAACAAGTATCAACAGAGTATCCTGCCTCTGGAGAATCATTAATTTAGAATAGAGATTAAGCTCTTCCCTGGTCTCAATAGACACTTGACTAGGTTGTGGCACATACCACATTACCTGTATGATATTGGCACTAAATATCTGCTTATGTATAACTCAAACCAAGAACAGATGGAGAGAAACCATGACTGTGCTCAGTAAATACATAACAAGTCCCATGAATGCTTCATTTCCACCTTCCCTGCTTGTTCATTGGAGACCCTTTCCTACCCGGGGCTTCCAGACTGGAAAGTTATGTTTCTAGTGCTGTGCAGATGATACTTAATATAAAATGTAATCAGTATCTACTGATGATGGACTTCTCGAAACATCCTTGAATTCTACATAAAACAGTATTTTTAAAAGAGCATAAATGGTTGAAGGAAGGACTGACACTAAAACCCCTCAAGGCAGTAAGTGCTGGCTCTTGTACCCTGTTGAATTTCCTAGCTCCAGTGCTGAAGACTCTCCATCATTTACTTGAACTGGCATCAGGAACCCAGAATTTAACCAAACCCTTGTAGAAAGAGCTACATAGAATATTTTTCCCACAATCAGAGATTTCACCTCAGAAAAGACTTTCCTATTAACACTGCAGCACCCTATTTAATGTTTAGTTATAGAAATAAAATAGCCTACCAATATCTAATGCAAAGAAATTCCAGACTCTCAGTTCCTGTGAGTGGGCTGAGGGAACACCAGCCAACAACCTGGTTTCATTTATTCAAACACTAACTAAAGAAGTGGCAATGGACATCTCATGGCTGTGTCATGCAAAGGAGCTCCTGCAACACAGTTGCTAACAGTTGTCCCTTTCTAAAAAAGCTCCCTTCCCAGGAAGCTACCAGTGCAGCCCTTTCCCAAGCCCAGTGCTCCCCCTTCACCCTGGCTGACACACATACTTATGTCTCAAGTCTCAAGGGTCACAGCTTCACCTGTTCCCAGCTGATTTATTCTGGTGGCTGGAGGGACACCAACACATATGTGCCCCCTCCTTCCTTGCACCTGCATCCTGGATAACATCTCCTACTGAAATTCTCCTGCAGAATTCCTTAGAACAAGAGCAATAGTTTAGCTCAGATATTAAAGATATAAAAATAATCCCACATAAAAAGCAAAATAATAAACTTTTCTGGATATGTATTACCTTCACAGACTAATGAATTAACCATTAGCACACAGCTACAGTGTATAAGCCATGGCTGGAAATCAAAGATCTATTACAAGACATATTTCCCTGGGCTGTAGAATCCTTTGTAAAAGTTATGATCTGTTTCACATACTCAAGAGTGAAAAGAGGAGTAGTACTACATATGCTGTAGAAAGAAAAACGATTTGGGCACCAGAAGAAAGTGTCATGTAAACAGCTTTAATTCTTACATTATAAAGATGACAGAGAAATTAGTCATATTTGTGTTTAATATATAGTTTTGCTCTACTGTGAATGGACAGCATGCACAAACTGCCTGATCTCTCATCTCTCCACTCTCAAGAGTTTTAGATGTCTTTCTCTCCAGAAATTAAATAAATACCTGTTCAGTGACACTTTACCAGGCCTTTTGGTAGGGAGATGTTTGTATTTGCCTTTCCTGACACAGTCTGACTCTATTTATCATATTATTTTCTACAGTGGGTGATGGAGGAGAGGGGACAGCTTGTGGTTTTATTCCAACTGCAAGCTCTGCAACACAGAAACCTATGATCCAACCAGGCTGTCTCACTGATAACAGACCACAAATGGTGAGCATGGTGGCATAACAACAGTCTGATCTCTGGAAAAAAACCCACCATAAAACAGCGAACCAAATCTTATCTAGGAGCAGCAGTCATTATAAAGTGAGGAAGAAGGACATCTAAGTGCAAGCAACCTGGCAGATCACTTCTGTAGTAAATCATTCTTGACTACATGTCAACGCAGGTTCATACATGATCAAGAGAAGCACAGGGCACCTAGAGAAAGTGCTGTACGTGTTGCTGAACTCAACACTTGGCCAAGTGCCTGGGCAGAAGGAGCGGAGCTGGCGCCCACCCGCGCTGGCACAGCTCCGGGGAACCTCGGCCCCTCCAGCCAACCTTCAGCAGGGAGGAAACACACCATGGGCTAAGGTCAAAAGATACCCATTTGTTGCTATAACAACATTAAAACAGATTACGTTTCTAAACATACACTGACAGTAAGATACAAACTCCCCAGGCAAAGCAGGGGGAAGGCTCATCAGAAGACAGAAAAGTTCCTTTTACTACATTGCTCAGAACAACCTTGGGGTAGGATGACTTCAAAATACATGGCTATATTTAACCACTGGGATATGTGTCCAAAACTCCTATGCCAAGAATTTGCAGAGGAGTAGAAAAAGAAATAAATAATGCTTGTGATGCTTTTGATCTTCCTGGCAGAGCTGCTCTCCTGAATTAGCAGCACATGCCCAGGCAGCAGAGTCCTCCTCGGCTCTGGGGAACGGGCGGCCGATCAACCAGACTTCAGCCCCACCAACCCAGAGGGGTTTGGAGCTCCAACCTTGCCAAGTTACTGCAGCTAGCTATGGCACTGCTTAGGCAGCACTGGGTGGATAAAAATGCTCAAAATGTTTAGAGAAGTGGGTTAAAGTGGATGCCTGCCCTTGAAGAGCAAAGAAAGAATTACGTTCCATGAGAAAAATACAAGTCATTAAGAATATTTAAATTCATTTTATATTTTTTTCTTTCAGAACACATCAGCTTACCCACTTGGTGGATAATACACATACATAGTTAGCTGCTCAAGTGATACAGATGGTTTCCTTTAGGTATGGGCCATATCACACCTGCATTCACATTTACTATCTCTATTCTTGAAAAAAATGGCACAGAACTATGTATAGCATGTGCCATACACACAAAGAGTAATGAGTATTTCAACATCTCAAAAAAAATAAATAAATTAACAAAGCAGGGGATGGAGCTGGCAAGGGTCACACTGAGGAGGGAAGAGGACACTCAGCTCTAACAAATGAATTAAGCTCCCAGTACTGCTCACTTCAAGGCCAGGGTCCCTGCCAGGCTGGAGAATTTTCACACAAACTGTTCTTTGACTTTGAGTGACCCATATGTTACAGAAGAGCTCCTCTTCACTTAACAAGAAATAAGTCAAATATTAAAGTAATAGTAAAATTACCCTCACTGGAGTAAGGTTTCCTTGCAAACAAAGGGAACATATTGAAAACATAGCTTTCAGATTGACTTCCATAAATCGCTTGGGAAGAAATCCAGGCTCTGACCCATGTTGCACTACAAGATTCTTTACATTTGCAAGACAAACAGTAGTAGCAAGACTGAACAGTATTATCTTCCTAGTACAGCTTGATGTCTGCATCAGAAAGGGATGATTCTTGAAAACCTTCTGGTCTACAGATGACAAAAATGAATACCTCCTCTTTGTTATTTGTTAACACAGGTACTTACATACACAAGTGATCATCCTTGAAACTAATAAAACCCAGCCACAAACCCACAGGAGAACCACAGTTATTTCCTACTCTATTTATAGGAGGGAACTGTGGTGTTGGTTCAGCCTGAGTTCCTTTCTCTTGCTCCAAATTCTTGTCTTGGGTGTCCCACAACTTCCCCAGGCTTAGTGTGGGTAGATGAGAGTCTGGTTTACCCACCTCCAGCTTCTCCCATCCTCTTCCCTCCAGCACTGACAGCTTTGCCACTGCCTGCTCTTCACTCAGGCTTCACTAGCAGGGCTAACACAGTATCACTCCTCAGACTTTCACACCTAACAGTTAAATTCTTTCTAGTGTACTATAATCTGTGATTTTTATTTTTTTTAACTTACTGAGCCTTGCAAAAAAAAAAATAAAAAAAAAATTCTCATTAGTTTCTTCTCACACTTTTTCTTAAATGTACCTAGAGAAACACTTTATCTCTTTCCACTGCCACATTCAGTATTTCTTACCTTTACATTCAAAGTGGCAAAACCCCTCCACTTCTCCTATAAAACACAGTGCTGCTACTTCTTCTATCCCTTCTACAAATCCCATTTTCAGTTGTGTTTCAACCATCATCTATGTCCACCAACACACCCTTTTGTTGGCAAATATCTCCTCTCTCCTTTGTCTTCGAATCCATGTTTTCAAAATTAACTTCCTTTACTCAGCTAGCTCCCCAGTCACTGCTTCTCCAGCTGATAAGGATTCTTCTCTTTCCTTCCCCTTGCTCTCCACATTAATGCTCTGATCTTCCAAACACCTTGTTCTTTGCCTTTTTCTTATATCATCTAATCTTTATCATTATCTTGTCTGTTATGTTTTTTTATTTGCATGCAACTGGTAACAGAACAACATCCTTCTCTGTCCCTCCTTGTTGTGCTGTGCAAAAAGGATGTATGAATTCACAAGATCATAAAATGCTCAGCTGCCCAAATGTGCCAAAATGTTGCCGTGAAACTTCTTTCAAAATCTGTGACCGTTTTACACCATGTATTTCTCCACAGAACACAGCCCCTATAGAACAAGTTTTCTACAGGCTGCCAATGCACTTGATATCTGCATTTAACTCACTTACATACACTATTTTTGTTTGTTTACATTATCATTTTGCAAATACAAGTGACACGAACCCTTTTTACAATAGGTAATATTCAGCACTCACAAAGACACCTACATCAATAAGAATATTCTACACTATTCTAAAGCCCAGATTCTGCAGGATGCCAAATCCTGAGCTCTAATATCATCCCCAAACTGAGAGGGACAGAAAGCAACAAAGGGAAGGAAAGTAAAGAAGGGGAGAAAAGCAAGAGGTCCATATTTTTAGATATCTTCTAAAATAGATATATATGGATATACACACACATATGTGTATATACACGCCCTTTTAAAAATATGTACATATATATAAAATAATAACAGAGATAGCCCTCCTCAGGCTTATTGATCTCAGACTTTTTTCAGAAGCATCTAAGACATTAAACTGGTCATGTTTTACTCTCCTTCACTCAGTTACCAAGAACCATGCCAATATTTTCTTGTGCTTCATTCTAAAAACCCAAATGCAGTTGTGGTGACAGTCTTTGAATCTTCTTGGCCCCAGAGCCCACGCTCCATACTACTACATCCTCTGTTAACCACAGGATTTTCTGCTTGCCAGCTGGAACTCATCAGCACAATTGCAGGCTTTTGTTTAACAGAATATCTACAGTACAAAAACATAGAGGTTTGGGGAAAAAAAATCCCTGAAATAGGTCTTACGCAGAGGACAAGATATAGACTAGTCTACAATAGATTATATAGAAGCCAGCCAACTTATCTGGGAGCAAAGGAAGACAGGGATACTCCCCACAGCAGAGAAACCCAGACAAGATGATGAGGAGGGACAGGTTCTCACCAAAGTGATTTTTCATGGAGGCAGTGGGGGTCCTTGTCATGTCATTTCTGGCATTTGGACTAGGTTGATAAGCCCTGATGGTCTCAAATGGTTCTTCAGTACTAACCTTCATTTGACAAGGCTTATTATTAGCACTGGCTTTAAGCCTGACAGCCCAAGCTGTCTCTAAGGCTCAATTTGGGCAAATTTGTATGATGCTCTCCAACACTGTAGCAATAGGAACAACAGCAATGCAGGGACCTGATCTGGCTCCGTGTTGAGCTCTCTAAGGTTTGGCAGGTTTTGCTATCTTAGGACTGTGCCCCATGGAAGCCAACATAATTGCTTTCACACCCCCTTTAATGGGCTTGGAAGGCATAGATTTGGTCCAGCTTTCTAAACTGACACATCTGGCTGGATCTGAGCTGGTTCTTCACCATTCAGCTCACATGTGTCTCTGCTCAGGGAATCTTGAGTCTCCAAATGAGATAACTGCCACAAGGGGAAAGGCGATGGTAGAGGACTTCTCTTTAAACTCTGTTGTATTTATATTTAATCATGGAATCATTTTGATTGAAAAAGACCTTTAAGATCACCTAGTCCAACTTTTCCTGTAGCACACTGTAAGTCTACCACTGACCGTGTCCCCAGGCTCCACATATACACATCTTTTAAACAGCTCCAGGGACGGTGACTCAACCACTTCCCTGGGAGCAAAATTAGATCTTCATTTATGGTGCCTTTTAAATTTTTTTTTCCTAAATCTCGTCATCTGAGATGCCTACCTTAGAGACATCACAATATAGGTATGGACATCTGGAAACTAAAGGTTAATTTGAAAAAATAAGACATCACCTAGTTGAGTGCTTGAACTGACTAGGTAGCTTTGCCTCTGCCACCTCTCTGAACCAGAAGCACTAGACACAAACACCAGCTCGCACACTCTGGAGAATGGTTGTAAGCTACATTAACTGGGAAGTGCATTAAACTGCAAAGGATGAAGACCACTGTAGCTTAAAAAAAACACAATAATCAACAACAAAATCCAAAAGCATTGCAACATATGCATTTTTGCTGAATGCAGGAGACCTGGAGGAGAGCTGTCCCCTTGAACACTACAAGCACTTGTGTGAACCCAGCCTCTGTGAGGATATTGATGTTCTTGCCCTAGTACCTCTCCTGTAAGATGATGAAGAGCTCTATAAGCATGTACACTTAATAAAAGCATAGCCTGCTCCTGGACAAGCAGCCAGAATATCATGGGAACCTCAGAGGAGGCAGCACAGAGCAAACTTTCCAGCATTCTTCCTAACTCCTGATGCAGCACATGCCCTCTGCACATAACCAGACCTGACATCTCCAAGCACCCTGCAGTGTGCATCCAACCACCCAACAGAACAATGATGCTCTTCCCTGAGAAGAATGACTTAACATGACTTTAAGCTACGATGTCCTGGAATTCATTATAGATTCCAGTCCTGAATAAAATTCAGTTCTTACCATACACTTGTGGAACATTAAATTATAGTAATTGTCAAAATTTCCTCAATTATTTATAACCCAGACAGCTGCTGTGGCTACAGCAAGAATAGCAACCTACCTCTTCAAAGCAGTAAAAAGTAGCAATGATCAATCTTTTTAGATGTTTTTCTTTTTAGGGAGCCTTTGCTCTGTGGGTTTCAGTAGGGTTGGTAACTTCCAAGAAACAACATGAAACCAAAACAGAATAGCAGAAAACAGTGTGGTTTCTGCCTTAAGATGGCAAACTCTCAACAAATCTTTAATCTTTCCTTTAGGTTGGGGCAGTTGGAAACAGAATAATGAAAATGAAGAACATTAAAATAGCTTTAGACAAGGAACAGGTAGGCACACACCCCACAGGGAGCATCTGCAATGCAAAGGGGACATTTTGGAACTTATATTGTAAAATAAGGGGTTTTTTCTCAAGATACAGAAGAAAATAACTTTCTTTAAAAGATCATAAGTTTTAAACACTTAGGATGCATTTTGAAAACGTATTATTTGCATCCTCAGCACAGTTCTGCTTATAATTTTAGCTTCACCAGTACTCACAGCAGACATACTCTGAAGGTGCTTTTAATGTTACTGCACTAATTTTTGGTTCTTCAGTTTTAAGCAGTATGTACAAACAAGATACAAAACAACCTCTTTTACAAATTAAAACTTCCCAGTCAAAACCAAGCAGCACAGGTAAACCTTCATGAAGTTTGCAGTTTGAAATTTTTTCATTTATTGTGTATTACTAATTAATTTTGTTTCTTTTCAAAGGATACAAGGACTTTTAATCCAACTTTAAAATAAATATCTAATTCTGGTTTTGCAGTACTACTGCCTATATACAGGAACAACTTTTATGTTTCTGTATTCCTGACTAACGATGTGATATTTCAGAAGCACAAAATACCAATGTAGGAGTAACATTGATTGTAATTATGTGATAAATGATAAGGCCTAATTCAACTATTCTGAAGTACAACAGGCAAAGCACTGTAATATTAATATTCTCCAGATCATACCTTCGCTCTCACTAATTAAAAATAGTGATTAAAAGTCTCAAACACTGAAGTCACTCACTCTCACTCAATATCCAGCCAGGTATCCAGAAACAACAGACTGCTTTACTACTTACCATTTGAGACCTATTTTTTGGGCAGCCATTGATGTCTTCAATCTTCTCATTTGCTGAAAAGCAAAAAAGAGGAAATAAAGCAAAACACTGTCCCAAGGATGTTTATTCCAACTAGTCCACTTGCTTCCAACTATTCCACTAGAGCACTTGCTGCTGGCTAAATAAAGGGGTCTCAGATTGTAGTTGTCAAGTCAAAGTGCATGTGTGAAACACTGAGACTCATCAAAAAAAAAAAAAAAAAAAGCAGCTGAGTGTTTTCTAGTGGGTCATGCCTCCAGAGACAGCTGGGAGCAGAAAACAACTGGTCTGACAACATCTTGTACAGTGACGGGTGACTCCTTTAAACTACAAAAAAAGACACAAACTCTGGAAATTGAATCACTGCTGGGTGGAAAACCGAACGCTACACAGCTATAGATGCTTGCATGTCAGTTGATTTGCTTGTAAAGTGAGTCTATTTTAAATCTAGATAGGTAATTTATGATTAACAATTATTTTTTTTTTAATTATTCATTTCATATAGCACAAACCACAAGCCTACTTTTCCAGCTTCCATGGCTTCCATGCACTGTAACTTGCAGAAAAAGATACAGCTTCAGTCTTTGAAGTCCCAAGCAAAATAATGGTGTTGAGGTGGTTAAATGTTTGCCTTAGAGTCTTAGTTAGCTCAGACTCACATTTCAGTCTTGGCCCTGAAATGACTTCTGTGCTAGGCTGCAGAACTAATTATAATCATAGTTCATTTTAGTTTTCCCACAGCTTTTTCACTCTCATAAAGGTAGGCACTCAGATCCCATCTGATGAATCACGCAGATTCGCTGCCCATTGATTCTTATATAAAAAGCTGTATTTTCCACCTTCAGTTAGGAGTATCAAATTTGGCACAGTATTCCAAGAGGAGTCATAACAACGTTAAACAAAGAAGTAACAATGTCACTCTTGCCCGATACTCTTTACACATCTAAGTGTCACAGCAGACCTTCATGCCACAGTGATACACTGAAGAATTGAGGCTATTCTGAAAAAGGCTGCAGCTGAAGCCGCTCTACTGTTCCTCAGAGTGGTCTATCAGCATTTACACACAAAGACCACACATTTCTTTCAGGAATGCAACCTCAGATTTGGTTATACAGAAATTAATAATATTACTTTAAATCCCATTTACAAATCCTATGCATCCATCTTTTAATATTTACTATATCTCAGTTTAGTGTCATGCAGTATCTCTATCAATTAAATTTATAATACATGAAAAAACTGATAGCTGTGTTCCTATAAACTCACATGGTATATAATTATTACTTGAAAGGAGACTAATGAATTTCTGAATGAGTTTTCCCTTGTCTGGGACACATGTACAGAGTTACTTCTAACAACCCAAATAATTTTATCTTCCCTAAAAAATAGTATGTTCTTCCCTAGTCTGCTAGAACTTCCAAAATGTTACACAAAGTATTTAAAACCAATGGTATCAAACCATCAAGCATATTACTTGGCTCCTTTCAAGCTCTTGTATGCAAACTATCTAGACTCACCTACTTGAAACTGCCTGTTACTAACTTGTTTCAAAGATTCAGCTACCACACAGCACTTGACTGAAGTGTTTTTTTAACTAAGCAAACATAGACACAAAATATTTACTCAGCACTTCTACAATTTGTGGCCATTGCTACAGGCTTGGAGGGCAAGCTTGGTTCTAGGGCTGTACACTAAAGCTTAACCCCATTAAACTAACAAATACCCCCTGCTGTAACATGGGAAGATTAATGGCAAGTGAAGATGAAAAGCCACCTTACCTTTTTCTGTCACTATAACATGCCCATCAGCTCCTACAATGGTGTATTAATTGCCCAGCACAACACTGATGTGCACATTGTATTTCTTATTGGAACTTTTATTCAGCTAAGTATTTAACAATAACATAATGTCTGCATCCCTATTTATAAAGCCACAGCTTTTGTATCTGATGTCACTTTGGTTGTATCCAATCAATTAAAATACTCCACAAAACATCCTATTTTAGCATTGATCCTAAGTCTTGAAAATTAAAGGTTCTCACAGGAAACCAACTGACAATTCAATATACTACCAATTCCAGAGCATACACAGAGCCACTATCTGAATTCATGAATTTAAATATAGCTTCTGTGCTTATATGGCATTACTAAAGCAAGCATTATGTACATATTCTTTTACAGACTCATAAATTTTCAACTGAAATAAACCAGACTGCTATGAATGCATTTTAATTGACTTGCAAATAGAAAAAAAAAACCTGTCATAATAAAATGCTTCTGCATTATCACTAGCAGTTTTGAAGTCTGAAGATTATCTCTTCTGAAGTCAAATACAGTGATGTTTTGTTTCATGTCTCTTTAGATTTGCTCCTTGTTTGGATGGTAAGGTAGAAGAACTACCTAGTTGCTATTAATTTTAAAATTTTCTGTTTAAATATGCAGCTATTTCAGCCAAGAAAGGTAAGCAGAAGGGATCTGGATCACTGTCTCTGCATAATCATCAACTCTTACGGAGTCTTCATTTCAGTTTTTAAAAAAATCACAGTCATTCTCTTTCCAGCTTTAGATATTCAGTAGTATTTCAAGATTCAACATCTGTGATGTAAATCTCAGATGGGGAACACAAGAAAAATTGTATCATTAATAATTAAACCTGAATAAATTTTGATGGCTTTGGGAAATCTCCAGATACCCCAGGCACATGACAAAAAGGAGGAAGGATCTTCATGCTTGCTTTTAACCAGAGCACACCATAACATAAAGAAGAGAAGCTTCTCCTGCACTGCAGGATGCTTTCTTAGTGCACGGTCTTGTAAAAGCTTGAATTTGGCAGGCTCCAGTTAAAGCTGTTTCTAGGTGTGAAAGTTATCACCATCTTTGTGACAGTGAGATGCAGTGTGCCCAGGGCCATCCACAGCAGATACAAATGACTTATTCTTCACTGTTAGTTTGGAGGATTAAACTGAGAATGTTTAAATATGAACTTTCTTTCACATGGAAAACACTATCTGAAAACGACCTCCTTCATGTTGCATGTGAACTTTTGAAAGCTTGCAGACCTAAACTTAAATACTAGCCAAAAGGCAGCTCTGAGAATGGCTGAAAAACATAAAAAGGGGAATCAAAGCAAAACCAGTAAGCAAGATTATTTCTGTGTATCTTAGAGGGAGTAATTTGAGTTACATATGAGTTGTCACACGTCAGTACTCAAGCAGCTCCACTTAAACACTTGGTACAACTGAGTTCACAGTTTGATGGTGGGTATTCTTACATGTGTCCTCAAGGAGACTTTTTCTACATGAGCATTAACACAAAGGAGCTAGGGATGTACCAAAGGAATCAACCCCTCACTGCTCCTGGGCTTCCAAACATCTTCTCTTTTATAGGTAACAAATTCAGGATGAAGCATTGCCCACAGTGAATACCCATCAACACACAATCCATTCCTGGCCTGTTTTTATACATCCGTAGCAGCATGGTGGGTCTGTAGGATGCTACTGAGATCTACTGTTGCTCTACAACACAGAAACAAAATCTCTTTTGATGTATTTATTTCAGGGCAGCTCTAGTGAAGCTATTGGAAAGGATGCGTTGCAATTTCACTGGAGAACAGGGCTTGCAGATTTGTACCTTAAATCAAAGCATGAGCTCATTTACACCATCTCAAGCACATATAAATATGCATGTACTGATGTCTTGTTACTTCACTACTGTCTCCTTAATTTGCATGTCAAAACTGTCGATTTGCTTCTGACAATAGTTGTCCCAATTCCCATTAGCAGCCTTTCCCGATTCCATCAATCTCCACTGGTCCATGCATGTGTTTTGTGGCATCCCAAGTACCAGATGGATGAGCCTCCGAAGGAACTAATGAAGGATCCAGGCCCGAGGGAAGAGGGAAAATATGTAACTTCACATGGGGCCAATGGGGAAAATTATTTAGAACCTTCATTATTTACAAATATTAGTGCAAACCGAGGGAACTAAAGGCTTTGTAGAACTGGCCCTATATCTGAGATTTGCCCTAATGACAAACGTTTTTCCTCATTTAGGAATGCATTATGAAAGGTTTCTTTGTCTGCCACATACAATTTATACCTTTTCCTCTCCTAGCTGCACATATGGATCTTCTAAATCCAACTGGAGGGAGGATGTTCAGCACAGGAGGCCAGTATCACTGTGAATTATGTCCAGACCAATCCCCCACAGGTATCAGAAACAGAGACAGTGAAGGCTCATAGCATTCTAGCCAAAAAACCTTCCTCATCACTTGATTTTTTAACATTCAGTTGTGTGGAGCAATCTTGCTGTATAAGGAGATCTTACCAGCAACATAATAGTTTTCCACTATGCTTTGAGACATGGCTTCATCAAATTAATTAGCAAATCTCTGAAGGAAAATTTTCTGCATAATTCCATGCAGTTTGATGGGATTTTCCACCCCTGTGTTTATGTAGAAGATAAATAGTGAATTTCTGAGCAAGTTGGTGGATACCTGGGACAAAAAAAAGAAAGTCACTCACCTACAACCTGTATTATTTCAGCTAACAAGACTCCATCAGTCACATCTTGCTGTAGATCCTTTATCAGTCTCTTGTGACCAGATTTTGCCAGATAGTGATTAGCCCAATCCGTATAAATCTGTTAGGAGAAAGAGAAACAAAAACGAATTTTAAGTCATAACACTAAACTGAAAACTGGGATTTCTTTGTTCCTCTCAGAGAGGCTGATTTAAGACCACTGCTTCCTTTGCTCTTTGAATCAAGTCAACAGCATTAAAATTCGAGGCATTGTGCAGATCAAGTATGCAGCTTATTTTTTTATGGCTCCTTTTATTCAGAAATCTGACATCAAAGCTTCCAAAAGACAACAGGAAGCTCCAGAACAGGTTACAGCTTGGATGGAGCATCAGGTGCTCAACTGAATATTCTATGGCAGTAACAAGTGTGTAGAAGGGATTTCAGTTTCCACCCAAGTATTTATTTGCATGTTCCCTTTGTCATTTCCTCTATATCTGTTTAGAAACTTTAGATTCTTTCCACAAACCACTTCTGATAGCTGTTAGCATAGAGCAATCTCATTTTGAGGAAACTCCTTTCCTATATTACCCCTCAAACCTTTAAAGGTCTTAAAAATCAAGCAATTCTAAGAAACTATCTCACAAGTTAATAGGCCTATTAAATGGATTTTAATCTCTTATGTAAACTTCTAACTGATGATTTATTTTAAAATATATGATCTGATAACCAAACAATCAAAGCAGTCAAAATCTCTCTTGAATTTGCAATCAGTACTGCTCACCACATGCTAGAACAGCTTATCCAAGATCACCAGAAAACTTATAAATCTTTTCATGCTAAGTAACCAAAAGCAGGAAAAGTACTTGATTAGGAATTTCTGCTTGTGAATGAAATAACATTTCCTGACCTTTGTATAGAACAACATTTAAGATAAGACCTTTTTAATGCTATCTATTTATATTCTGAAGAAATCAAGTAAACCCAACTAAATATCAGGATTTTACCTTTAACTAACCAGAGGAATCTCAAGATTCACCCCTTCTCTCAAGAGTGTCTAGCACATGATACACTCACCCCAATTCAGTCTACCAGTAAGCAGGAGTAGAGTTGATGGGCTCTCTAGAGCCAGTCCTCCACAGTTCTGAGAAACCACCGAGGAGTGGGGTGTTTGTTTGTCTGTTTGTTAAATTAAAGCACTGTATTCATGACAAATGCCTCACACAAGTGACTGAACCACTCACTTGGAGGGAAATGTCTGCACCAAGTATTCAGCCTCCAAAAGCCCAGAAGCTCTCCCTGTGCATTGCCCAGCACTACTCTTTACCTTCACATCTACTGATAGATGGGAAGAAAAGGGGACAATGAGAGGGGCTCTAGCCCTTGGGGTTGTGATCCCTGGGCTAGGAAGCTTCCTATCCCCAGCCTTAAGGAGGCAGATGGAAATGATGCTCACTAAAATCAGATTTTGTCTGCTAACAAAGCATGGCTGAAACAAAACATGGGTTTAAAGCCATTCCTTTTCTACCACCTCACTACTGAGCTATGCAATCCCCAATATCATCATGCAACAAATGCAGACCCTTTAAATCACTGACTGACTAATATCAGCAAGTATAACCACGGCTACTATTTCTGAAGCATCTTTAGCATTGCATTGAAAATTAAAAGGCTGATGTCCTTCTCCTTCATGGGATGCCCAATTGAAAACTCAAATATTTGCCACATGGGACAGAGGAACCTGGATATAATATGAAGATTGTAATTTCAAGCTCCTTTTGCACTTGCTGATTCCATGTTAACATGATAAAATGAAGAACAGATATTTTTTGACTAGAGCGATTTCGGTTAAAAAAGGCTTCATTTGTAATTTTTAAAAACCTGTAAAACACTCCTGCTAGCAGCAATGAACAAATCACTCAAAATCTGAAACAGATGTCCCCATCACATATCCCCTATTTTCATCTTCAGAACAGGGGGATGTGCATTTCCTGTCCCAACAGCGTCACAGACTTGAACAGAAAAAGGTGCTGGAACACCTCCGTGAAAAAAACCAGAGCTGAAAAACAGCTCACTGAAATAAACACCAAGTACACAACTGATTTCCCTAGCTGATTGAAAAAAAAATAAAAGGAAAAAACAAAACCCTTCACACTTCGCACAAACCAGACATTGTTTTCCTTCACTCCTTTTACAAGAAAACATTTTCCGTAACAGGAAGACATTTTTAAAGGTGCAACAACCTCAAGGAACTAGGATAGACTTCTCCTGTTTTTCTGCCACACGGTTCTAGATTGCTTATCTACAAGTCGAGACAGGTCAGGAAACAGGTTGAAAACCACTTCACAAGTGCAAGGGTCCCCTCACCCCCCTTCACCATCACTGTGATTTCGCTGACCATCAACTTATCAACCACAATAACCGAGTTTCTTTTCATGGGAGGGCTGTGATGAATGCCCATGTCTATCACAGAAGGACTTCCAGTAAATATAAGATTACACTTTGACGCATCAGTTCCAGTTTGGATCGTTGCCATGATGCAGATCATCAAGCAAATGCTTGGATCAGCCCTAGAGCTAATACAACACAGAAGAGAGGCAGAGCAGACCCCTCCTGGCAGAGCCTGAAATTACAGCACCAGCAAGACCTTGAGAGCAAATGAGGATTGATTTTTAAGTCAAATAACGGAGAAAGCACGGCTGGTATTGCAACACCACTGTTTGGCAGCTGTTTCGTACTGCATCCAGGAACACTAGACCTGATATTCATACCCGGTAAATAAGCAGAACTGCACCAAAGAAGTTGCAAACTCCTCTAACAAATCCTCCTAGTAAAGGATACAACTTGAAACAGCCTCCAACACCCACTCTTTGATTCACTGACTCCCATAACCCATCAAGAAACTCCCTCTGGCAAAATATCCTACTTTGTGCTGAAGTCAATGTCTGTGCTTGGTAACAGAACTGAAAGCAGAGTTTTTATGCTCATTATAAAATGTTCCATTAAATGCATCAATAACACATACCAGTACAGAGAAAACATTTGTGTCTGGGGTATACTAAGGGTGTGGCATATTATTTTATTCCACTAGTTGATTAGGAAAGCCATTTGCAGGAAAATACAGATATAATAAACCGTTGATTATCCTTTATTATTAATTATTATTAAAGGTTATTACCTTTATTAAATCACATTATTTTGCAACATGCATAACATGCTTCTCTTTTTTTAAAACTGACTGGACTTTATATTTACAAGCATTTTTATGGATGCAGTATTAGTCAGGCTTATTGTAGTAGTTCTTTATGCTGCTCATTTTTATGGCATATATTAAGCTAACTATGGAAACTTGCCAGGATGTTTTCAAAACCTGTTTGTTGCAAGTCTTTGTAATGAACTGCACAAATACGATTCCTGATGTTTCTTTTCCTTTTCCATACAAACAAGTGAAAAAACATCTAAGTGTACAATGGCTGCTATTTCCAGACACATCACAAATGTTTCAAAGCACATCATGTTTTCAAATGTTCAAAAGCAGGTAAATGCTGGGGAAACAATAATAAAAGAACTAGGAAAACACTGCTGAGAAACTTTCCATTCATATATGCCTGCCCCTGCACATGAATTTCAAATGTTCCTCAGGTGTTTTCAGCAAACAGGTTACAAAGTCACACTTGAATATTCACATGAAAATAACCTGAAGAGTCACCTGATTTAAAAAAAAATAATAATAAAAAAAAAAATCCACAAAAATCCCCCGAAGTCTTGCAATATGAAATATTGGATCCACTACAACCAAAGACAGACTGCCTTACTGTATATATGAGTATGGGCTTTTAGAACTTTGCAGTGATTTCACACAGCATGAATATCTTTGGAAGCAGCTTCATTATTTGAGTTAATAAAATCAAGTGAAGGACACGATGTGGGCATTATCACCATAAGCAGTTCTTTGTGCTCGAGATCAGTCAGTTTAATGTTTAACTCAGCTCTAAGTTCTGGCTTTTGTTAAACGTGGACTCAGCTGTTTGTGGTGTTTGGGTTTTTTTTTCCCCTCTGTAGCCTATGATCTTAGGAACCCAATTATCTGGGAACAAATTAAATATAAATGTGACTTTTTTTAACATTTCTCTCGTCCCTCTCCCTTCCCCACCAATCCATTGGGTTTGAATGAAGTGTTACAGGTGAAGACTGATCCCTTCAGGTTTGAATTAAGGGCATTACAGATATATATTGATTTTGGAAATACTCAGTACACAGTGAGTCATAGCTAAAACACTATTGCACGAAGTACGGAAGTTTAGAGCAAAAATACCCCGAAATTCTAAAGCTGTGTGTAAAGCAAAAGGCCCTTACCAATCAGTAGGAACACTAAATGTTTAAGTTCAGCA
>NW_009952259.1:297046-344218 GCF_000747805.2 Chaetura pelagica
CCTGCTTGTTTAAAGCAGATTTTAGATAAAAACCTTACTTCCCATCTCAGAGACCTCTGCACTTCCTTGTCACTTCAAGGCTGGAATAACATTTCTGACTGTACTGAGACCACATCTATCACTCCCAGAACACCCCTCACACCACCTGCCCCATTGTGAATACTGATTCAACAAAAAGGTGCCTTTTGCAGAGGAGATTGTTTCTTCAAGACCACACAGCTACCACTAAGCACTCGGGGAAGGTTGGGGAACATACTGACCAGTAAAAAGGAGAAACCCTGAAGCTTTTGTCCACTTAAAATTAATTCACACAGACTTTCTAACCTTGGAAAAATCAACCAAAAAGCCCAATAAACCAGAGCTTGCCTAGCTAGCCATAATAATCTGAAGTTGGCATCTCAAACCACAGCATTGCTTTCTCCAGATGTCATTTTGGAGGCAACAGGCTGAGACTTGGGTGCTCAGACTGCTATGGGCAGGCTCCTGATCTGCTGGCAGACAGAGCCAAACAGCATCCACAGGACTATATTCCTCTGTTCCCACAGTCAGTCAACACCAGGAAACAGTATGTGAATAAAGTAATGAGAGCAATGAAGCCAGGAAGATCCTTTAGAGATCATAAAGGAAACCCAGTATATCCATGGATCTTCAATTAGATTAAAGTGCCAGGTAGTATCTATCATGTGCTCCAGGGTCTCCTTTAAATGGAATTCAGTCCCAAATGGGAACATGAGATCTACCCAATGTTTTTTTGCCTCCCCATTGGTATTCTGTAATATGGTCACCATGAAAAGGCTAAGTTTTACACAAAACTACTTAAAAAGAATTTCCCTCTTCTATGCAAGTAATAGAACATATGCCTGAACTTATTCCTCATTTCCACAAAAAAATTCTCATTATAATAAATGCCCATGTACATTTTCAAACCTTTATTTCCCTCGCTCACCATGTCAGTTCCTAACTAATCAGACTCTGATTGTTTTCTTCCAATAATTATAATGAATTAGGCTCTTGTGAATTTGGTAACAGCTGAAGAGTATCTTTTTGACATCATGAAGCATAATTAGAGCAGAGCAAAGCATTTTTCATGGCTCAATAGCAAGGCCAGTCACACTGACCAGCTCCATCAGAACATCCATTACAATGCAATGCCTGTGTTGCTGCTAACCAAACCACATTGCATACAGGGAAAAAAAATACACCCCAGAAGATAAAAATAGACACAGCACATTGAGATGATCCTAATGAGAATGCCTGCAGTTGTTAAAATGCTACAGGGGGGAGGAAAGATCATCAGCTACTCATTGCTGCCCAAAGTAATGGGGTTTACACATGCAGAGTCATGAAATCCTAATTTTTGACTGGTACCATTAATTGCAGTCTCATGCTGATCCCTGCAACACTCCAATACAATGATCTCCTTAATAGATATCACACTGCAAAG
This sequence comes from Chaetura pelagica, assembly GCF_000747805.2. Taxonomy (NCBI): domain Eukaryota; kingdom Metazoa; phylum Chordata; class Aves; order Apodiformes; family Apodidae; genus Chaetura; species Chaetura pelagica. The sequence continues at coordinate 298,491 of NW_009952259.1, forward strand.
CCCAGAGATAAATAGCTAATGTCCAGGGCTTAGCTGAGAAACTCATCCCTTGGAACCATCTCTGGCTCCAAGGGAGCACCCTGAGGGTAACAGCTATTTTCAAGGTACATGAAGATATCATGACAATAACATGGCAGGTATTTTGCTGAGTTACTGGCAAAAAGACAACAAAGAAACACAAGATGTAAAAAAAAAATAAAATAATAAAAATGTGCAATGGCATTTGTCACAGACCTTTATCAGCAATTTCTTCCAATTTGTGGCCCATTTGCCCCTAAATCCTGTAGAAAGTCAGTATCTGTACATCCACACCATGACACAAATCCCACTACAAGGGCAGTACTGGCTCTTGTAAAACCAGTAAAGCTTTGTGCTACTATCCAAATGACTGTTTGGGTGTTTTTCCCTATGTAAGCTCTTGCAAGAGAAAATAAAATAAAATTTACAAAAGGTGCTGAGGAAGCAGGGCACAGGATGCCACAGGATGTGTGCCCACATTTCTCCTTATTAATCAAAAGCTATTACTGGGCTTTGAGGTAAGAGCTCTACCTGCTCCTTTTCTTTTGTAATACTGTTAAAGGTATGTAGAGTGTAGAATGTGAACCAAATTTAAAACAGGCTGTCCTTAGTCATGCTCACAAGTCCCCAGTGATCTCCAGCCCACAGGTGGACATACAGGGGGAGAGCAGTGAATGGTTTCATAGGAATGGACGTGTCAGCCTCAGGCTGCATCTGTCTCCTCTCTGCCCAGAGATACTGGAAACCCCCTGAAATTCAGGATGGGAGCCTGGGGTCTTGTTTACTCCATCCTACCAGAACCTTGGCACCACTGCCGGCAAAAAGGGAGGAAACCACCAGAAAGTCCAAGTCCAAGGTAATGATGGGCCAGATTGCAGGTGGACTCCTTCTGCTAGGCAGGTGAGACACTAAAATGACCTTCTTGAGAGGATCAGACACATTTGTAAACCCCTAAAAGTACTTGTCACAATAATTAGCTACTAATCAGTATCCAATACCAATAAGACTTCATCAATTATCTAAAGTGCTGCACTTTTCCATGTATCCTCAAGTATTGAGAATGCAGCTGTAACAGAGGTCTTGGTTCCCACTTCTCTGGGGAGACAGAGGTAACTCTGCATTTTTAATCATTTATTAAGTGGAACTAAATTACATTATTTATTCTACTCACATGTGCAAGTGTTTGTTGGAACAGCTTTAAGTTATTAGTCAGTTGGTGGGAGGTATCCACTGAATATTACATTTTACTGGACACTTCTGTACATTAACTGCCCTTCGGAAGTTAAATAGAGAAATAGGTAATTGAAACAAACACCACCGGGACTATTTATTTCTCTCTCTTTAAAGCCCTATTCCCGACTGGGGAGAGCTATTCTCATGCATATGACTGCTATTCAAAAACAAGGGGCTGACTCCCGGCACACAGAGCCAAGCATGTGTGTGAATTCCAGCTCGCTTGCAAGCCCTGCCGGTAATAGAGCCATAGACTGTTCACACTGTTCACACTTGGGGCAGGCACTGCTGCCTCTGAGTTTGTGTCAAGCAAAACTTTGGTGGATGCTAAACAAGTAATATGCTTTAAATTACCCAGCCAGCACCTAATTTACTCTTCGCATACTGAGTATTTTACTAGAATATGAAAGAGAAGAGATGTTTTCTCCCCCAGTAGCACTTCCTCAACCCCATTACTGGCAGGCACTACCTACACGGAGGGGGAGATATTTCATACCAAAGCAACATTTTCCTCCACACCAGCTAGAAGGTGAAGCAAGGCCAGCAATCATGCTGCTATCCATCAGCTCTGCTCTCAATGCTCCCTTTATACACGTTTGCCACCTACAAATCCCTTTCAAGCTGGAACCACACACCAAGCCAAGCAGGTGGCCACTTTCTTATTCCGCCTTGTAAAAAATGTTAAGTCCTGAATAGATGAGATTACATTCACACCTGCATCGATTCCTTTGCATATCCAAAAGTGAAATTGAGTTCAGCTTGCTGAGTTGATCAGCAAAAACCCATTCCAAGTCACATTTGGCCACAGTGAATCAACTGATTTGACCTCACGCCAGCAAAATATAATTGACCTCAGAGAACAAGAGAAGCAAATGTATTATTTTTCCCCCCAGTTTTCTAAGAAGTTGCTTAAAGCTCCCAGCAAATTATTTTCAAATATCACAGTTCTCATACATGATAATAAATCCATTTACATCCACTATCACACATGAATAGCAACAGAAAAAGGGCTTATCTGAAAAGGTGACACATTTCTACTCCGAAGAGAAACCACAGAAAATCTTAAGAAGCTGCAGAAGAAAGGGAAAAAAAAACCCAACACCACTTCTGAGGCTGATGTTAGTTACTGTTCAACAGCACCGTTGTCATTCTCAAGGAGCCAAGAGCCACTTACTGCTTTATAGTGGTCACAGGAAAATTTACTTGTCCCACGAACAGGGACCTGAAAGGTCGTGCTACTTATTGGCATATTTAACATGAACATATAGTGCTTGCTCCCAGCTTGCTCTTTCTTCCCAAGGGGTCTACAGTTAAATGATGACCTAGACACTGGCCCGTGAAGCTGGAGCAGTTAATTTTAGCTGGAGTCATGCAAGCCTGGTGCTCAGATTTCTTACACTGTCACATCTTACAATTCCCATTCCTCCTGCAGCTCTTTGCTTGCACTCCCACTGCTCCCTTCCCTTACTACAGCCTCTAACACAGAGCTTCAATGTTTGACATCAAACAGGATCAATATATTTTTCTACACATTGAACACTTCTTTAATAACAATGCTGTTTGCTTCATTATTATTATTATTATTGCTGCATTCAAGCAGAAAGTTTGGCAGGTCTTTTGTGTTAGATGCTGTAGACATTAAGAGACAATGACTAAAAAAATGTTGTGGTTTTTTTTGTTTGTTGGGGTTTTTTGTTGTCATTTAGGTTTTTTACACAATCAGAAGACTTTCTACCCACTATAGAGACACACCCCTTCATTTAAATGCTCCCAATGTCTGTGGAGATTTCCTCTCTGAACAGAAATCCAAAATTTTGCATTCCACCCCTATACTTGTAACAGGTCAATCCACAACATGGATCAAACATTTGAAATGTTACATCTGTCACAAGCACAGTCTAAAACATACAAGGCTGAATTAGACCTCAAGTGGACACCAGCACAACCTCCCTGTTTTCCTGAGCAAGGTCTGGTATAAACAGCATGGGCTGCCTGTCCTCTAGCAGGACCCCTCTGCATGCAAGTCACCCCTAATCCCACAGTCTGAGCACTTCACTGGCACCCCTTAAAAACACAGAGAATTGGTCCTGGTGAGCTGCTTTGCTTGATTTTTATTTTTTTTTAATATATTAAAAAATAACATAGCCAATGTTGACAAGGTCAGAGGCAATGACTGCTTCACCTCCTCTCTTGCCAAGCTGAAGGATAGATGTCTGGTATTTTAACTGTTGATTTTTCAAAGGGCACACTTCTGCCAGAATAAAAAAGAAAAAAAAAAAACAAAACAAGTCTATAGGGTTCTTTTAACTGCTCCATGCAAAGTAAATAACTTGGTAGCCACACTGTCTCCACAGGAGCTCTCCCCTCCAGCAAAGCCCACTCACCGCCAGCCCAGGTCTGTTTGTTTTGGGGAGGTGGGGGCTGAACAGAGCTTTGATGGATTTGAGAGAGAACATAATGTCTGGTGGCTCTCCAGGACATGAAGGAGCTGCTCTACCCACCCAGCACTGGGTGCTGCACCTCCAGTGTGCTCAGTAACACTATGAGCATGCTATGAGCACCAGCTCTGCTAATGCAAAGACAGGCACTGGGTTAAGCCCAAGAATGGGGGAGCTGTGCACATGTCCACACCCAAAATCCTGAACCATTTTTAGAATAGAAATCCAACTTCAGTCAGCAACAGTGTTAAATACAGCTTTTTGCTCTAAGCATCCAACACAATCCTCAACGGGGTCAGTTCCCAAAACTCAATGTGATTTTGGCACCCTTGGCCTGTGACAACAAGTCAGGCTTCTGAACTGCTCTTATGAAGCCAGACTAATTTCCTCTATTTGGAAAAGGAGTGACAGACTGTTCCAAACAGCTGCTATAATATCATTGGTGTTTATCACCTGGGGCCACTCATCTGTATGGTTTCAGTATCATCTCCTCTGGGCAGATGGCCACAGGCAGGATCAAAACAGACAAAATATTCCTGCTGTGTTGGACTCTGAGGAAGAGAGGGTTAAGAAAATACTCCAAGAGATAATAACAATCTGAAGAGGGCTGGAAATGAAACCTGCCTTGCCATGTAGCATCTTAAGCACAAACTCATTCCTTTATTCCATTTCCTCTTGATTGCCTAGAGGATTAAATCACCAAAACAATGTTCACAGTTGGGAAGCAACTCCAAATCAAAGTAAAATTGGCCTCAAAGGCGCAGGACTCTAAACCATTTCAACTCCTAGAGATATGTGAAGATGGGAATCATCAGATGCCAGTAGTGAGGCCAGAAACACTACAAAGGCTTTTCTTCATTTTTAACAAAAGCAATTGGCTATGGCGATTAGGAAATTACAGAAATTGGCCTTTGTTTTGCTGAAGAGACCAAATCCTAGCCTTCTTCTAGCCAAGAAAGGCAAGGCAACACTCCCTTTTGGGTCAGCTTAGTGCTTGATTGAAAAAAAGAGTCTTCAAAGCCAGGGGCTGGGCAGGTTCAGTCCATACCAACACTCTGAAGTTACAAGCAAACTGTCCTCCACTTCAGTGATCAGGATGTCTAATGCCATTCAGAAAACAATGAATCATCTGCACAGCCTTTCTCACTCTGTAAAATGTAATTTAGTTCAGTGACCAAGATTTTCCACATGAGCCAAAGCTTCTGAAGCTGCCAGAAGTTGGCAAGAGGTAGTTCTCTCTAACACTTGGAAGGACATAAAGCAAGATGTAACCAAGGCATGGATGAGAAACCAGTGCAACTGAGTTATGAAGGCCAACAACCTATTCATCTCTGTATCTGCCAAGAAAGATGAACTCAAAATCTGGAGATGGAAAAAACAAAAGGAGAAAACAAGACCCCAACTTGAGGAAGCACTTAACCACACACTGGCTTCAAGCATGTGCTCAAATCTTGATTACTTAGCACACATTTGACTCTTATGAAGAAGAATGCTGTACTGAATTTGGCAGTTGGAGAATTACATATTAATTCCATTGTGTCTAAAGATTACTGATGGTAAGAGTAGGAAAGTGAGGGAGCCAATTTTCTCTCTAAAATGTTTTTGTATATTCTACCCATGCTTCTAATGCTCCTCCTGCTCTTGGGCACTGTCAGAAGTGGGACAGTTGGTCAGACAAATCCTAGGTGTGACCTACTTTTGAAAGGCCTATTTTTATTTTAAGCTGCATGTTTAAGATAGTGAAAAATACTTTGTGACAGCTGAGCATTAATTTGTGTGGCAAAGAGTTGATCACAAGATGCTCAAAAAGACTAAAAATCTCAGAAGGGTTCAGGACCCCTGTTAAGAGCCAGACCATCACAAGAGCTGAACTTACATCATGTAGCCATCAAAACAAACAGCCACATTTTCAGGAAACTTTTGATACTTCTTAAAAACCTTAACAAGTGCTAAATTCCAGCATTTTAAAAATCTGATCCTCACTTTTCAACAGGGAAGGAGGAATATATTCATATATATTTGCATCAACACACAGATGGGGGGACACAGCCCACACAGGTGTCTGGCCCTAAATATTTTACTAATGAGATCTTGAGATAAAATTCTTGCATTTGAAAATAGTAACACCCATTTATCCATGGGTGGCAGCATTCCTGGTTTAGTTATGTCAATTGCTACACATACTAGAAATCAGGCCACAGCAAAAAGCCTTCTGCACACCCTGTGACCAGCAGGGGTTTGCCATATTTTACACAAAAGGATAAGGAGGTCTTCATACACTGTTCCTGCTAAGCAGTTATTAAATCATAGAAGTTGGTTTTTGGTTGTCTTGGTTGTTGTTTTCCCCAAAGAAAAAAATAAAGTGCTGAATTAATTACCACAAACATAACAAACTTAATCTAATCATCTTGCAGTTGGCCATCTGTTTCATAGATAGGAATCTAACTGAATCTTCTGCTGACTGATAACTTTCTAAATTAAATTGCTGATGCTGACCTTGCTTTCAGCTCAGTTCCTCCTGCTTCCACTTAAAGGGTCTGGAGTGTCTTCTGTATAATGATCTATATGCCAATTATATAGTTAGAAGACAATTGGTAAAGGTTAAAGCTGCACATTTGGCACCAGATCAAACTCAAACATGCAGAGAAGGGCAGTGTCCCCATTGATGATACAGATTAAGGAAATATTTAGGAAAAAGAAATTCTAGAGTACAGAATGTAGTGGAAACTCATTAGTTCTCCTTTCTCCACTACGATCTGTGTCACAAAACCAGAGACCTCTTCAGTCAAAAGTATTTGTATATTTATGAGGAATTTAAGAAATACCCCTCCTAACAGGAAACAGCCTCTGGAAGTAATTAGAATTTTTGGCTGTATTAAAGGATGAGTATTTTTATCCCTAAAGGCCACTTACAGACATGCTGGCCAAGACCCCAGTTACCAATTCACTGGCTTTGGGATGAAGAATGATCCTCTGCATGATAACAGGAAAACTCTGCTTCTTCATTCCCTGCTGACTTATGCAGTAAGGATGGAGGGGGCAGGAAAACATCCTCCACAGCCAGCCTGGGCACTGCTGGAGGCAAGGATGCTAGGACTCAGACTCAGGGACTCAGTAGATCATCAGCCTGATCTAAGGGGGCAAATCCTATGGTCCTAATTAGAGAGTTTCACTAGAGTGACACCAGCCTCTGCTTTCATTGATCTGGTGATTCAAATCAATGCTGCAGGGTTTTACTAACATTTCTGATCCTGAACCTTTAACCAAGCCTTCTATAAAAGGAAAAATTGATCCAGTAAAGTAAAATTTATAGCAGGCTAGTGATTAATAATTTAAACCAATATTTTATGGTAGATTAAAAAAGTATGGGCACAATTCCCACAAGCAGAGGAGGTTCAGGCATCTCCTCTTGAGAGCTTCCTTGCATGGCCAGCAGCCACTTAAAAGCTTCTGAACCTTCCTGAAAAAAATCATTCAAGCAAAGGGAAGCATTTTTTAACTTCTCCTGAAGCTTTAGTCAGAAGTATATAGAACAGTCCTTTAAAAGCACTGTCATGAGGCAGATCAATTGTAGAATTCATCTATTTTCAGCACAAAGGGTTTTTTAGCAAAGCCCATTACATATCTTTAAGTCTTGAACAGCATGACCTACCAGGCTAAGACTTTAGTATTTTATTCCTTATTACCTCTGTTGAGACATACCTTTTTAAAATGTGGATGGTTTAAATATTTCTATTATTATTTAATACTCTTTTAACAATTATTTGGCAGCATGGAGATTGATCAAAAGGCTTGCAAGCTCTGGAAATTTCAGGAAGCACAATGCAATGATAGCAGCTCATGCTTGCAGGGGCCTCCATCACTCCAACGTCTGTGTAATTTTCTGCACACCTACACAATGATTTTCTCAGTGTGAGATCCTGCATTTAGTTCCCATGTGAAATCCTCCTTCTGCCTGAACACCTACACCTAGGAAAGTGTTACTCTAGCAAACTTAGGTTCTTAATATTGGCTGGTAAGTTTAATGAAGAGAAAAAGAATATGGAATTTACAGGGAACAAAGCCCTGTAACTCATCCATTGTGGTCATTTTACTGGAGCCCATAGATCTTCAACATCTGACTTTCAAACTTTGTAAACTCATTGATTTTGATCCATGATGTATATGTGAGCAAACGTTCACACAGGATGCAGGTGTAAGCACATCTCTGTATGAAACTGAGTAGGGCTTAAAGTAACATCAAATAAGAACACTGGCCTGGCTGCAGATAAAATCAGAGCAATTTACTGGTAATCATGCAGGAGAACAGAGCCTACCAGCACAGAAACAAGCCTGATGGACATGGAGTAAAATCAGTTATTCTTTTTTGCCTGGAGCAAGGGTTGGAGGAATGTAGACCAAAGAGCTTCCTGCTAGTTTTTAAAAAAAGAAAATTAAAATAAAAGAAAGAAGGATGTATGCATACATATATCCTAAAATCTTAATTAAGATATTTGCTATTTTCCTGCTCAAACACAACTAATATTTATAACATTACTTTCTCCAGTTCTTTGTCAACTCCAGTTTGAGCTGCATAATCTGAAAGATTCAGAAATAGGCAAAAAACCCCCAACTGTCTAAAACCTGAGAGTTGTAGCAAATGTGTTTAACCACAGGCAGATGGTTGAGTTGTGAATAAAATCTAAAATTACTTTTGAAACAACCTAAAAGAAAAAGACAGCTCATTTGGGTTTGTTTTTTTGTTTTTAAACAACGGTGATTCTACCTCCAAGCTCCCTACTACAATCATTAACACCTTTGGCAACACCTCTGTTCCAAGGGGGTTTTTGTGCACTCTCTTAATCACTAGGATGCTATAGATAATCCATTTTTAGCTCTACAAATAACTCCCCAGATCTCTTGCAGGTCTTCTCCTGAGCCATCATTGTTGGATCCTTGAAGAGCACAACTGGCTGACATTCGACTCCTGATGGTATTTACCACTGTAAAGGCAGCCTCAGCAAAATGACAAATACACTTCAGAGAATACAGACTGGGGAGAATTAGAAGGATAGATTCAGGCAACTGACCATTAGTGTGTGGTTGCAGCTCAGGCATGGACATCATTTTAAAGACCTCATCGAGGTGAGTGAAAATTCTAGGCATGCATTAAAGGAGCACATGCTTGTCCCTGTCAGAGCCATTCTGACACAAAGGCCAGTAAAGAAAAAAATCCCTCTGAACTATACATGAGCTGACAAAGGCAGCAGCTGCTCTATTCCACAGGGCAAATTTATATTTAGAGTAGGAGTTGGGAAAAGCAGATCCTTACAGAAATTAGTTTCAGTTCATCCACTCTGTCCCCAGTGCTGTCTAAGAGACCCAAGGATTCTAGAAGAAACTAGAAGTAAATGGGAGCACATTCTCATTTTTCAAATGTGAGAAACATCTAATTTCAACAGCATTCTCACTGATTTCTTGTATGTAATGCCTTGAAAAATGGATTGCTCAAACTTTTTTTTTTTTCAAGTTACATTATAAGGAATCCTGAAGCTTCAGGCCATGAAGTCATCGTGAAGTGACCATGGTCATGAAAATAAAAACAGATTAAGAAAGTATCTCAAAACACAAACATCAGCTTTAGCAATAATTCCATGTAAGATCTAAAGCAGCATATAGGTTTTATGTTAAGTGCTCTCCACATTTCGTGAAACCACCAACCTTTCAGTTTAGTGCCATAACACCAGGAGCAGCTGAATCACATAGATGTTCTAGTACTCTGATGTAAGTGCCTTCTTCTACAGGTTGACAGGAAAATTAGCCTCTGCTATTCCCAACTAAAAGGTACACTAAATAACTCATTAGCAGTGATGATGACTGTGTGAAGAACATGCAGCAACAGCAGAATCAACATTTCCTAGAGCACATTGTAAAGAACACCAGTGGGCTGGTACAGAGGTGCCTACGAAAGGAACAGACCACTAGGGTGGTATCTCTAGGAGCCCCTAGGGGTTTTGAAGGACAGATGTATGTTTTTGGCATATGGCCTAAGATGCAAAAGTTTACTACTGCTGCAACACAGCTGACCCAAGAAATAACAATTAGGTTTGAAGTATCTTAGGCAACAACAGGTAAGAATTTGGATTACAACCTCAAGCAATGTTGAGATTGCAGTCAGAAAATGAAAAACCCAAGAGCATATCTGGTTTAAAGCATGGCATGGAAAGATGCTGATGCTTGGTATCCTTAAATCAGACTGAACCCACCTCCATCGACTCACCAGCTAGTGAAGCCAAGCCACAGGGTAAGGAGTTGTTAGCACTTGCCTGTTGTAAAAGGGGCAAGGTCTGTGCAGTTTTAGATGCTGATATTTGTCCAGTGTTTTGCAAGCCAATAATGCAGAAAACAAGCTCAATCAATACAATTCTGAATGAAACATTTAGAAATGCTATTACCGCATTTAGCACATCTGTGTCTGTATTTCCACATTATCAATTTTTCCTTTTTTAGTATGACTATTGGTAAATAGCACATCAAAGTATTCTGACAATCTAGATGAGTTAGTCTTTGTAGTGGTTTTAACATTCATGTCTCTTTAGGATGATCCTTTACACACTATGAACTATGATGTGACACCTCTTGGGTGAGGGATAAGAACGAGGGAGGGCTGTGCCAGTGCTTCAGGGTCACCTGCTTCATGCTGCTGACATTTTATTTTTCCAACTCTCTACAGATGCTTGTCTCAAAAAGCAAATAGCCCAAAGATCAGATGAGCAGACTGATATTTCCATGGCTGCACCTAAGACTGACAGACCTCATAAAAGTACTTACTAGCCCTGGGACCAGCCTCCACCCCCACAGAAGGATTAAATACAATTAGCATCATTTGTGTCTAACCAGTAAAGCAGATGTCTAACAAAGTAATAAACCTGTAATTTTTATGCAAGGTTAAAAAGAACCATCTCTTTTCCAATATTTAGCAAATGGGTGCCCAAATGTGTTGCAAACTGCTTCTTGTTATCTCGAGACTCCTTTATTCTTTAATCAGTCAATTCATTGACAATCGCTTGGCAGCAAAAAAAAACAACAAACCCACAACAACCCACCCAACAAAGCAGCTTGTTGAGTAAATGTCAGAGAACATTAAATTAACCAAAGATCAGCAATGAACAGCTGACACCAAATTGAACCCAACACATGGCCCCATTCACATTAAACACATGGATCCAATCCTCCCATTGCTCTACCTTCAAAATGACATTAAAAGATCTTCATTTTATAAAATAAAAAGATTGATGAAGAATGGATAGTAAGCCTAATTTGAAGTACCATCAACAAAAACAAGCTATTGCTTTTCTGCATTTTTGATTCAAGGTACTGTTTTACCTCTGAGAACAAACTAAATTGATTAAGCATTTTCTCTTTAGCTCAAAGTGATCCTGAATATATTTCTATGCACTTCTATTTGCATAAAAAAGCACCCACTCAAGTCTGTATTAAACTTTCTGCCTGCTTCAGAGACATACTGGTTCCCTATATGAAGAAGCAAGTTACCTGTACAATGATCCAGAGCTATCCTATCCCCTCATTAATTCCAGTCTTCAAGTCTTCAAAACAGATTATTTATATACATGTCTAAGAAACAAAGACTGAAGGTGCGAGTAGCCATCATTCCTCACCCAAAGAACTACAGCTCAAAAATAACTAAATGACCAAGAGCCACCACCCAAACCCACACTGTACACCTTGGAGAGCCCCAAGAAGGATGTGATCTCAGGTGCAAGAAAACAACAGTCTTCCAAAGGTCCCACCACTCTCCTCTGAAAATTAGCTGGTCTCGTGAAAATGGCTGGTAGACTTAGATTATGGTTGGACTTGATGATCTTAAAGATCTTTTCCAATCAGGTGATTCTGTGATTCTTATTAGTGTAGGTAGGTCCCAAAATGAAAGTGATTAGCAGTGCCTTTAAGTTTGCTTCTCCCAAAACAAAGATTTCAGTTTGTCCCATCAACACCCACATCAACACACACCTTCCCTAAGAGCAAGAGTTCTTCAGCCTTGCTGGGGAAACTTGCCATGGACCTCAGTGGAAACAGGATGGGGCCCAGCAACAGCTGACTCCAGAGTGGAACAATCACAAAATGACATAACATAAATGAATTAAAGAAAACAAGAAGCCTGCTGGCTTTCTCTCCTGGCAACAAAGGCCATTCACTGCTGTGGCAGTTAACCAGTTAACAACGGGTTATCTGGGGACAGAGAAATGTAATTGCATATTGATGTGGGGCAAGGTACTTAATTACACACATTCATTCTCTCTCAACAAGGGAAAAAGCCACCCCAGCAATATTTTCAATATTTTAAACAGAGGTTGTTGAAATGACAGGAAAAGAACCATGTCTGCGTGAGACTAAGGTGCCCAAAATGGCAGGTGTATTAGGTGTATTTCCTTCTCTTATTCCTTGAAGATAAAGTTTTCAGCCCTCAGTAAATCTCTTCACTTCTCTATATGCCTGTCACCCCTTGCACCCCATGTCCATCTTATTTAGATAACACTTCCAACACATATTTATACCACGTGCCTCCAGGACAGGAGCTGCCACTTCATGTTTCAGTAGCACCTCAAAGGACATGGTGAGCAAATAAATCTAGGCAATCTCAAAATTTAAATAATGTTTTTCAAAAGGCCAAAAATTTGCTCCCTAAATCCATGTTTAGTTATGAAAATGAAGTGTTTTTACAGAAGGCCAGAGCAGACTAATTCCCCAGAAATCATCCTTAGCAATCCTGATAGCCTATATTGTGGATCTGCTCCTAATGTAAATTTTCCACTGGAATGTGTTAAAACAAAAATCAAAGCTCAAGTTCTTCTGCCTTCTAAGTTCTAAAACACTTATTGCAGAGCCCAGGAGAACAAGGTAGCACCTGTGTGGTTTTGGAAGCTTCTGCCAAAACCAATGCAGGATTCAGGTAATTCTGTGAAAGTGCCAATCCTTTCATGTACCCTGCATTGAATCCAACAGCAGTCTAATTCTGAGCCCTGTTTATTTAAGTGGGTCCTGGTTGTTACAAAAAATACTTCCAAAGACTTCTTAAACAAACCAAAAGGCAACAGCCCTTATGGCAAATCTCTGAATGGCTGCCAGGCAGAGCACAGAAGAGAAAAGCAGCTTGTCCAGCTCTTTCACAAGTAATAATCAATGACTTTTCAATGTGGGCATGATGGTCAGATGCTAGAACAGTGATCCACACTCAACTAACTGACGTCAGATACTCAGGAGGGCTCTTGAAGTTCTCTAGTACTTCCTTTAAAAAGATACTGATTAAAAAAAAAAAAAAAGATACACAACTACTTCTTAGTTCACAAGTGCCTTTGAAGCACGATGCCCTTCCACACCAAAGCCATCTTCCCACCTTCACTTTCAAAGTAATTACCCTGAAAAAATATTTAACAAAAGTTGAGTAGGGTCATTTTGTGGACAACAAGATAATTGTAATAGGAACATCGAAAAAATTCTAGTAACTGCCCAGATACCCTGTGAGGAATTTATGTTTGTCAATAAAACTGCACATTTCGAAATCCATGATGACAATGAATAAGCTTTTGAAAATTAATAATGAATATTTGAAGACTTTTCACATGGAAAGACAGCACAGAAAACATCTGAGCAGTTACAGCCTCAACATAATTACCTTAAATATGAACTATCTGCTAATCAAACATGCAAATATTGGTTGGCTGAGAGACTGGATACTTACTCGTGACAAATTTGTATGTATTTTTGCATATTAAAGACCTTGTATGATGTACAGTAAGACTTGATAAGACTGGTAGACTTGAAAAATCTTGTACAGTTGTTGTCACCTGTGTTCAAGGAGGAGGAATTGACAACAGAAATGGTACAAGACAAGGACTTGGGAAATTAAGAAACTGTCTTGCAAAATAAAACTCTAACAGCTTATTTAAACTTAAGAGGAAGATGTTGTTTGCTTGGGAACACTGGGAAAAGAAGAACGGCAAAGAAGACATACTGGCAAAACCCTCCAGTTACATATGAATAGGCTATAGGTAGATCAAAGGTGGTGAGGATGAAGTAAAATTGTGAGGCAGCCTTTCACAAAGAGTAAGAGAATGCAAGGCAATTAGTTTTATGATTTTAAAATCCATAAACACGATGATAACATTTCAATAATCAGCACCCTGTAACAGTGAGGTCTGACGTTGATTTAAAAAAATCCCTCCATCCCATGTATTATGAAATATCCAGCATCTGCATCTATCCCTTTGTGCTGGACAATTAAGAAGAGTTAGCATGAAACCACATGCCATTGGGAGTAGAAGAAATAGTATTTCAGGTTTTCAGAACAGTGTATATAATTTTTAATCTTCCTTCAGTTTCCCATGAGGGATAGAAGTAAATAAACTGAAATCAAGTTGCACTCCCTGAAGTCATCCTGTACCAGAACAGGAATGTTTACCTCAAATCCCTTTCTAGTATCTTTACTGCCTCAACCACAGAGCAAAATTAAATAAGGCTCAAATCTCTACACCTGAATGCTAAATTAAGGCAGACAAACAGATTTCTCTGGAATGCTTCAGAAAGCATAAAACAAGCAACGTACAGCACCTACAGAAAAGTTACTCAATCCAGAGCTTCTGGAGTTAAACAGGAACACAGCTTGGAAAGTACCCTTTTGATTACTATATCTAGCAATTTAACTAACTATATGACATGACTGTCATAAATTGATCAAAGTCTCTCCTGAAAGGTGTGTTGAAGTTCACCTCTTTGGAAGAGGTCCTGTTGCAGTACCTGCAATCTGCAACCTAACTGTGTCAGTTAGAGACACCCTGCTGTTTTTTGGTATCTTTACAGAGAATACTCATAAGCCCACACTGTCCTGGTTTTCCTGGTTATGAGTGTCAAGAGAACAGATTTTTCTTTCTCTTGGTCAACTCAACAGCCCTTGCTCCCTTCGAACTGATCTTACACAACTATGTGTCATATTCTGTATAAGGTTTCTCCTGCCTCCTGGTAGTTTCACTGCATTTATACTTCCTTATCTCTACTGAAAGAACATTTTCTGATACCTCTTAGGGACAAATTTGCCTTTTTCACAGCCTTATGATGCTGTCGTATAGTCACCTCTTGACTGATCCTCCTCAGAAAGAAGATGCATGTGTCCTTTTACCACACTGTATGCTCACAGGCTTCTGTGTCAAAAGAATATTTCTTTAGCTGTGATTAAAGAGAAGGGTAGGAAATCTACCATTATGTGTGATAGCATCTTTCAGAAATGTCCTGAAACATAGAATTGCCCTTTGCTGTTTAATCTTTGTAGAGTGACAGTGACTAAGCCTTCAATCTTGACATCTATCAGCTGCCTGGAGTTCCAAACTTTTTGGCTTGGAAAGGCTCTGTAATAGGCTGTGATCCAATTCCAACATCAAGTCAATTACCAGCTGCAAGATAATGTTTCGATGATTCAAATAAACTGCTTAGAAGTCACTAATACAGCAAAAGCTTAGGGAACTGCCATGAGTCTTTCCCTTACTTAATGAAAAGTATAGCTAAGTCAGCTAGCAAAAGTAGGTCTGTCAAACCACAACTTTTCAAAGCTCTTATCATCTCAGTCAATTATTCTGTTGCAGTTTTTCAGTTAAGCACTTGAAAATCTCTTCCAGGATGAAGTGTTTCTCCCAAATAAGTATGTTTTCTTTGTGGTATGTTACACATTAGTCCAGAAGGCACATTGAGATAAGAGCATTAAAGGGAAATATTTAATAGAAGGGGAACCAGGAGAGAAATGTTATACATAGTGATAAATCTTTTAACACTCTCTTCACAGGGAAAATTCTGAATTAACTTTCAAGTTTACAAGAATGACTTTTTTATTTAAGAGCTCTTTTAATCCAGTGGTTTGCCAGCTTATGACCCATTAACTTCTGCAAAACTCAGGTGCTAGTCTAGTTGGCACCATTCCCCTGGCACATGTTTGGAGTGGTGCTGATCTACATTATATGAGCAGAAGACATCGTTCCTCCTTACATAGTCCATATGGAGCAGCATTTTCCACCAGTCACAGGGGTATGGGATGAAGACATGGCCCAGCTCCTTACTCTTCAAATCCCTGCAGCTCAGGGTCTTTGATAGTGCAAGGAGGGGAAAACCTCCCTCTCCCTCAGCCCTCATGCTTGAGCAAGTGTAAATACTCCCTGCATAATTATCTTTGCAATAAAGATGAGATTCTGGCTGGAAACACAGTAAGGTACAGCCACACCACAAGCATGTTTGCAGCTATGAAAATGAGAATCCAGTCTTATTCCTAAATTACAGGTGTCCATATATGAAGCAATTATGCAAAACATGCAAATTTCTCTCATGCTCTTCAACATATATAAAAATCTAAACAGAAAAGAAGTACAGGGAGAGAAAAATCAAAACACAACTGTGTATGCTTACTAGTAAGTACCACTCCAGTGTTATAAACTGAAATGGAAAGAATAGAGGTGAACAAGGTAAGCTGAGCAGTCTTCTGTTCACTTGTCTCCAGCTTACATCCCATAAAACTTAATCCTAACTGAGAAAAGACAAAAGCTCCCCCACTCCAAAATAACAACAACAAAAAGTTACAAATAAACTACATTAAATAAAATCCTAACCAGTTCCAATGTTTGAGCTTTTGAAAACTGGTTTTCAAATCACTCTTGTTTATGGCACATTTCAGAATAAAATGCTAGCTCCTGCTGACATTAATGTTGAGCTTCAATCAAGTTCTTTTTATTCCATCTACAGAAAGAAAACTTTGAATACGGGCTTAATTTGTGGTCATTTATTACATGTCAAACCCAGATTATTTCTTCTTATTTGAGAAGACATATGCACAATTTTCATTCATTGGTTGCTTGTAAACTCAGAAAAACCCAACCCCAAACACAAAAAAAAAACCCCTGAAAAGGTTATCTGCTGCAAGTTATATCCAGATAGATTAGTCACCATGTTTCTATTGATATAACAGTTAGGAAAATCTTGTGAAAGGCTGTAACCTTCTCAGATTTCAGCTGTACACACATCCTGCAAGGGGGCTGCTCAAAACCAGGACAATTTAAACCTTGCATGAAGGAAAAAGGATCACATGCTTTTTACAACAGTCACCACGAAAAAGAAGGGATAACCCCTTGCAAGTTCTCAAAGCCATCAAACACTGAGTGGGAAAGATCCTTATTTTGATTACATGAGAAAAACAGGTGTTTGCATAAGGTGTGTAGCTGACTCATAACAGCTAAACAAAACAAAAGGGAAGGTTTTGCACTGTATGTTGCAATTTTCTTCTGCTTGTCTCAAAAGTAAAACAGAAGAAAAAAAAACCCAAAACAATCACAACAGATTTGAACAGTTGCTTTTAAAAGCCCAAGGACTGACGAACTAGGCAGGTTAACAAGCCTTGCACAAGTCACTCACCATGAAAAAGGGCAAGCTACCCACATTCCACATTTTTCTCCTGAGAGGTGGCAACACCGCAGACAGTACAAGCAGTCAACTCAGCAAAAAAGGTATCTAGGTTATTGTCTGGCCCGGGAATAACATAATCATGCCCCAGAAAGCCTGGCAAGCAGCCTGTCAGGGCTGCCCAGGAAATACACCCAGAAATAAAACTACTTTTTATTATGCTGGTAATTCAAGATAACAAACACAAAAACATTTACTGAGGGGTTTTCCGACCCTCCCAACCAGATGATTAACATAAAATCTGAGATTGCTCCAGTTTTTTACAATCAAGTCTGGAATGCTTCAGGAACTAGGTGTCAGGTCGCACTAGGAGAAGACAGTTGCACAGCAAAAGACAAGCAAGCATCACAGGTCGTATCAAGGGAAATTCTGTGTGGATTTAAGGCAAAAAATTCTCCCAGTGGAAGTGATGAAACACTGGGATAGAAGCTGTGTGGTTTTTGACCTCGACAAAATCAATTGGCCCATAGCTACCTGATGTTTCTTTGAAGTGAGGTCTACTCTGAGCAAGGGGTTGGCCTACATCACTTCCAAGGGTCTTTTCCAACCTAAATTATTTTGTGATTTTAGTTATAAAAATAGCTGGGTTAGTTGTTACTCTTAAGGGCTCTGTAGGGATCACACAGTCATCTCGAGATCTTGGTTACACTTCTTTTCCTTACTAAAACACATACCTTCTATGTCTGTCTTTCAGAAGATGTCACCAGCTTGGTTCTCCAGCTAAATTAACAGATGAAACATCTAAAATGAAATCCTGGCTGTGAAGGTGATGCTAAGGGGTTTATCCCCTTAACTCAATAGTGTACAACATTATGTTCAAGATAGTGATACTTTAAAAATATTCCTGAAATAAACTGTTTACAAATACTTAACATTATTTTTTCAAGTGTTAGAGTGGCATAAGTATGTAACAGAAATGAAGTGAAGTGGTGGGAAGTCTAAAACAAGCATCAATAACCAAACAAGTGCACTAAACAAATGGCATCACTCTAGAATAAGACTGAAAAAGACTCCCACCCATGCTGCAGGACAGGTGTGTATTATTCAAACCTCAAACATTAAAAAGACTCAAAGACTTATGTCAGTAGGTCAACAAAGGACTCTCAGAGAAGCCACTATACCTTCTTCACTCTATTTTTTTTATGTTCCCGTACTTGGGATCTATTTTTACATCCACAGAAGTAGCAAGACCAATTTTCCAACAACTTAACTGGAGTTTAACCTCAAGTAGACTTGCTAGTCCTCTAAAACTGTATTTCCAAGTAGTTTAAATCCTCTTGGTTTCAAGTAATAAAGATATGCCTTAAATATCACAATTCCCCCTGCCATATTTTTCATAAAGCAAAAGCCCAAACACCCAAGTGAAACGGGTGCTGAAAGGGCTGCATGGTGGTAACTCAGCAGAACTGGGGCTGCCATCCCCCCGAGTTCTTCAAGGGCAACATTTTGGAGGAGGAGCTACCAGCACTGAATTGCACTTAGTTGTGCATTGCACACTTAGGGCAGCAACCCGTTTTTGAAAACTTAAATGAGGAAGTCTTGCAGGACCTGATATTTGGGGAGACTATGACAGCAGCAGACAAAGAGGTTTACCCCTGGATGCCTAAAAAGCCCTGTATTACAAATCAGAAAAAACCTGAAGCTTCCACACTCTGAATCCTATGTTTTTAACCACGAAGTGATTCCTGCGAGCACCACCCAAAACTCTCAGCACTATATATGTATTTAGTTAGTTTTGGTATTGTTGCCTTAATCAGCTCACCCTAAGCAAACACTGGCAAGCATTTTATCTTTCTTCCATGGAACCTTCTCTGCACAGGAGGGTGGAGGAGGGAGAGAAAGCACTGGTGAGAAGAGGGAGGGAAACACCGTGCTCTGCGGGCATCCTTTAGGCACTTCAAGTCCGCACCAGCTCCACTGATAACACCAACAGCCTCCATCTCCAACTCAGCCCAGTGCAATGTTGATTTAGTCGCTGCCCTCAGCTATTGCAAAAGCCCTCCTGCCCATCCCGAAATGTTGACTGAGCCCCTGCCTGCCTGCCAGCAGCAAGGTAAGGCCTCCAGGTGTCTTTCTCAGCCACAAGGATCCAGTGGAAATTATTTTAAGACTCTCTGAACTGCTAGTGAAGTGCTTTGAAATCCTTGGAAGAGTAATGCCAAAGAAATGGGGACAACTGTAAGAAAGTGTGTATTCAATACATTTGTTGTGTAAAACTCCATGGCCCTAGAAAGAACAAAAAGGCAAATGATGTGTAGCTAAGTATCATGACAAACAGCTGAGGATGTCTCAACTTACCATATTTCCTGCAAGATGTGCAGTTATTTAGTTTTTATCTTTTATGGTTTATTTATTTTATAGTTTTTCTTCCTCTTTTTAGCTGTTGTCAATTAAAACCTTTTTGTTTTGTATTTTCAGATGCATAAAACATTTTCATTTGCTATTGTCTGGTCTATTTAGTCTGATACTCACTTAGCTGATGATTCTTTTTTTAAAAAAAGCATTATTATAAAATTGTCTTTCTTTGATCCAGTTTATCACTATGGACCAGCCAAAGCCTATCAAAGAGTTCTGTGCAAAGCTGAGCTCATCCAAGCACCTTAGGCAGAGCCTTGCCAACCCCCGAGACTGAGGAGCATCCACAGCTCCCCCTGCCCCAGCACCCAGCAGGATTCAGCCCCACAGGAGCAATCTCTACTATTCCCTAATTTCAGAGGGTGATAAATGCTCACCAGTTTACAGGGAGAGAGAGTCAGGAGCAAGACACAGGGTGAAGGCTTTTACACTTTCCTCCTCCGGCCAAAGGAGCTGGTAAATCCAGCACTTTTCTAGCAGTCCGAGTATTACTTGCTTAGATTTTGTTGTGCCTTGAATACTAGGAGCTATTTAATTTCACAGCTCCCATTTCCTTTTCTCTGCTGGAAACAAGACGCTAACTTCTTACACGTGCTTATTTTGTTTATAAAGCCCATTCACAGGGTGGTTTAAACCCCAATGTATATGCAAAGACTTTTAAATGCACCTGTGTACATAGCCCTCCCAGCTTCCTAAGGAGATCTTTGCATATGAAAAGGGAGAGAGGGCTCATTTTAACTTCCCTTCCCAAAATACTTGGCTTCAGCTGGAACCAAGCTTGGGCAACCCCCACACTAAGCCGCACATTTACCCTGCCAGCTCACAAATTCATTATTCCAGCGCCTACTCATGCATGAAATATCCGAAACTATCTGATCCCAACGTGAAGAGCTGCTTTTCTACCTAGAACAGGGTCCTCCCTAAATAACACGTGTTTATCACCTCATTCCTTGCAAGGAAAAGTATGTAAAAACAGAGGCTGATAAATTACTGGACACACTATACATTTCTAGGATCACAGAGCCTGATGTGAAGAGGTGCTGGGTACCTTTGACTCCCACATGGATTTCAGAGTTTTCACATCCAAAGCCTAAACGATTAGACCTGTAACAAATCCTTGGGTTTGATGATAAACTTCTGAGGAAAAGAAATCTTTCCTATAAAAACTGCACAGAAACGTAATTTTCTTTGTTTAAATAATCTGCCAAAGAGGCAGTGAAAATACATTTAAAGCTATCTCAGCTACTGCCTCGATTTTCTTGACATCAAATAGCTTAATAAATAAATAAATAAATGAAAAATAAGAAGTCTCTCTAAGTTTTGACCAGAATTTAAATCTTTGTATGGACAGTAATCCAAACAGACAGGCAGATACGTGGGTTTCCTGATCTCATTTATGCTGGAGGAATGAAGCTGCCACACACTCTGCTAACAGGGAACAGTGGGGATCTTCACTGTCCTAGGAAGTAAAAAAAGAAAAAAAAAAGGGGGGGGATAAGATTTAAGAACACTGTTCAGCAAATAAAACACCAACGTGCTCCCAGCTGGCAAATTTATTCTAGCAAGACTGAGAAAAAAAAATTATTCCCAGAAGAAGTGAAAGAGACAATAAAAAAGGAAGATGAGGGGAGAGCTAAACACATCATCTCTGCTTCTATTCTCACTTTTAAACGATCTGAACTACAAAGATGAAACAACACGCAAAAAAACCCTTAGGCAGTCCAAAAGATGAACTAATAAGTAACAGATCCAGCTGCAGCTCTATTGCAAAACTGCATTCCACTTGGAGAGAAAGAACATCATTTCAGGATCAGCCCTTCCAGCCTCCGTATTTCACTATTTCCTAGGTAATTTATTTACCTCACCCGGACAAAAGCGCCTCTTGGCTCATGGGGAACGTGCAGGGAAAAGAAACGCGCAGGGAAAAGGCAATTTCATGAATCGACACGAGCAGACTTCCCCGGGGGGGTTTCGTCCCGAAATCCTTACCAGTTTCATGGTGCTGTTGTCCTGCTCCCACCGCCACAGCATCACGCTCATGGTCCCCGCCGAGCACCTGCCGCAGGTGCCGCCACCGGGCGCTGCCTACGGGGCCGTCGCTGCCCCGCAGCCCCGGCTGCCGCCTCCCTGCTGGCCCCGCATCCTCGGGCTGCCCTCCCTGCCGCGGCTACATCGCCCACATGGAGAGAAAAAGGCCGGGAAGGTTTGGGAATTCCGCGAGCCGGGAGGCAGCGGCCGGGCGGTCTCTCCTCCCACGGCCCCGCCGGGCTCTGGAGGAGGATCGATCGCCTTTAACCCCTTCCAGGAGGGGGATCCCTCTGCTCCGGCGGGAACAAGCCAGAGAACAAGCAGGTTGGGTTTTGTTTTTTTTTAAACAACAGAGGAATAGGGACATAAACCAAAGAGAAAGCGAACACTTGGCACAGAAATAGTCGAAAATAGGAATAGCGCTCCACGTGAGACGCGGTTGAGGGAGATGTCTGAGGGTACCGGGCACGTTTTAGAGCAAAGCAGTAATTACAGGGGGGTTTCTCCCGAGTTTGACAACCTGAGGCTGTTAAGAGCTCAGCCTGTAAAGCTGGCTTGTGCTGTCAGCATTGAGTGCAGTCTTGGCTGCTTCCACTTCGGCTTCCCTTTATACTTCAGTTTGCTGGGTAGGAAAGGACTAAATTTGCCTTCAGTAAAGGGGTACAGAGAATATGATAATGCCTCAAAAATGATTCCTTGTGTGATGTGTGATTCATCACATATAAGCTCCAGCAACATTAACTTTACAATTCAAGAGATTAGTAAGAGTATTTAGAATACTTAGAATTGCTTTATATAATGGCAAATAAATAAATAAATAAATGTTTGCCACAATGTATTTAAGATACAGTTATTAAAGATCTAGGTAAATGTCAGACTACTCCACAGCTTCTCTCTTTCACCCTTTTGAAATCTCTTGTCTGATCCCCTAAAGCATCTTGCCCTGTGTAGCTGTCCAGACAAGATACTGAACTGTGGGAAAATTCATGTCTGATCTTGCCCAAGTTCCTATGAAATCACCAGTGAGAAAGGAGCCTCATGCCACACACTTGGCTGTTGCTCCTCACCCTTCTGCTCTGGAGAAGGTGCTACACTAGACAGAGGGACTTGTAGGGGACAGGAGAGCACCGTGGCTCCCCATCAGTTCATGCCACAGGTGAATCCCCATCCAGTGCTCTCCATTGCCTGGGTTTGAGGGGTGTTTTCTTTGTTGGCTTTGGCTTTGCCAGGCCACAAACAGATGATGGGTAACTAGGGGGGGAAAAAAGTGTTTGAAGCAACTCCCCAGGCTGCTCTTCTTCCATCCTGTCTCCAAATACAAATCATGAGTCACATGAAGATAACTTTGCTGGCAGCAGGAGGGGAGGCAAGAAATTACCACAGACATAACCCATTACTAACAAACCTTATACAAAAGCACCCAACACTTTTTCTGCCACTGAAGCACAGGAGTTTTCAGCCTTGAACTGGATCACTCTTAGCTAAAGTGCTCAAGTCTTTCCCAGGATTTAGTTTATGCCTGCAAAACTGGAATCCATGATGCTGGGCTTTTCAATGCCCTTCCTAAGGCTCATAGGGTCTTCAGGGGCTAAAAGGAGTAAGTACAATACATTTGTTCTCCCAGTACAGCTAAGACTTCTTTTTTTAAAAAAAAAAACAACAACAAACAACACCAAATTGTACCCAAACTGATCACTTTCTTAGCTAAACATTTCCCCTATTGTATGATTTTACTGGCTAGGCTGTTTCATGTACTCATTAGTAAATTGCTGGAGAAATAATGCAATAAATCAGTTAAGTAAGCATTTGAAAATCTGCATATACACATTTTCATAAGAAAAACACATACATCTCCTTACTGAAGTCTTTTTCCTAAAAGTTATACTTCTGTGATTTGCATTTCATTCCTTAAATCTTCAATTGTCATCCTATTCTAATTACTTTTTTCTTTCTAATTAATAAGGAATTATTACTGAAACAAACAGTAATCATATTCCTTCACTATAAAAATTCCCCCTACAATTTTTGGTACCTTTAATAGCTGCACACAGAGAAAGAGCTGCATGTTGAAAGCATTTCAGACTTTGTAGATACAGGTTGTATTTGAAAAATAGAAGCAAAATCTGAATCCCTTCCTGAGAATAAAGAACTCTTGTTCTTTCACTTCACGACTATGTGGACCAAAGCCTGAGCACAGCCAAATCGTCCCAGTCAGCCCTCTACATAAGCAAGTACCCTGCTGAAAGGTCATTCCTACAACATTCAAAAGAGGAGAAGGTCAGAGCCCATTTGAGGGCTTGAACATAAGATGTATGGTCTTCAGGAGGGTCGCAGGCAGACACAATAACCTGCTGACAGACCATGAATGAGTGAATGAATGAATGCACTCGGAGGGAGAAGCCTGGGTGTGAGGCCAAAAGGATTTTGTAAGAGCATCTTACCAGCACCTCAGAGGAGCTGCCAGTGCCTGTAGTGCATGCTCCCCACCAAGCATAAATGTGTCCCTTCCCAGCTGCTGACAGAGTGGAAACATCACAAGGCCTTCCCAGCAAAGTGCTGGCACCTGGCTAAATATCATGACTCAAAGATCGTGCTCTGCTTCCAAAAAACATACAAGCTTCAGACACACACATAAAAAATAAAGGAGCTTTACACTTGCAGGATTATTACCCGTATAAAGTGCCAAGACAATCCACAACACAAGTCAGGGTAGCCTCAGATATCTCCTAAGCCTCTTTAAAGGCTACTGATGATCTGCTCTGCCAGTTTGAGCAGCCAAATGTTTCAATTCAACACTTAACCTGGCATCAAAACTAGGGATTGCAAGAAGCAAAGGAGAGGTGTCAGAAAATGGTAGTTTCTTGTCTACCACCTCAGGGGAAAACTCAATCTTCAGGACCTTTTTAATGCTGCTTTAGTGCTCAGGGAACAAGCTAGAGCCAAACCTGCCCCTGAAAGCGGGGCTCAGCTAGAAACAAGTAAGTTAAAAGACCAGCTATGGACAGCAGGACCTGGGCTTTCAATACTCTTCAACTGACAGGCTCATTTCTTTGAATACAGTTTGCCACCTGTTTTGAAGTGTGGCTCAGATTTTGAGTATTTTCTCTTTTATCCCTTACAGGCCAACTGAGTGTGCAGAACAAGGACAGAGATGTTTGCATATAATCAGTCTGAAATATCAAGGAAGCAAAGCTCCTCAGGCTAAAGCGTTAACTTTTGTGCTTCCCAATCACTTTTAAAATTAATGAATATCTTTAATTCAAACTGGTGTTGCTTTTAGAAGCTTTTATTTAATGGATTTTCCTAAGCCAGCCTTGATTTGGGATGAAGATCCCCCGAGCTCTGATAGTGTTGCCAGGTGTAATCGGAATTTATTTCTTCCATTAAAAAGACCTTAGAGCTGCCTTTCATCCTCCTATCTCTCTTTTAGGCTCCCTTGACAGAGTGAAAGAGATAAGATTGGGATTGAAGTTGGTAAAACCCGTGCATGACCTCTCGCCCCCTGGCAGCATCACAGCAGGAGTTCTCCCCTGATTGCAGATGGATCTGGGAGATGCTTTTCACAGACAATGCCCAGTTTCAGAAGAGGACAAGGACGGGAAATTTACTTGTATTTGAATTCTTTAACCAGAAAGCATTAGAACTCTCCAGAAAGCTTTATAATGAGCTTTGACAACATGTACATGATGTCAGGGAGAAGATATTAAGTTGAACCTCCAGAAAAGGACATTATTTACAGCTCTAATGGGCATCTAAACACCCGTATGAAAGTGCTAAACAATACACTTGTTATTCACCAGCTAGTCTTCAATGACAGAGAAACACGTGTGTCCCCAGCACACCCTGAGCTCTAATGAGACATCACTCCAGTTCCCAACGCTTTCCAAATAAAAACTGTTGGGAAAACAGGAGGAAACAGGTGTTGGAGACATTATGAATGAACTCAGTGCACACAGTCATTGTCTACTCAACATTTAGTATGAAGAAAGCTTAGGGAAATCCGTTCACTAATAATCCATTGTTTGCTATGAAAACTGTGTGTGCTAACAGCTTGCTCTGCAGTCATTAAATGGAGTAATGTTCTTCTACTTACCATTACTTTTCCTTTTTAATCACATAACAACTTGCTTATGGTTTTTACTTTTAAAAGGGAGCATATTATTAGAAAATTTTATTACTGCTCTTCAATGCATCATGGTAAAAAATACTAAAATTTCCTATTCACTGAAAGCTGGATTTTTATTTAATTTTACTAGATGCCAGTAACAACCTGGGTTTTCCTTTCATGCTTTACAAAATGGAAGTATCTACAAAATTAAAATACTGGTTAAAAATAATGAGGTTGTCAATAATAATATTTGTTATGCATGATGTGGGAGAGGTAAGACTAACTCTTGGAATCATACCAGATGATAATAATTTTCACTCAAAAAAAGATCTCAAAATGGTGTTGAACAGCAGCCTCTGAATTAAACATTTTCTAAACCAGCAGATAAAATACCCTGTATTGGTTAGTGTTAGGGGACCCAACAAAGGAGCTACCCAAATAGTGCATCTTGATTTTCAGCAGTTGTTGGGAGGTTCTGGAGGACAGAGACAGCTCATGCAGGGTACCCAGCATTCAGAGAGTGAGACTGAGATGGCCTTGACAGCCACAGGCCTGTCAGCCTCCCACCAGTCCCAGACAGAAGTACAAACAAGGGATAGAAACTCAATTAATCAACAGCTAAAGCAGACTATGTTATTACTGGCAAATGGACACCCCTCTCTGGAAAAGGTGTCTTGTTAAACTTGTATTTTCTGCTGAGTTTACAGGAGCTTATGTAAGTGATAACACAGATGTGATTCTGTGAGGAGGCACTTGCCTTCATGTCTCCTGACATGTTGAAAACCAGAGAGTAGTAAACACATCAACCTGGCATCTGTCAGCTGGACTGAAAATGAGCTAACTGCTTAAAAAATACAGGATAGATGGGAAAGTGTGATTAGGAAAATAAGCAGCTTGCCTGTGTTTCACAGGAATAATTTTCAGCCTTACTTTTCTGAGCAAGTCCTAGGAGGGGGCATGAAGCAGTGACAGAAGTTGCAGGTGGCACAGAAGGCATGGGAGAAGTAAATTATAAAAAAAGAGTAAGATCAAACTTAAAGAAGCTCATGTATGTTGACCAGATCCATGAAAAGGTGAAAGGTTTTTCAGTACAGCAAATATAATCTTGCAACAAGGAGAAACTTAGAACATCACAGAGCAAAGACTCCCCAGAAATTTGGTGAATCTGGAAGACTTGGGGACCTGGAAAGAGCATCATTGACATGATGCACCATCACAACACCAGGGTTTGTGCTGTGGTTACAGGGGTAATGCAATTCTTGTACAGAAGAACAGGTGGTTATCAAATAAGACCAGGCTTTATCACCTGCTGGTTTTAATGCTGCTTTGCATGCAACAGTTCAACAGGTTTATTAACCTCTGGAGAAGCTTCAGAGCAGAGCCACAAGAATGACTGAAGGACTGGAAAATGCATATCACAGGACAAGATTAAAAAAAAACTATTTGTCAGAGGAGTGAAAAGGCAAATATGAGATCATAACATGAGCTAAATAAACAAAAGTAATTCAGGAAAAGTCATGTGGACTGTTTTATGGAAGGAGTCAGTGTGAATTACTACATTTATTGTCATCTTATTTTATCATCAAAGGCTACTTCTAAATTCCCTGTGTAAGTGTATCACTTTGCTACAGATCTGTTTCTGCCAAGCTTTGCACACAACTGTAGCCCATCAGTTTCAGAAAGACTCAAGGAGGTGTAATGAACATGGTGCTACAGCAGTAAGTCTTACTGACACCATGAAGAAACCATTAACCCCAGGATCAGTTAAGACTGTGATCTCCTTAAACAAACTGGATTAAATTAGACCTGCTCCCTCTCCCATACAAAGAAAACTATTTTTTAAATTAGGCATCACCAATTTAGTTAGCTTTTGATGCCTGCTTGATAATTCTACACTATTGGGCCAAATCACTTCACGTTTTCAAAGCACTTTGGCCTCGTTTCCTCCCATGCATGTGCCAATCCAAGTGAAAACAGCATAAATGCTGCTGGTCTCTCTACTATCACCTGGCTCCTGCCAAGGTAACATCCAGCGGACTTCAAGCATTAAGAGGAATATAAAAGTAGTGGAAAGCATCTTGTGCTCCACCCCAAGTTCCATCCTAATTGTACTCAACACCTCACCAGTGCATCAAGAGACAGGTGTGGATTGTGGGGGTTTTAAATATTAATTTCTAGATTCGGTACACAATGTGATGGAAAAAGCTGCTAAATAAAATATAAAAAATAACAGCACACTGAATAGCCACTGACATAGCAATGCTGACATAATTAACCAGGCTGCCCAGTGCTGGACAGCAGTCAGTTCCCACTATGGTCTGAAGGACTCAAGTGCCACAAGCACAGCAAAGGAATGAAGTCACTGGAAGGAGCCTCTTCCAACCATCCTCGCCTCATAGCCCTGGCTCTCCACACTCCTTTCACCTCTGCTCATGAGCCAAGAGTACAAGTGAAGACATGGTTTACAGCAGCATTTGTTTACTTGTAGGAGTTTCCAGACAGGACAGTTCATTCACATCATATATTGTTTATTTGCAATATCAGTCACAATTCAATCCCGGTGAGCACCCTGCAGGACCTAGCCCCTGAGCTGAGGAGATAAAGAAACTATTTGGTTTTACCCACTGTGGTCAGGTATACAAGAGCAAAGGAGAAAACCCCTTACTTGAGCACTAATATCACCCAACATGTTATGTTGTTCTACAAATGTTAATAAATCCCCAAGGCTGCTCACAAATCACCTTTTGCAGGTTATTCCTTTTAATCAAGACAGGTATTTGTTTCCTCGGTACAGCCAAAGGAAAAAAAAAGATGTGAGAAATGAAAAAAGAGCTTTCTTGCTATAAACAACTGCTGCTAGACTGCTAAAGAAGAACAGCAACTGAGAAATAAAATAATTAAAAGCAGATCTCATAATAATCTGAAGAGGACAATAATCCAGGGGTCAGCTTTGCCAAGGAAACCTTCTATGGATCCTACTCCAAAACCCTCTTAGGACAGGGTTATTTTTGGATTATGACCTCCTGAATGTAATCCCAGCTCATGTTCCCAGCTCCACCTCTATTAGTGTGTGTCTTGGTAATCCTTGTGCTCTTTGTCCCAACATGTAAAAGCAGAGAGTAATTACCAAGTTTTAGAGATTTCATTATGCTTCAACAATTGAAGGAATAGAATACCGAGGAATGGCATTGACAGGCAGCTCCTCCCAAAGACATTGATCTACAGGCAACATGATGTGGCAAAAATGTTTAGACTTTGTAACTTTCATGTCTTTTCATGAGCCATATGCACCATACATCCAAATATACAGCCCTATTCTACCAGCCAAAAGAGCAGAGGCCAAGGTACTCTTCTCCTCCTTTGGGAATTCTCTGTGGTCATCTCCAAAGGCCAGACAGAGACCTGCCTACAAAAGGATGGGCTAGTTAAACAGGATTCAAAAACTTAAAATATTTTGTGCAGCTACCCAAACTAAGAAAGATATAGAAATAAAAATAATCAGTGAAATTGTATTTATGAAAGATGGAAAGACTTAACTATGGTCTACCCTAAAAAAGATGAGTGGAGAATCAGAGTACTAGTGAAGCACAATGTTGTCTAAGCTTTTTGTGATCTCACCAATGCAATGAAACCTCTGCTTTCCTTCTCACATCAGTGAGGGGCAGAGGAAAAGAAGAAGATGATGTTCTTAAAGATGCTGACAGCATTTGTGTAGAGACTTGTCCAGCTGCATGAAGAGAGCTACCATCTGCTTGATGCACAATCACATCCATAACAGACAATTCTATATAAAATCAAAAGACATACACACCATGAAGTGATAAAGGGCACAGAAAGTCAGTTGGTTACTAAGAACTTTCTTCAATCCAGCTTTTTTTTTCCCCAGGAGATAACACTTCATAAAACTTCCAAGAACGTATCCTCTTTTAAAGTCTAAAAAATATTGGTAAACACTTCCACAGAAAACAAAATTTAATATAAAACAAAACCAGACTGAATTATTATATTTGAGACTAATTCTTGATTCAGGCTAATTAAATAGAAAAATATGATACAGCCAGAAAAGGGTTATTTGCTCTGTTTCTGCTGAGTTTTTGCCAACTGCCCTTAATAGCAACAATCATTTTCAATTAACTGAGCAATCCTTCTTAAGTAGATGCACAACAGTATGAAAAATGAGTTTAAATGACAGTCTGTAGAAAATGCTGCTCAGTATTAACAAAGGATCCCTCACCAAAACTTCTTAAGCCTGTCTCATGAAAGAACAAACACTAGGATTTAACTAAAACATAGCTGATACTCCAAGCCTTGATTAGCTACCTAGTATACTTGATAAAAACTGGCATCTGTCAGTTTCTCTTGCCAAAATCTTTCTCTTTATACTCTCCATCCACTTAGACGAATCAGTAGCAAACTCAAAAGCACAAAATTCTGTCAACAAGGCCACCTGTATGGTAGATTCAAGCAGATATGTATATTCTGAATTATGTGTAGATATATAGAAATATATATATAGTCACTTGTAAAAGGCTGCATTTAGAGTTGAATCCATAGAGGAACTTGCTTCTAAATGCTGCAGTCAATTTACTGTTGATGGAAGTGCTATAATCACTCTTCCCAACTCATTTGTTCTCAAAGTATTCCACAGAAGTTGCTGGGTGGGGCTGGACTCCTCATGGCTTGAGTTGCCATCACTGCCTTCTGAACTTGCATCTTCAGTGCTAAACAAATAAGTACAATGCCCAGGCTTGTGTCAACCTTGTTGATGATGGCACAGAACAACATTCATTGATGAATGGGGCCATCCCATTTATTTTTGGTTGTTTACTTGAGCATTATCTTTGAAAGCTTTCAGCATTGCCCTGCTTTCCTCATTGCATGGCTCCGAGCAAGCAGCTTGGATCAGCATGGGCAGCCTTGGACAGGTCCCCTTGCCTTCCCTGCTCAGCCAAGAGATGGGGCAGCCCTGCTGCTAGCCTCACAGCATTGCCCTGTGTTCACCCCCTTTGCCAGTCTCTCAGGCACAGATGACAGCTCTTCAGGGATGCATCACTTTGGTTCCAGTCATTAGCCATAATCAGTGGCCTGAAGACAACAACGTGGCTTGAAGAGCAGTCTACATTCTGATGAAAAATATTTCTTACTCTGGAAGAGTGCTGTTCAAGGTCCAGCACTGCCAAGGACAGCAGGGTCGGGGAAGACTTCATCTCTTACCCAAAATATCAAGTCACATCATGAGGGAAAGCTCTTGGAGCAGGTTTGTAACTAGAGAAAGACACATTCCCAGCTGCTCCACAACAACTTACAGTTTTGAAAGCCCACACAGGGGACACGTCATATGTAAGTGGATACATGGAAACAGAGGAAAAACCCTGTGGTAGGGATGCTTAGATTGGACACAAGGACACTGTGGCCCTCCTTTCTCTGATCAATAAATTTACAATTCTTCACTTCCCTACCAAAAAGGATTTAAAAAAAGTTCACATAAGCTTTCTGTACCCTCAGTGAATGTCCTACCTGAGCAAAGTGAGAAACTGAGAAACACCTGTGGTTTATAATATAGGGAATACTGTTGTGGAAAACACTATTACTTGACATGATCATACATAGCAGGAATTATTTCTTCTTCCCCTACACACCCAGGGTTCTCAGAGTTGAATGCACCAATTCTCTTTGCACAGAGAAATACTAGTTTTGCTTTTCATGGCAGCAGGCAGTCAGAAAAGGGGTTATTTGACATTACAAAACAAAGATACAAGGAATTCAATATTTAAAGTCTTAGTGGCAGAGCACAGTGCATGTCTTCTCTGATAATCTCTTGAACTCTAAAGACAAAAGCAGTGTTGAAGCCTGCATACAAGACGTGCAGCAACTGAAAGTTTCAAAGTGCAGTGAAACACATTATAGTTCCATGTCATTCTAACATCTTAAGAGATTATCCTGTTAAAGCAACAACTTCTCTCTGTAGTTATCTGAGCTACTTTTGCTCCTGTTTGTCTCCCTTCCAGCTGTTTTTCTCTTGCCTACTCTGCCAGCTTCCCCTTGGCTCACCACACTTCTGGGTAGCTGGAATTTTCCTCACTGTCCTACTGCTCATACAGAAGAGCAGCTTCATAATAGCAGAAGAAACAAAGACTTAGTACTTACAACCTGTTTTTCCCCACTTCTCAGGTTTTTTTTCAGATTTTTTTTTAATACATCCTAGACAAAGTTGAAGGGCTGGAAAAAAAAATTTGCTTAACAATTTCCAGAATTCTTTTTTTTTTTTTTTTTTTTTTTTTAGAATATTTGGAATTCATCCTTGCCACTTGCTTTCAACTTCTCAGTTTTCATCCAGTGTGTGTGCTGACATATCTGCTATCTTGTCAGTCAAGAAGAATCAAGATAGCTGCAAGCTCAGAAGGCTGCAAATCAACTACAGTCTTTAGAAAGCTGCTCTGCCTCTGTAGGCTCAACTGTGTATGTGCAAGGACAGAAACAGAAAAGCTAATGGCAAAGAAAGGAAGACGGATGATGATATTTATCATGAAAGACTGCTCTAGGCTATAGCAAATAGAAATGCAAATCTTACTTCGTGGTGCCTGGATACATGTAAATCTCAACATATTTCCACTGGTCTAAAAGGGAGAGATTTCTCTAAAGGGTAAACAAATTATGAGCTGCCTAGGTAGGGGTCCTGAAAACAACTTTTATCTAAGCAAAGCTTTTCTAGTCACTGAAATTGATGCTTCTAGTCTTCTAAAGGGATTACCACTTGCTTGAAAATAAACACAAATTCTACTGTAAAAGTTAATCAACTGGGCTTATATTTTTTTGTGAACTATTAAAATCAAACATAGAGCTAAGACAACAGGTTTTAAATAAAATCTTGTTTTTCCTATATATCACCATCGTCAAGGATTAGTCCCACAGCTTACTGTTATTTTTCTATATCTCAGAACACAAGAAAGCAAATAAAGAAGCTACACCATGACCCACTGTAAATAACTAAAGCATTTTGCTGAGTTCATATTGCACTAGTGAACAGAGCACATCCTGACCCCATGAATCTCAAGAGGAGTTTTATTACTGTTTTCAGCTTACTTCAAAACATTCTAAAAGGAGCTGGTCTATACTGACATGACACTGACAAAGTTAATAAATAATTACTTTATTCTGCTCCTCACATTGGGAAAATCTAGACTATGATTTGCAGCCTAGTCTGATTTAAACAAAGTAATTAGCATTTACTGAGATAAGTTTTTTATCAACACCAATTTGAGATGCCTCACCAAGAACATAACAGCATTTTGTCTGGAGTTTGCTTAAACAGTTAATAAGTTTTTAGTTATAAAGTAATTGTAAAATACATGGCAAATATTTTTTCCTCTTAATTGCACTATTTCACATTGCTTGGGTGTCAAATTAGCTGTGAACCTTAGTACTAAAGTTATTACTGGTCTGTTCTGAATGAACCTTGATACGATGATTAAAAAATAAGAATGAAAAAAAAATCCAATTAAGATATATTGGATTTGACTCTTCTTTGCCTTGAAGTTTGACCATGTAACTTAGCATTTCACCTTCATATTCAACTTGTGTAACTAGCAATGACATAAGCTGCAAGGCAGAAAAGGATCAGACTTGGTTTATTACATAAAATTAAACATTTCTTAATTTTATTGAACATTCTTTCACTGGTGTCAAGCCATCCCCTAAGGGGGAGATTCTAATACTACTTTTAAGCTAATTAACATATTTTAAAAGTGTCAGACTATGCCTTGAATATCCTAAAATGTGCTAGTTGCAACTACAATGTTATTTTATAATGTTATTTTTAAAGTTGGATAAATAATAAACCATAGGCTCATTACCTGGTAAGCCCTTTATGCTACAGCAGTATTTGTTGTGAGAGGAATCAAGAAATACATCTCAAGGTTTACACTGATCAAATGTGTCTATCCAAAATACATGGTACAGTGAAAGACCTGACAGAATAAGGGCAGGGCCTGCAGATTCAAACACTAACTTGGACCTCATGTCTGTAGTGATCTCTGCATCAGTTAGAGGATGTTTCTCTGACCCGATAGTTTATTTCCACAATTTTTCAGCCAGACAAGCTTTGTTTTCCTTTCAAATTGAATCTTTTACCTTCCCAAAAGACTAAGCAGAGAGATGCATGAACTCTCTGTAGAGATTGCAACAAGGTGAGCTCAGGTTCTCCATTCCTCAAGCTTCTCTTCCCGTTGTCCACTCTTGAATAGACAGTAACAAGGATGAAATTGTATACAAGGAACCCAGCCAGCAGAATACAAATCATGGAATGAAATTTGTTCCTGCAAAGACAAAAATCTAATGCCTCATCAGCAGTCTTTTCTGTTTCCACGAGGAGATGGCTTCATGTGATTGATGAATTAACATTTGATAGACTGGTTCCCTGTTCCGATATTGGAAACAAATATAAAGCTTTAGCTACCAAATTAAAGGAAACACATAGTTCTTTGAAGGGAACCCAATCTTGGTTTTGTGCTCCAATTATTTTTCTGTTGATATCACACCCTAGAACTTTGAGGAGTCTCAATATAATTGTCTAATTGAAAAGAACTCAGATGAAACCTGAGTGGCTAACAGGAATATTCCCACTGAAATCAGTGCCTAGAGTCTG
Organism: Chaetura pelagica; assembly: GCF_000747805.2. Lineage (NCBI taxonomy): Eukaryota > Metazoa > Chordata > Aves > Apodiformes > Apodidae > Chaetura > Chaetura pelagica. The sequence continues at coordinate 332,806 of NW_009952259.1, forward strand.
GCATTATGAAGACAGGGCTTACAGTGATTTTAGCAGCATCACCCATCATTTACTCCATGTTGCTGACAAACATCAATCTCCATAAAGTGCTCAGACACATTCCTCTTCTCTGTAACACTTCCTGTCAATAAACCCATTTTAAGTGATGGTACAGAATCAGCCCACTAACAAGGTACAGACCAGACTCATTAATTGTTTGTCTTCTTTGCTTTTGAAACCCCCTTAGCCCTCTATAGTCCAAGTCAGCCTTTCCATTTTGTATCTCCCTCTTTGAAAAGGTCACGTGTGGAAATAAAACAAAGCAAATGTTTTACCCAGCCCTGTCAGGTACGTCCTAAACTGTACATTCCTCATTCCAGTAAAAATATGACTGCAGCAGTTGGCACTGAAAGCTATCTTTATTACCAGAAGAGCTGGAAACATGTTTTCCTTTCAGGTTTACTTCAAATGGGAATCCCACCTGCCCAGAAAGAGCTTCAGAAAGTACTGCATGCTTGTGACCTTGAGCATGTGATTCACAGTGACAAGACTTTCCTAAGTGACCATGTGACATGACAGAAGGAAAAGGCAGCTGATGTGTTTTCTTTCCAGTGCTGTAAAACAGTGCCTAAAAAAGTTAAATAATACTAAGCTAGTCATTTTAAGAGTGATGTTTTGTGCCCTTCTCTCTTATCCTTCATCCTGCTGCTTGAAAACATTTTCCTCTGTATTTCTTCCAATCCAAAAACAGGAACACCTTCTGTGCTCGGTTGGCAAGACAACAGACTTCTCACCCTGACAGTTCTGGTGGGAAGGTGCCAAGTAGCCTACTCACAAGACACAGTGAGTTAGTCACCAAACCGAGCAGAAAGAATTCCTATTTGTGCATTAGCATCTCACAGAAGCAGGATAAGCCACATAGCCATCTCCTTTTCCTTGTGCTGTAAGCCTGTGTGCTTCCTTCGTACAAGCCAAGAGCAGGCAACCGGCCTCTGAAAACAAGATTAATTTCCACCCCTTAGTGTAGAGTTCAAATCCTGCACCAACAAAAAATAGGAAGCCTCACTGCTGCTACTGTTAAGAGCACTTCAGTAGTGTGAATGGTAAAAATAAATAAACCTGAGAATGAGCTATTATTAGTTTTCCTCTGCATATAAGTATTATTAATGTTGCTTGGTTGGCTCTCCAACAAATCACCAACACAGAGACCTTTTCCAGCAGGATGCAGCACAGCTCTCCCAAACCCACAGATGGGAAGCAAACTGCACCACAGCACTACCAAGGTTTTGGGAACTTTGAGATTTGGTTCATCAAAGCCAAAGAACTGGCAGGAGGAGTAGGGAAGAGAGCTATAGAAAAAGGAACATCTGCCCTGGATGCCTTCCAAAAGCTGTGTTGTCCTCTCATGGTTTGGAAGCACACAGTACTTCTCTCATAGACCCAGAGCACTCTTGGACAATAAAAACTTCGGGCCCTCTTTGGCTAAATTGAAACAGGCAAGATTACGTGGACTAGGAAACTGAGGCTTTGTCATTATGCTATCTCCAGTCTGACTTGTGAAACATTCAGGTCAGATATTGTTCCCTTAAAAAGGTGTCATTGAATGGTTTTAAATCTAAAGGGCAAGTACAACAAGAATATCTTTAAATAAATTAATTTCAATCTACTTTTACTTGTTACTAACAGACACTTCATCTTGGGCTTTCAGCATCCTCCAAGCACAGCCTAAGAGCACCAGGACATCTCTTGCTCTAGGAGTACTCAAGCTCTGCTCACTGCCAGCCTTTCAACTGTGAAGCCACACACTCACAAGGCAGTAACAGCTGCCTCAAAACCCATGCTGCAACCAGCTCCAGTGGCCACCTTCATGCCACCACCATTGCTTGTTGCATCCAGCAGGAGCAGAACCTAGGATGAAGGAGAGCATGAAGGCATTCACAGGAGGGCTGGGAAGGATGATCCTCTGCAAAGGCCCCCAGGTGTGCTTGTAGAACCACATAAAAGACTAGAAAATTCAGTTCCAAACAAAATTTTTGCTAAAGAAAAGATGTCTCCAATTCAATATGTTTGCTTTCATCCATTATAACTGCGCATTAGGGTCTAGGATGGCTGTAAGCAGGACTTGTTGTACCACCACGAGCCAATTAGTTTTCCAAGTACTGCAAGGATTAGGCACCAGAAAGGAAAATAAAAAGAACCATCACACATGAGAAATAAGGTTTGACTTTCTTTTCAGTTAGTATTAATAGTTGAAATTTTTAACAGCTGATGGACAAAAAGACTGTTCTGCTTCCTGCTGGTTTAACTGCTTCTAGGCAAAACTACTGCTAATAAGCCTAGAAATCAAATGATCCCCAGTGACAATACAGAACAGCAAGTTAAAAAATAACTACACTTTCTAGTCAGAATGGTCTCCTGCAGCTGAAAGTAACAGCAGGGAGAGGCTGCTTGCAGGAGCTGAGTGGAACCTGTGTTTGCCACTTGTAAGACAAGTGACTACATATGAGGAGAATGGCTTTGACTATTTTAGGTCCTGTAAAATCAGCTCACTCTGCCTTATTAACTGTATTGGTACAAGCAAAGCAACTGGGGAAAGGACTTTGCTAATGGGAAAAGTCAAAATTACTACAAGTGGTCCATGTAACTGTCTTAGGAGTTCATGTATTAAGTCCAACTCCTTACATTTACTATTTTGCCAGTGAGGATTTGCTCCATGGCTCTTGGGCAGCACTTTGCTGGGGTGCCACAGGCTGTCTGGGTGGTACTCTTGATTCTGATGGTGTTCTGGGACTTGATGTCTCTGAAACATGGGAGAGTCCTGGGATGCCCCTTTGGAAACCCAAAGATTACACAAGAAGAGTATAGCTACTTCAAAAACATTTCCCCCCCTACTAAAATTATTTCATTTAATTCTGGAAAGCCTAAGAACACACTGAATTTCTCAGCCAAAATCCCAAGGAAATACTTGTGACTTTACTGTACTTTCATTTTTCCCTGAAACAGAGATTTTGTGCCATAGTACATGACAAGTGAAACAGAAAAGAGACATTTAGGTCATACCCCTACCACAGGTCAGACCACATTTCCATACACAACAAAGAAGACCTTAGCTCTTAAGTGCTGCCTGAAAGATTCATCACAAATAACCTATGCCAAGTACTTCACTGGAAAACATTACAGAGCTCTGAAATAGCCCAGCAGATGCAGATGTTCTGTAGAGACAGAGAGTCTACAGATTAAGTCTACAGAGTGTGGCTTTGTCATGGAACAGGAGGGGTTGAACAGGGATCTCCTTTTTTTCTTGGTAACTACAATTTAATCTGTATTCCCCTACTAAAAGGGTTGCAATAAAACTCTATATGATGAAAGGACAATTAAGTCACTTACGTTAAGTGCAAAAAGCCATAATTTGATAATGATCCACTAATTTCAGCAAGATAAGACACTAATAATTTATGGAAATCAGATTTGCACTCGTAATGGAGTGACTGGACCACGCTGAAGCAATTTAGAGACATTCATTAACTCTGCCTCCATATGCCACCAGATCCCAGCCTGTTTCTGGTGGAGATGCTCTGAGACTGGGAGGACACCACATTACCTTCTGTTACATTGCTGCCGTGTCATCTCACACCAGGAAAAGCAGATTGTGGATTCACAAATCAAACTTATTTTTATGGGTTTCCAGCCAGATAAGTACTTGTGTCTGGCAATCCAAAGGAAATCAAGTGCTTGCTGCAACTAACCACCAGTACTGAACCTGATACAATTAAGCTTGAGGATCAATGAATAGAAATTAAAAGGCTAACCACTGGACTATCTGTGCCTTAGCTGCACCAGAGCCAGAGTGGCTGTACATGCCATACTTTTCCTATGGACTTGTAGCTACTGCCCATCTTACTCAGAGCAAAATATCTCTGCACAAACCAGGTAGAGCTTCCCCCACCAAATACCAGCTTGGGTAGTTGAGGTTCTACCAGGAACAGACACTCTCCACTTGGAGGGTTACCCACACATTGCAATCAGCTCCCCCAAAACTTGCTGCTACTCATAATCTGATGATGCTCACTGAAAGGTTCAATTATTTTATCCATTTTTATTAATTTTTTTTACACCATTGTCTACAGGCAAAATAAACATTGGCCGTAAAATGCAGTGGATTTTTTTTCCTCATTGAAAAAAAAAACCGATCGGCGGGTATCTATAATAATTCTAACTGATACCCAATTGCTACTTAATTCCATGCGACTAACGCAACACTGAAAGAAAAAGGAGGCCTTGGTTTTGTTCAGCACCACCAGGTGGCAACAGCAGCCCAGCTAACCCGCCCAACAGCGAGAAGCTGTAGGAATTGCCTATTACCCTTCTGCCTTTCTCTTAGGCTATGGCGAGCTTTTTCAATTCGCTAGAAGTGAAATTCAGGGTCAGACTAACCAGGAATAATAAAAAAAATAACCCCCACAGCTATTGCTGTTTAATGAGGGAGTCCAAGATGGGGTCAAACGTAAGTAGCTCCCAAGAATCCGTGACTGATTCCTTCCAACCTTGCAAGTCCTGCTCTGTCTCAGCAGAAGGGACAGCTGCCTCCTGCAGACTGGCCATTACCCACCTCCCTTCGGTGTGTTTTGGTTCCAAGAAGGGACGATCTGGCCCTGAATCGATCGTTACCTGTAGGCCAGTTATTTTCTGCTACCACAGGATACCATTACTTCTGGTTTGTAACTTCTTGGAGCTTTCTTAGGAAGTGATGCTACTTTCACATCTCAGCATGCAACACACTAATTCACTATGCAAACATTGCTTCTATGCCCCAAAACACAAGACCTCTGGAAAAGCAGAAAAAGATAGAAATACATCAGGCCTGTACCTGGACAGAAAGCTAGATCAAAAGGGGTGCTTATATTCCTCAGCTTCCAATAAATTTTCCATGTGAGTTAAGACCTGATGACCTTCTTTTACTAATAATTATAAGTTTGGCCAAGGGGCAGAGGTGGCTTGGTGTATGAAAATTAATTCCTATTGCAAACACAAGTATAGGTTCAGATATTACACTGGATTATGACGGTGTAAATCATACAGCAATCTGGTCTCATCCAGTATCCCAGGACTGCAGCTTCTAAACTTCTCAGGCAATTTAGTAAACAAATCTGAGATTTTTTAATTACTTTTTTTAACTAAGCATGTAGGAAGGACAGGTACATCCATATATAAAGTTATATCTCTGATCTGACCTCACTGGTATCCCATTTGGAACTACAAAAAGGTGGGCAAAAATCAGTTATTGATCCACATCTGCTTTTCAGCCTTACTTACAAGCTGACCCTGAGCACTGAATGACTTCAGACTGCCAGTAACGTCCACATCCAGCACACTGAGACCTGGAGTGCATACTCTTCCTAGCAGCCACACTTCTGGTTTTATATGATCCTAAAGCAGAGCTTGAAAAATCTGGCTTACAACCAGAGTTGTCTGCTATGATTTTTCTGTTAAATGAGCTGGATCCTCACCCATATCTATTTCCACACTAGCTACTGAAGAGATGGCATGAACACCCATGTCTCTATTAGGGGTTATGAGTCCTTCCCAAGCTAAGTTAGAATTGTAACACAACAGGAGCAACTAATTATTTTAAACCATCTGTGTGACATAGACAATCTCTCTTCTGTCTGTTGTTTCACCTGCAAGACAATAACCAATATAGATGCACATTAAAAACTATAAAACCCTTCCAGTTCTGTGCAGCAGTGATCTAGAAGACAGCTCAGCCCTTGGCTCTCCTCTAGCAGGAACATTACTCAAAGCCTTCCACTTGTCCCAGCACAAGCCCATGCCACTCTGACTTTCCTGCTGCAGAAACGCATTGGGAAGCAGAACGGAGACAACCCAGCTTCTGTGTGCAGTTTCTTAAGGTTGATTAGCAACAGCAGCCAGTCTTCTCCAATTTAAACAGAAGGAGCTGGGTTAACTGACTGGGAGGGAAAGAAGAAGCCAGCTGCAATATGTTAAGGCATGTCCACTGACTGGGAGAGGGCTTGAAGCATTAACACTTTATTAAGTCTTATCCCTAGACTGAGAGAGGAAATATGACTGAAGGCAACAGAAGGTGGTGGAAGAAAAGGAAGAAAGGGAATTATATTCTCTTGGCTTCCACTCATCCCTGTAGACTTCTAAAATTGAGCATATCCATCCTTAGAATGTAAGGGATTAATCTTCTGGTAAGCAAACACCAGTGTCATCTTCTTGTCAGAGGAACAGCTGTTCTAATGCATGTTCGAATGCTCAGATTTTTTGTCCTGAGTTGCTTTGGTCTTCAAAACCAGCTCCAGCATTGCCTGCAATTTTATTCATAAAGCTAAATGATGAGTTTAACTGCAAGATATATTCTAGCTCCTTCAGAATTTTAAATAAGAAATCAGCATATGAAATTACCCACTGACTCCAGCTGCGATATGCTTGTTATTTCACACTTTCACCCACGCTCACTGGAAATTCAGTTCCAATATGACAGCTTGAAAATTGGTTTTAATCACAACTAATACGTGGAGGGGTTTTTCCCCTCTCTTTTTATTCCTCACACCCTATAAGCATGGAAAACAATCATGTGTAGAGTGGCAGAAGGTGAGCCAAATACCTCCTGAAGATACTCCACAGCACCACACATCTGAGTGACAAGTTCTGCAAAACAACACCAGATCTCCAGAAACCCAAAACACACCATAATCCCAACTATTCTTGTGGACATTCAGCCTCAGGCCTAACACTGCAACTATTCACAGCATCCACTAATACCTCTGTGCCACTCCTAAGCCAGAGGACTAACATTTTCCTTTCAGCCTCCTGAATAGAAGCAATGCAATGCAGTCTAACCGGCTGGACCTCCACACAAAAAGACAACATCAATACGGATTTGCTCTGTGTTCAAACTGGTAACATTTGGAAAGCTAAACACAAAGTCAACCTGCTGCACACAACAATATGGTAGCTCTAGCTCTCTAGAAACGAAACTATTTTTAAACTGCAGAAGCAATGTGAGCTGCATAAATTAGCATAATTTCAAATAGTTCTCAGTTGACTGCGTTCCATGCTACAAATTAACACTCTGTGGATTCCTGGCTTCTACTAATGCGGTCAATCGTGCAATTCATGGGGCTTAAAATCCCCTTTTTCAATCCTTCAAAGTCTCAACAGCCTTTTTTATGCTCCACTTTTCCTTTTCAGAGCAGTACTATCAAAGGCTTGGGTTTCATGACAAATCTCACGAGGTCTTTATGTGTAACTGGTGGTTAAGTGGCTTCATAACTTCAGGACATCCTACTATTTTCTCCCTGATGATTTTCTCCCTGTGGGCAGATGGCATGGAAGTGGAGTGCAGATGGTAACCCACAGCCCACAGCCTCCTCATTATAATTTGAAATAGTGTACACAGCTCTTCCATTCTTACCTTCTCCTTAAATGATTTTCAGCATTAAGGGATAAATTGCCATTTTCAGAAGGCACAGCCAAAGTATTGGTATTTGTTTATAGCTGAGAACTTTCTCCTAACAAAGAGGTAATGATGTGCCTCATATCTTCACACTTTTTATTAAAATCCATAAATCGTTACTGGAAAGGATTTAAAATCAAATATCTCTTGCTTTGATTCAAGTATGACCTTAAGGAAAAAAAATCAATGATAAGGAAAAAGTAAATCACACTAAAGCATGAAGGCTTAAGAGTCACACAGTTAGCTATTTAAAGTAATTTCATGGCTCCAGGTATCACTTTACCTGAGCTGCTTGGAATTATAATGGATTATCTCTGTGGAACACCTGTGAGATAAGGGAGTTGCTGCTGACAAACTGTGGCAAGCAGCAACGAGGTGACCCAGCTGAAGCTCCACTGATGGCCTGTGGGTCTTCAGGACTCACACACTTGCCACTCTATCCTCCTTGCCCTCTTAGGACTAAAACCCTTCTTGGCAGGAAGGCACAGCTCAAAATGAAGCTGCTATATAAGAGTCATATCACTCTTTCAAGCTTTTTCACAGCAGTCTGGTGGAACTGGCTTTCCTAACCTTTGAACCAGTTGGAAAAGTCCTAAAAACAGCAAGTTAAAAATATCTGTGGTGGAAAATCGTAAAGAATGAAATACTAAGCATTAGAGGTCAAGCCTGGATCCCTGAAAAGTTTGTGTTAATCAATGGAAAAGCATTAACAGAAATAAACTTCTCCCTTAGTTGTAAAACAAAACAGCCCAGCAACACGGTTGATGAGGATTTATTAACTTGCAGGCAGCTCTTGCACACAGCGTGAATGAAAAGTTGGCTCATTTCCTCCTTTTCCAAAAGCCTTGAGAGTCAGGCTGGATAAACACAAATAGCATTATTTGTTTCAAGTTTTGACCTGGTGCCTGACAACCAGTTACTAAACCACACTATTCTAGCTCAGCTATAATGGAACCTTCTAAACTGTCACACAAAATGGTTTCTGTCTATTTAAAGGATGGATACATGTTGCTTAAATGAATGATTGCCTTTAAGAGTAACCATTAACAAGGCTTTTCCTCAAATGGCTGAAATTATTTGCATATTATACATTAAAAACATTCAGGTGTTCAACTGAGTTATACTATAATACACTACACTATAAAATAATTTGACTATATAACACAGGGCTATAACCTTCCACAGCATGCAGGCATGCCAATAATTTTACACATGGACAACATGAGATGAAATAATGAAACATTTCATTACTGGGGGTAATTTATCTTGTTTACATTCATGGAAGAAGATTACAGGTCATCATCTTCTTAGTAGCTTCTCTTTCACAACAAAAAAGACAATAATCACTTTTCATTAGGGAAGACTAGTCCTTTCTGTTGCACAGGTGTGGCTTTCATGTCCTGTACAAATAGTACAGCACTGATGTCAATCAAATTAGCTACACAGCATCTTCTAACACCAAGGTTTGTAAAGGGTAACAGAAATGCCTAAACTTCAGGTGCAACATTGAAGGATTTACATGTCAAAGAACCTAACAGATATGTTTTCTGTCTAGCTTAGTGACTTTTGTTTGAAACGAAAAAAGGTCTTCAGAACTGACCACTGAAAACTGCTGTTCCATGAGAAACTTCAGCTCAAGTCATGACTGGAGAGAATAAAAGATTTCCAAAGGAAGAGAAGGCTCCACTGTGACTGCTTTATAAAAACCCTGACTTTGTAAAGTCCATCTTCATCACACAATTATCTCACAGTTCATCCAAACTCTTTTAAGCTCTTTAGCACGAGAGGTCCATTGCCTCTGGAAAAACAAGGGAATTTTGGCACAGGATGAAATTCTGTGCCAGAATTTCTGACACAGTAAGAGTGACTCTATCAGACATCTGTTCCTCTGTGAGGAGCTGAATCTGCCTGTGACAAGGTCAATTTTGAGAAGGGTTGGTATTAAAAGATTATGCTCCCTCCATCCTCTCACTGAGGCTGTGCTAATTATTTCAGGGGAGCAAAGGAATTCTTTGATCCTCCAGCTCTACCCTCCCTCACAAGGTGGCTCTGGCTCTCTACACAGCACCCAGAGGAATGGCACATCCTAGTTCCATAATTGTGGGTTTAACCATATTCAACCTTGAAATTTAACGCTAAGAAATTGAGTATGTAGTAATCCACATAATCCAGACCTCTACACCTGTCCCTCTTCCAACTAATCTCGCCATCCCTCATCATGTCACATCTTAATTTAGAGTCCTATCTGCTGAGGTCAGTGCAAGTGGATGGCCAGGAAGTCACTACAAGTATCTGTCATACAGCAGGACCAATTGTTTCTGTTGTGAACTCTGCAAGATTCAGAAATATCAAGAGAGAACAAAGCCCATCCCCAGCGAGGCGTAAACAATCTCTCCAAATGCTCTCGGAAGCAGCAAAGAGAGAGATCAAATAAATAAATAAATGTAGAGTAGCCCTGGATAATGCGATCTGCTGGTATTAAGTTTTCTCCTGAAGGATTTAAGTATATACCAGCTGCTCTACATTAAACCGAGCTGGCATTTTAAATCATGCAAATTAGCTGAGCTACCATCCATTTCAGCCCAGCATTTAACAGTATTGCTATAAATGATGCAAAGCCCTGGCCAAGCCAAGCCCTGCCATTTCAGCTGCTGTCAGAGAAGAAAGGAGGAGGGAGGGTGACAGCACTCGGTGATGCTGCAGCTATTCACAAGATGGTTCACCAGAGACTCCATCCACCACAGGTATCCCTCACATGACTAAAATGTGCACACACACACAGAAAGCCCAAGGCTTTTTCTTTGTTGAAAATCCATTTATATAAGCTGCTAAGAACCACTGCAAAATTATCTAGAATTAAATTACTTGATAGGGAAAAGCTGAACTTTCCAATCCCTTTCCTTAATGCTGCGTACTAAACACTGAGTGGACCTGACGGGCCATCGGCTCAGAACTGCTGACAGGGCTGAGGGTGGCACCAGCCCCCCCTAAGGTCTCACACTAATGACATTTCTCAGGCTGTGAAGGTAATAGATAAACATTTGTGTTTGTACAATGCAAACCCCTTTTCTGCTGAATCTTGGAGAGCTCAGGAGGCAATAAAGAGGGCTAAATCTTATCTCATTCTCCTTGTTGTGGCCAAGAGATTGTCAGGACAAATCTGATACTGTTTAAGAGACTAAAGGATCTGCTACTGAGTAGTCTAGGAGCTTTGTAGACTGGCTTTTTGATTTCAGGTCTTTTCATATGCCTTTTTTTGCCTCTCCCCCCCCCCCCGCCTTTATTTTCCTTAAATTTCTCCTCCTTTTTGAAGTGCCTACTGCTGCAAGTAACCTGATCAAGGGGAAGCTGGGCTTGGTGCATGTGTTACAATGCAGCTGGCCTTGCTACCCTGCTTGATGAACCAAACCACTAGTGGATATGATCCATGGGCATCACACCCCATTGCACAATACAGGGTACGCACCAAACCTGATGTCACCTCCAACAGGGCTGGTCTTTTAAGTCTCAGCATCATAATGCCTTTAAACCAAAATTAGACCCCAAAAGAGGAACATCTCCAGAATTCCAAAAGCAACCTGTGGGAGAGGCAGCTGAAAAGCCCACCAACAGGTTCCTCACTGACACCCAACATCTGAGGCTTGGTGGCCTGGCCTGCAAGAAGCAGGACCTTCTAGGACACAAAAGGTAGACCTGGTTGTAAGGGGTTACCTTGCCCTTCAGCACACACTCCTTCATCCAAAGGCAGCTGCAGGCAGAGCTGGTCAGGGGTCCCCACAGAGCCTAGGGTCTCTCTGTGCTTCCCTCTGCTCCAGGTACCTATCACAGCTCAACCAATGGATCCCAAAGGCAAACACCTCATAGGAAGACACTGCACCTCCAAATTTGTCCCAATACTCACAGTGTTTCCCACTGCCTGGCACCAAAATGGGAAGCAACCTCAGGGAAAGA
>NW_009952259.1:344251-355576 GCF_000747805.2 Chaetura pelagica
AAGAGGAAATCCCAGATCTCACTCGGAGAAGATGTTTCCATCATTAAATTTTAAGTGCATGACATTTCCATTTACAAACAGGTCCTCTTCCAATTATTTGTGCTCCTTATGACAACTAGATTTCCGTTCAGTGGTTTTGAGTCATTGTATTAAATCCTATAAAACAAGTCACTCCATGTGGTCCAAACCCTACGAGATACAAAGCCAAAACTCTGACTCTTACAGGCAACCAAAAGGAAATACTCCATTGCTGCAGTGAGGGAAGTTTGTATCTGACTGCTTGGAAACAGGATCCTAGGCAACCGCTGCTCTTCCCTCTTGAAAAGCAGAAAGTGGTTTTGTTTTGTAAATTACAGCATATTCATTAGAATTCCCCTGGCGAGGTTGTGTAGGGATAAATGGGAGTCTGCTGCCTCCCCTTTCCAACTCCAAGCTAGAGGACAGGCACCTTTTTTGCCAGCTTTCCTTGGCAGTGCTTGTTTGGCACATTATCCTGGAGGATCAGGCCCTGTGTGCTCCAGAGCCCATGTCGGAGGAGTAAGACATAGCAATGCTGAAAATACTCCTTCCCAAAATAATCCACCCCAGTTAAGCCACAGACAAGTCTGGAATATATATGGCTGTCCTGAGAAGCAGACTGACCCATGGTTATCAAGCAGGAAAAGCTAAACTTGTTTCTAAGCTTTTGCTTCAAATGGCCAATGCACACTTGATCCTGAAACACACATGACATTTTAAAATTAGTTCTGAAGACTTCAATGTCAGCTCTTTGAAATGAAGAATTTATAATTAAATCAGGTTTGTCTTACCAGCCCAATCCATTAATTATTTTTTCCGCCAGCTGTATTCAAAGTTGTGCACTGATCTTTGTGGATGCCAGTGTGTCCTCTACATCTGTTCCAGGCTTTAACCTCTGACACACACATGCAGATGCTGTTCTCACATTACATTTCTCCCATAAAATACAATTTTGCAGCCTGCTACATTCTCTAGGGAGAATTTCTGACTCCAAAAGACATGACACAGATCTTTGCATCTGCTTGATCTTACAATGCTAAGCCTGATAGTTGTCTGTCTGCCAGAGGAAGCAAATTTGCTAGACCCCTTGTACAGGTTGATTAGAAATGACTTCCTGATAATTAGACATAACCTAAGAAGCAGCCAAAAATAGATATGATGTGCAAAGACAGCTGTTGCAGTCTTTGAAAAATACTTGTACGAAACCTGAATTTAGCCTATTGCCACTCAAGTTACCTGTAGTTTCTAACGGTGGACATGATTCAGGTGGACACAGCTAAAGAAAAAGGAATCCACTTCTGAATATTTGTTTCAAGATACATAAGTGTAACTAAGTCTCAGTGTCCATACTCACCATAAAATGTGGGCACACAAATTAGATCAACAACATGAAATCCCATCAAGGTATTAATTTTATTGTACCAATGGGTAAGTACATGGAATTACTAGATGGCAGAAAAATACAATATAAAAAGAATGTCTGGTCAGCACTTTCAATAGAAGATAGGTCATCCAATATGGGAAGTCACCTCATCATGTGAAACAATAAAGTAGTACTGCAACCATCTTCACAACTCAGGATGTCTCTCAGTTGTCTAAATGACAGATCCATCAAGCAGGATGGATACAAGGAGGCTGAGACACTAGGAAGTATTACAGATCCTCACATGTTGCAGCAAGGAGACCATCACGCTCCAGATCCAATTAGTTAGAAGAACAGCTTCTAAAGAGCTCCATCACAGACATTAAAATGCATAAAATTACAGTTCCAGCCTGTCATTTTGCCTCTTCTGTTTCTCTGAAAACCAAAGTATCCTAGATTTTCTTCCTGAAAAATATAGTCACCTAGTACAAAAACATTATTCCAGCGTTAGGGATATAAGGAAGAACAAGGAAAATATTGAGGATGTTCATTATGCCCTTCCTTTTGGAGAAAGCCTAACCAAATCCACAAGACTGAGAACAATAAGAACAGCCACTTCTTCAGCCACATAGTAAGTCAGCTGTCAAGGATTGATTTGGGGGTTTTGTTGGGCTATTTTGTGGCTGTATATAGAATTTTATTTCTTATTTCATTAGCGAAGACAGAAGAAATGAACCAATATTAGTGGCAGGACAGGTAAAATAAGGAAATCTAGTGATTCCTTCCAACTATGAGAAAGAAGATAGGGCAACTTCTAGCCATAACTGTACAGAAAAAACCCACACAAGCTGAGGATAGAAAGACTTAATGAGAATATTCAAGACAAGGGGTGGACACAGGGTAAATTTAAGAAGAGGCCATGGGAGTAAACAAGACATTGTCAAAAGGTTATTATATGACAGTCCAAAACTGAACATGCACAGGGCCAAAAGTCCTGGTAAAAGTGTATTTTGAAATCCAGAAGTTAGATATTTTTTCCTCTCATGTATTGTTTTCCCACACATTGCTTCCAATTCTAAAATAACCCCAAAGTAAAATGAAAAATAATCCAAGGATAACACACCTAAAAATACTTTCAAGAGGAAAAAATTTTAAAAAAAGGTGGTATCAAAGTAAAACTTCAGATCTCAGCCTGTTTTCAAATAAGAAGTGACCTGTTCTCTCAGTTATTATAATAAATGGCTTATTTGTTTTAAGTTTTAGCAGTTATTTCCATGCCTATGCTTTGCAAAACTGAAGAAACTGAGAATGTTTCCACAAACTATTTCAGAAAGAACAATTTACAGATAAAATTAGAGGCATACAACTAAATGCCAAGTGTTTGACTGAATTCCAGTTCTTGGTGAATGGAAAACCAGCAGCTTCCTGTTACAAAATGTACCAACAGTTCACATCTAATAATACACATAAAATCTGACCATTTATATACTTCAAATATAGATGTTTCTAAAAATGATGTTCAAACAGGGTATTTTTAGCCAGGTAAACTTCTCAGGAGAATGAATCTGAGTTTGGTTGAGATTTTACAGTTTGTTGCAAGGAAAACAGAAATTAGTGGGTTAAATTTTAAGATAATATCTTGATTTGTATCAGAATAAAAGTAGAAAGTTTCTCCTCAAAGCTTAAATAAGCAGAAAACAAGTGGGGAAAAAATGGAAGAACAGAAACCACATCCTTCCCTTAAAGGCCCAACATCACTTTATTCAAAAGTGTATCTTATTAAGCATCATTTATAATATTTATTCTGTGTTACAAGTTTGGGAAGTTCCAACAATATGATTGTTGATTTAAATCCCTCCTTATTTTCTTCCACTTTTGTAGGAAAAACACACTTGCAGGCTTACAGCATTAAAATATTCTACAAATTAAACAAATATTTAAATCTGCTGGTGAGATAATCTGGAAACTAAAATTACAGAGTAGACAGTGTTCCACAAAAGATTCTGCAAAGGAAATAAAAAATAGCCAGAACCAGCCCTGAATTTCCAAAACCAAGCACTGACTCCACCCTTCCCCTCTCAAAAAAATAAAGGCTTTCTTCTCTGATATCTTCTGAAATAAAAATAAAATAAAATAAATAGAAAGAGTACAGGCAGTGTTGGTCTCTTAATCTGCTTTCTTTTTGGTAATTGTCAGGTACTTGGAAGTTGGAAAAGGTACACGTTTTGTTTACCAGACCCCTTCTTTATAATTTGATTTAATTTTTTTTGAGAAATAAAGCTCAGGTTTTGTGCCAGGAGTTTTAAAAGCAGTATCTGTTGTTCTCCTCTACTGACATCCTTGTACCTCTCTGCATCTGCAGGAGATTCCTTTAGGAGAGGTTTTATATTTCATACCACCTGATTTTTGAGGAGAGTATTTTGGAGAAGACTAGAGGATGTCACTTTATGATGAGCTCCATAAAGCCATGCCAGCATGGGCTTCAGCCACTAAGAACATTTGTACAGCTCAAATGCTGTTTGTGCTAGGTCTTATGATACACACAGATGCTTTTGTCTTTCAGTTTCCTCATGTTACACTTGCTTTTAAAATTATTTTATCCATATTTGAACATTAACAAATTAGATCTAGCAGCTAGCAGGTGGATTGGGAGAAAGACTTAATGCTTCTCTGCTGAAGCCAATTTCAGGTCAAACAAGCCTCCAGCAGAGACTCAGTGTGCAACAGAACTGAAATACAACCCCATACATCAAGAAAGGGAAGTTCTGTGGAACACAAAATGGACAAATGATCTGGGGAAACTAAGAAGCAAAACTCTAAAAGCTGTCAAAGAAATTCACCAGTGCAGCCAGGGAGGTAAAGGCAGGCAGGAAGAAAGCAAGAACAAATATTAATAATTAACCTATTTCTGGTTAGAGGACAGCTGGACCAATGTGTCCTGCTTGGGTGCTACCATGTATCAAGTGTCAGAGCAGAAGGTGATAAAAATTACTGGCTAAAACACAAAGAAAGTGAGAGTGTTCACTAAAGAAATACAGTTTTATGGAGTAAGCTAGCAGTTTCAAGGACAGAGGGAGAACACATGGACACCATATGCATGAGCATTTTGAACTGATTAAGAAGTAGCAGCAAAGGAGAAAGATAATCTAATAGTCATGGGACTAGCTAGTAATTTTCTACAGCACTGCAGACTTTATGACCTTGGGTAAGTCTCTTTGTGCCTTAGCCATTAATTTATTAAAAAAAGAAACAATATCCATACCTCTAAGGATTGCTCTTAGATTAAGTCTATTAAAATTTGGAAGCCCCTTAGATATATAAACTATTACTAAATTTCAGAGAAATAACATAAAAAAAAAAAAAAAGCAGGGAAAAAATGTCATATTAAATGAGGGTTTCAAAATCACTAACCATGGGCCAATAAAAACTTGAGTGAATTCAACAGCAGCATTTTTAGCTCAACAATAAATATCTCTGGAAATCTCATCTTGGGCAAGCGGACAGGGAAGGTACCGGACTTGGGAAGGAATGTTACACAAGAACCAAATACCCTTTGACTCAAGAACTGTCACAATTGAAGTGAAATCAGATCAAAACACATTTTCATTCATTACCCAGAACAATTAAAAGGCAGAACGGGAGTTTGAATTTCAACTGACCCTTTGCATAATCTATATGAAAATCCAACACTGAAAGAACCTCCTGAATTGATAGTGCAACCTTACATCTTTTGTTCTAATGCAGGGCATTAAAAAGGGGTAGTTCTTTATGTTAAAAGACAGATCACTGACTCCATGCCAATAATCACAATAAAACAACTTCCAAATTATTTTCTTGTTTTTTATCTGAGAACATTTCATTGGGAACAACCTCCTAGCAATTCATTATTTAGCCATAATTATATAAGCAAGATCATTAATATGAATTTTAAAACATTTTTGTGGTAACATATTTGGATAGCACACCTCAGCTGCAGATGATCTTCACAAATTGGGAAAGAAGAATTAAATTACTATAAGAAAAACACAGTGTAAGACTAGAAAACGAGGAGATTTAGAATGCCTCAGAACTAGAACACCAAACTCAACATGATCTTCACAGATTGGGAAACCAGTGTGAAAAAAAATGTAGCTGAGCAAGGGAGTTTTATTGCACTGACATCTATGTGGTTTGGAACAGAATTCTTAAAAAAAGCTCTAGGCAAACTGAGAAGAGTTCAGTAGATAACACCAAGAGCTGTAAGAGCTCTAGAAATCCCGAGAGAAAAGGTTAGACGAATTAGGTTTGCCTGGTGTAGAGAAAGAGGAAAGTGAGGGAGAACATGGTAACACCTAGTAAGGATCTGCCTTCCACATCCACCAGAAGAGAGCTGCCTAACTTTCAGCAAATACTGCAGAGAATTTTGCAAAGAATTAACACCCCACCAGCAGCCCTCCCTGTCAAACATCAATAATAGTTATCAGTAATTGCTACATACAAGTATTTTAATACCAGATTAAAGAAATGCCTGTCAACTTCAAGTGCTCTAGTGGAAGGGTGGGATCAAAGACTTAGGAAGTTCCCTGTGATTTTAAGAGGCTACAGTTACTTCAGACATAAAAAGTAATCATTTTTCAAGGTTCTCCAGAAAACGAAAATCAAGAATCTAGAGAATACAACATAACAGCAATAAACAAAGTCATTGAATCCACAGTCTCCTTTGGTGGCTTTTACAATATCATAACAACAGACTGTATTCCTGGAACACCACTTCCCCTCCTGCATCCTGCATGAACATTTTAACCATGCCCATGGACTTCAAACTGGCAAGGACTTCTGTCTTAAATAAGTACTGCAAATTGAGTAGCTGAATGCATATAGCTTTTTCAGACTACCTAATAAATACCACTCAGTATACGAGAGATCCCTGCCCTGCTATCTACTCAACGGAAGTTTCTCTGGTAACAAAGTTAAATATTTCCAAAACAATGCTCTCTAAATACGGGTACAATTTATTGGCGGCCTTTTCAAATAAGACAAAATAACCACCAGTACAACAGCAGGATACTGTTGTGCACAACACAGAGAATTTACTATGGAAAAATGAATGGAGTGTGTATATCAGTAACAATAAAACAGGAATGATACTGCCATGATTCATCAACCTAGGATTTCCAACTAACATTTACAATGGGCTTGATGCTAGAACCCTCAGACCTTTCTCTGGAAAGTGCCTCTGAAAATACTCTGAAGAATGCTTTTTATAAATTGCACAGCATTTTAAATAACACATCGCCCTTATATGGCCTTAAGGCTCAAAACTTCCAGTCACTATTAAGTCTAGCTTACACATGTAAAACCATAACAAGAAGGACAAAGATAAAAAAATAGAAGCATACACTGAGAACCAAGTTTGAAGTGGGACACCTTGATTTTCAGCAGTTTTTCAAAACTTTAATGAATACCACCTGCAGTGCCCGTGTTCTCTGAAGAACAAGGCTCAAGATAGGTACCATCTGGCAGGGAAAAGCTTATGAAAGTATCACGAGTTTGCAAATGGCTTGAAACATACTAAACCACCATTAGAACATGGTCTCTTTCTTCTGATGGATGCACTAGGCACAGCCTCTTCTCCAGAATAATCAGTAAATCGAAGTGCAGGAAAAAAGGCACACATAAATTCAAAGTGGAAGTATCTGTACACCATGATGGGAGAGACAAGTTTGCATGTACTACTAGTTAAAGGTGTCCTACCTGTTTCATCCCTCCCCATCATCTCTCTCCCTGTAAGCAGATGTCCTAAACATGAGGTCAAGTTGCTCATCTGTCCTTATTCTGGACATGCAACTGAATTTTATATTACATAGTGTGAAGAGGACCAACTTCAACGGGATTAAGAGCATCTCCCTAAAATACTCCCAGAACATCCTGTGGCTTGTTGATTATGAAACCCTCCAGAGATACGATAAGAGTTTGGTGTTGAAATAGAAACTGAACTCAGATAGCCCTCTCTCTGAGTGAATGCTCTGACCACTAAGCAGTTGTACAAAAGCAATGCATCTCTGCCACTTGTGTTGAAAGTGGCCTGATATCACCTTGGGCTTTGATGGAAACAGCTTATGCCTCTAATTCCAAGAGAAAGCTCAGGACTGCAAATTCCAAGTTCAGTCTCAGCAAGGAATACAGCACAAGTTAAATCCACTTTAGTCATTTTTATTTCTTGTTTTCTTTTTTTGATCCAAGTGTCACAACCTCTTTAATTTTCCCTCCACCCACAGAGGAGGATATGATGTCCTTCCCCGTGGGCTGCAAACTCCATGCAAGGACTAAGATCTACAAAAGATAGGGACCAAAGCATTTGGCATGAGTTCTACTTCTGGATCTAATCTTTAAATGCCATCACAAGAAAATAACTTTCCTCCCTCACAGGGGATGCCCAGTGCCTGCACTGTAAAATGGTGAGGGCAGCACTGGGGCTTAAACACAGAATATCCAGAAGAGCAATTGGTCACATTCATAGGACATGTCTTTGATTCTTCAGATATTTAGTCCTAGTGCAGTATTTAAGACTAAACCTTACTAGGCTTACTGTCAGAAAGCACTTCTATACCTGACTGCACCTAAATGTAGCTGAAGGTTTTCCAAGATAAAAATGCTTCAGCCGCTGACATACCATCCAGCAGCTGTCCATCCATCCCATTCCTCCTCCCTTGGGAGGCAAAGATGGTAGATAAAGAAAAGAACATCCCCTTTGATCTATCTGGAAAACATCTCTCTTTAGATACAGACCAACGTTCCAAATTACTACCTTGAATGGCAAAAATCTTCATGCTTTTGTGGGCAGAGGGATCAAAGTTGGATCAATTAGAATAACAAAAAGGGACCATGTTTATTCAAGATAATGGATGGTAAAACAAACCTCACTGGTTCACACCTTAAAAGGTGCTGGTCATCTGTTAAGACTGCTACCCAAATGAAGTTACTGAGAATGGCAAAGCTTAGGATTTTGCCTGCTGCTGAAGCTATCCAAAACTCAAAATTATCTGAAATTCCTTTAGCCAAAATCACTCCCTGCTTAACTATAACATTTAAGCATGAAGACATTTCATTAACAAGATATTTGATATTTGTTCCACATCTGTTTAACGGTTAAAAACACCATAGTATTCCCCTTACTGCTGCAAATGGCTACCACTGGCAGGACCTACCTGATTACAATCTGCTATAAGATGAGAAAGTACTTATAAATAACCATCTCTTTTGCAGGAATGTAAATTTCTATGCAGAAACCAAGGCATATCTGAGAGAAAGAGCAGTAGATAATGAGATTTTGCTGACATTTCATAATAACAAAGATAGACACTAGCACAAGGAAAAAGGAGTATTTGTCTCTCTCCTAAGAACAAGATGTGATGTGCAGGTCAGTCCTTCTGCTGCCACCACCCTGCCACCGTTATTTGTCTGTCTCATTTTCTACTCTTAGTCCCTCAGGAGCTGAGGGACACATTTGTCTAGCCTGAGCAGCCTGATGCATCACCCTGTCTACGAGCAAGGAAAGTGCAGCATATCCTAAAATTCAGGGCACAGGGCCAAACATACCCAATCAGTAGACACACTTGCCTTTAGAGAATAAGGTTAGAAGGCCAGAGATTTCAAAATCTAGATGGCAGGGATGACACATTAATCCTTGAGGAAGGAAAAGGGAAAAAAAAGAAAGCATGTGTCATCATTTCCCTATCCCAGTATAACGGTATCACCTTCTACTGGGCTCAGAAATTGGTAGGAGCAGCTTGCAATGTACACCTCTGTTGCCAGAATACATCAGGCTGCTGTACAGCAATCCCTATATCCTGTTAATCAATTCTGCTTGCTGCAGCAGCCCATCTGCTTTGCTCCCGCCGGCGTACGCTGACACCTACGAGCTGCTCACGCTGCTCTGGAGCACACTGGGGCATCAGGAGCACCAAGCAATCTGAGCCACACTGAAAACCTTCCTATGCTGATAAAAATTAAACAAGCTGAAGAACGTCTGTGTCTCCATGTCTCCTCCCTACACAGGAAGCAGCATATATAAAAACAGATTAGAAAACTGATACGCATTAAAGGGAAATCTAAGAAGGACAAATTGATAATGTGGTGCATCTGTGATGTCATGCACATGTAGCACTAACAGGCAATTCCACTTGAGTGTTCATTTCCTACATGATCTATTTAGCTGCACTGAGAATGACGAGCACATTGTAATTTCACATAAAGCACTGCCTCCCATTCACTCCCTACACAACTACAAACACAAAACATTCAGTACAGTGCAATGCATAACCCAACACAAAACACATTCATGACAACCAGCAATCTCTCCCCATCCCAGGCACACAACCCCACCACTACAATTAGCACCTACAGAAAGAACACAAAGAATACACCCCACAAACAACATCTCCACCATCTCCCTTCTGTAAATTCCCCAAGTTCAAGCACAGGCAATAGAGAAGGTAACACAGGCAAGCAGCACACACAGCACCATCCCTCACCACCAGCTCCACCATGCTGACAAAATCACAAAGCCATCCCTTGGTAACACATGCCACTATGCAGAAAACATCCCACCACTGCAGACAGATGTTATTACACACATACATATGCACACACACACACACACACACCCAGTTCTCTCACTGCTGCTCACACCACTATCCATCTACCTCAAAAAACCTGCTGCACACATTCAGTATAGAATTACATTCCCACATACACCTCCCCAGCACTGCTGCCTTCTAACCTGTGTGTCAAATCCATTTTCTGTCGAGCTACTCTTCCTTGGTGGGAGTCCATCTCCTGCATTCTCTTGTCCATTTGAAGATTTGAGAGGAATCTGGCTGGAATACAATGGCTTCGTCACCTCCACCTTGCTCCCAAACTTCAGGTAACAGGGCTGTGGGATGGTCCTGGCCGTTGGGACATGCAGGATAGGAGCAGCGCTGTGCACGGGTTTAGGTAGTCCCGATTTCATTTTGGAGGCTACCAGGATGGCTGGCATTTTCCCTTTCTGCTTTCCTAACACGTTTCTGTCAGCAGCAGCAGCAACAGCAGAGACAGCAGGCAGGGAGAGAGAAAGGGACACGTTGGGGAAGCTGCTCTACCCTAAAGCAGACTGGTTTACTGCAGGGATCTCCAAAACCAGCTTAGAGTTTAAAACCAGTAACAAAATAATCAAAAAAAAGAAAAAAGAAAAAAAATAAAAAAGAAAAAAAAAGAAGCTACTCAAACCACTTTCAGTCTATGATATGTCCCAGCTTTATGCCAGCCTTCCACCTGTTTCCTCTAATTTTATTTTCAGTTCTTCACCAGTGTCCTCCTGTCTTCCTTCCTATTTCTGCTGTTATTTAACTTGCTCCTTCCTTTCTCTGGCTGACTCCTGTAATTTTCTTCCCTGGAAATGGGAGACTTTCACTCCATTATCTTGTCACCGCATCTACAAAGCCTTTTGGAATAAAAAAAAAAAAAAAAAAAAAAAAAACCCTGCTGCTGCATGTGCTTCCCCTTCCGTATGCACTAGAGAGCGAGCGAGCGAGCAAGCAGGCAGGATTTCCAGCTTAAAATGTCTTTCTTCAGTCTTAGCCAAGAAGCAGATGTAGCTCAGTGTGTTAATGACTGATGCCCTTGGATACCAGCCTTAGAGAATCAAGCTTCTTAAGTCTTAATAGCTGTGAACAGGACAACGATGCCGGAGCAGAAGGAGACCCCGTCCACACTGACCACAATTTTAAAGACAAATCTGGCAGCGGCCACAAAATTTCCCGGCTCCCCCAGTGCTGCTGGTGAAAACCTGGAGGGGAAAATAATAATAAAATAAAAAACCCCAAATCGTTCGGCTGTCAGAGGGGAAGGGAAAGCAGCCGCCCGCTCATTTTCCCCTCCCGCAGTGGAGCGGGATCCCGCCCGGCGCTGCGCCGCGCCTCCTG
>NW_009952259.1:355719-374251 GCF_000747805.2 Chaetura pelagica
GGGGGGAGGTGACCCAGGGACCGCACCGAGAGAGTTTCCTACCGGTTTCTTTTTGAAATTTAAAAAGAAATTAATAAATAAAGGTAGCTTTCAAAAAAAAAAAAACAAAAAAAAACAACAACCGACAAACCAACAAAAAAACCGAAAACAAAACAAACCACCTGGAGATGAATCATTGTTCGTTGCTGTTCGGGAAAACTCCCACTGCCAGCATCAACAGGAATTGGAATAAGCACAGTGAGTAATCCAGCCCCATTATAGCAACACTTGGCACTTGGCTTGTAGGAGTCTTTCTTTCAGAGTCACAGGTTCCTCCCCATGCTGCTCTGCAGGTGCCGTGATCCGTTACAGCCCCCAGAAAAAAAAAATAGCAGGACACATTTTAGAGCAGTATATATATCCTTCTTTCTGCCCAGGGAACTTCATCCTGGACCACAGGGGACCATCAGCGTGGAAACTCGGGGCACTGAATGACAGATTCCTTTGGACTTGTCAGGGGGTCTTGGCACTGGGACTTCCAGTGCCACAACACCTCATTTTCAGACAGCAAAAGGCTATGAATTATCACACAGGGTTCTTACATTATATACAGGGAGGGCAGGGTGACTTGGAATAATATTGACAAAGCCAACAGTAGATATGGAAAAGTGCATTTTATATCACATCTTCATCACAGCCCCGGGTATTGCATTATTTACCAAGAAGGGGCACATCCTTCAGCTCCTTATTCTCATCTCAATGCCTGAAGCACAATTCCCTATATTACACCCTTGCCTGCGAGGCAAGGACAAGAGTGATCCCAGCAAGCAGAGACAAGCAATTAACCTACCCTTGAAATATCTGAAATACACTCTGGGCAAGTGTCCAGTCCATGGAGCTACTCAGCAGGTCAGGGGAAGTGCAGCCCCATGGCCCTGCACCAGCCAGGCTGAGAGGAGTGCTTGAAGGAGGAAGGCTGAAGCAAGCTCTACCATTCACTTCAGTGGGAGCTGAGTCCTGCCTATCTGACACCCAAAATTCTGGGAAAGTTTTCTATCTGGGACTCTTTCAGATAGAAAATTCAGACATCTCTGGATTGTAGGTGTGTCTCCAGGATTAGGATAGCATTTTAGGCAATGGAAATCAGATGAGACCTGCACGCTGGGTTCTGCTCTGGATGTCATTTTCATTATGAAAAGTTCTGTCTCCATTAACAGAACACAGTTTCAGAAGACATTAGATGAACTATGTGGGGGGTTTTGCTATTATTTTTTTTTTTCCCCCTTCTTTTTTGAGATGTCTCACATTAACTAGATTATTTAAAACCAAAAGCAAAGCCTGCACACACCACCACTGCAGTCTGCCACCTTTCCCACTTAGCACTGCCCATGGCTCGTGTAATTCATGTTCCCACAGAGCACATCAAGCTCATGTGTCAGTTGAGCTTTGGTTCTTCCTAAGATTTTCCAGCACATCTGTGTTCACATATACCAACTCTGCAGGCAGCTTTGCATTAACTTGAAGAGGGCAATTTTTTGTTGTTGTCTTTCTGAGTAACTGCTTTCCCTCTAGTCTCTTTATCCACTAACCTCAGACTGGAAACTGCACAACTCTGTTCACCCAGCTCCACTGAGATGGGTCTTCTAACATTTACTCCCCTGTCCATGCACCATGTCCACCTAAACACAACTATTTTAAAAATTGCAAAGCCCAACAACTCGATGAAGAATGACTGGCCATCTAAAAGGATTGGTAGCTATTGCAGCAGAATTAAATAAAATGCTCCAATACCATTTCCACTGTTCAATGCTGAAAACTCAGCCTTGCTAGCTAAAAAGATTGGACTGAAGTATGAAAAACTTGAAAAGGACCCAAGTCTGAAATGAAGGCTAATTTTAGGTCTGTAATAAAATATAGTAATGCTTTAAAGCTATTAGAAGATCTAATTGACAGCTTTATGATCTCTTCTTCACTTACACATTTTATGAGTTTCAGGCCACCGATCCCAGATGCACAGAACCTGCCAGTTTTTGTTGTTCTGTTTTTATCTTGGAAAAATGGCTAGGTTACAGGACACCAAAACAGACACAAAGCTAATTTGAGCAAAAGAAAATTATTCATTTCGTTACTCCTTTAATAATTACTGAAACTGTTCCTTTGATGATGGTGGATTGAATATTCCTCAGCTAGAAGAAACACCTTTATTTCTTGGTGTGCAGTCCAGCCTACTGAAGTGCAGATGTCTTCTCAATACACCCCATCTATGCTCCTGCCAGTTATTTTGCCAAATAAATAACACAGACCCCTTCTTTTCAAAGGTTACTGTGAATTCCCGATACCACATTTGAAGAGTCACCTAGAATTACTGCTTCTCTTATGGGTTCAGTAAAAAACAGCTATTCAAGAGAGAAGTCTGCATTAATAATGCCTTGTTACCTAATTCCTGGGTTTTTTTAATGTAATGCATGTTTTCTTTCATATATCCAAACACCACAGCATAATGCCACTAAAATGCAATACATTAGACACTGACATGGATGCCATGAGGTTATAAATTCTTAACAGGCCACATTGCAGGCTGTATCTGCAAGGATGGCCAACATCAGTTTTGGTCTGTCTTTGGAACTGATTAGGTTTGTCAATTTGGCTTGTTTGTCTTTAATAAATTAAAAATATATATATATTTTACCTGTTTTTAATGCTAGGATTTTTAAAAGAAACTACTTCTCTTGGACAGTCAGTGGGATCTCAGAACTTATCTTCCTTATCTTCCTTGAAAAGCCCAACTAGTTTTCCCTTCCTCTGCTTTGAATCAACCAAATAAGCTCTAAAATGGGCAAGCAATGTCAAAAAGCAGGCAAATTATCTAAACAGAAAGCAAGAGCTTCATTCTTTTCTGCTTCAAATGTCAGATGAGCCACTTACTAGGAGAACATTCCCCTGCAGCCTTAAGTTTGGCAAGTATCTTTACCTGAATGATCAGAAGATCCCCACTTTATCTGCTTGTAGCCCAGCAAGCATCCACCCACCCCCTAATTGGGGGAATATAGAGGGAAAAATGCTATAAACAAGGACTTTATTTTCCTGTTAGAAAACAAACAAACACACAAAAATGCCCTAGTGTCTTGGCTCATAGGACTGATTTTTAAGCTTGGGAGATGCTATCGCTCAGGGCTCAAGCTGTGGCTACTTAGCACCATGTAGTGTCATCTCAAGTGCCAAGACTCTGGTGTCAGGACTGGCTTCATATTCTCAAAATTTTAGCAAGCAGACTCATGTGAACTGGAGATCTTAACACATCAGTGGAAACTATTTGAACACTCTGTAGTTGAAGAGCTTGTAGGCAAGTCAGCACATTGCCCAAAACAAAGCCAGTAAACAGAACAAAAACCAGGGTTGGCTGCTCTTGAACAGATGATCTTTATGAATGAGATGAATGTTTCTGTAATAGTAAAACTATTGAGGCTGCCTTCATTGCTCATACACTATCAATTAACAACTGAACAGGGTCTCCAAAACCATGAGGAAAAAAATGTCAATATGGATTGCATGTGCGTTATTGCAAGGAAAATTAAAAGCTTTATGAAATGTAGCAAAGGATCAGAGAATCAGGCCTTCCTTTCAACTTGTGGTTAATATCCAACCTCAACAAAGCCAAATGTTGCATTAGTGTAAGTGGAAAAACTATGTAGAATTATTATATCAATTAGAACACCTCGTTAACCGGTCTGGTGATTCAGAACTGCTGATGGAACTAAACTGAAGGCTTAAAAATACCTTGATCAATGCTATCCTTGTCTTTCAGGCATTACAGATACATCTGAAATCTCCCAGAAAATCGTTTCAAGCTGAGCTGAATGCTCCTAAAATGTCACCATGTTCTTACAAAGCCCTCTCATCAAACCTGACTACTGCCAGGTAGCCAGCTATCCTATAGATGGTGGGCATGTTCAGCTTTGGCACCACTCCATCAACTCAAGTGAGGTTATGACAGGAATAAATATGGACCTATTTTTGGTACTGCAGGCACTTTGTACATTCACATCCATCTTTTGTCCTTGACGAGAGTATCGAATATGTAGAAGCCCCATCTTGTCTACAGATCTACCTTACCATTTAATGAAAGAACCCATAAAGGTGGAAATGGGATCAAGCTCCTAATATTTTGTGTGTGTGTGTTCCCACAAGAGGAACAGCAGAGGTTATAGAAAAGGAATGTGTGTAGAGGCATTATATAATTTGGCATCCTCTCACCATAGCAATTATAATCTGTACATGTGAGTTCTTTATATAGAGCAGAGAGAAAAGGAGGAAACCTTGGTTCTGTTCCCAGTTCTTTTCACAGAAATCTTGTCTGCATTACACTAATTCTGATCTAAAATCCCTTTTGTTAATCCCTTGACATGTTCCTAATGCACACTGGTTTTAATTCCACCTCATTTTAAAACAGTGTCATGTTTTAACAAACGTACATACTAAGTTCCACCTAGACAAGAACATCCCTCACACCCGTTTTCAGAAGACACACAGAAAGTTTCACTAGTCACGCTAGTGATACAGGCACACTCTTTTGCATCATGACACAAAATGGCACCATTTGAAGTGAGCACCTTCTGAATAATATGCTTGTATTTCATCATGTTTCTGAACCAGAACACGTGATAGGTTTGTAATGTAAGCAGGAACACTAGGAGCAGGCATCACAACTAAAATACTTTTCCCACCTTGTTGCAGACTGGTAGTATTTTACTTCATGATGCATTTATCACTTCACTACATAGCCAGCACTTTACATACACTTAACTCTGGTAGTGCTTCACTTAAAAGCTACTGAAGTTTTTGTAGTCATAGCAAATGCATTTTCATCAACATCCCTGTCTTTGATTCCATTATGCTTCCATTGCTTTTGGATCTGTAGCCATAGCAGTTTCTCAGAATCTAATAAAAATTGGGCTCAGCTGGCTGGAGTCAGGCACATTGAGAGGGGTTCTGTGATTGACTTTGAAAGGGTCCATCTCTCTGACTTTGCATGTAAAGTTCATTCCTCAGACTTAAATTCGTCAGGAACAGGAATGAAAAGGATGAGAAATGCAAGAGCTTATTTCAAGTAATGCTTTCTGCAGTGCTGTAAGATTTAGATGCATATTGTATATCTCTGCTGTAGTCACAGTGTAATACATATATGCATGAATAATCTTTAAATTCCTACAAGACTAGTTTTGGCATGCCAGCCCATAGCTTACATCCATTTAGTTATCTCTTCATGTCCGTGATCATAAGAAGACGTATCATCTTTCCATGCCACTAACAGCACCTGCAATAAATATTTCAATACCACTTTACAAAGATCCTTCCAAATGGAGTCTTCCCAACAGAGATGTGCATCTGGGTATTCTTCATCTGCTCATGTGTCCTTTGTTTCCACAAGGTTATAGTACGAGCTCCTGTGTTATTTTATGCCTGATTTGACATTGCCTGTGGCATCTAATATTTGGAAAATCTAAGAAAACATCTGTGACTAGAAGCACACAAATGGGAATATAACAGAAGGAAGGTGATGATAATCCAAATCCTGCAAACTACCCTTGACTTTAAGAACCATCAAGTTCAGAGGACAAAGGAGGACCTAAAAAAATGTTCTCTACCCTGTGCTATTTTCTCTGCCTTCTCAAGAAGCAACAAGGAAAAAAACCTACTGCTTACAAGCTAACAATCTCACATTATCAGATGGTCACCTTCTGTAACCTTGCTTTCCCTCACTACTCCATCATCTGCAAGAGTTGTTAGAGCTGAGGGTAGAAACCATCTGAGAAGCAAATGAGAAGAAACATCTATATTTCAAAGTCTTTATTTCAGCTGGATCTGCATTCCAACCCAGCCTCAGCTGCCATCAATCCCTCCCACATCAGCAGTTTTGAACAAACACAAATTGGCCAAATTATCATTAAGCAACTTCAGCTGTTCTGTGAAGAGCAAAGTATCACTATTCAAACTAAATGGTGAGAGTCAGACCATCACCTGCTCTAAATCAATGAAGTTTCTCTACAGCCAGCATCAGTATTTTACGTCCAAATTAGAAGTATTTTTAAAAACCTCCTTTAGATAACTATTTCACAGATCTTTTTCTATACTCACATTATCTCCCTTCCCATCACTACACGTTAGCAATCAGTTTGTATTAAAAAATCCTCTTGTGTACTGAGCCAACGCATTCAGTTCAGTTGATGATGCACAGTGCAGTTCTGGAGCCATGAAGTGGTGCTTGTGGTGCTCACCAACTGACAACTAGATATCAGAGAACAAGAAATATCAGCCCACACTTGCAGGCTTTGCCAAGTACACTTCACAACCAAGGTCTGCAGGCAGGCACTTTTCCCTGGAAGCCAAAAAAAGAGAGCATTCCCACAGGGCAACCATTCAGGAGCAGTTCACTGCTGGAGGTCACCTGCAATGCACCATATAATGTCTCAATGATTAACTGCCATGTTGCTAACAGCAGCTATTTCTGAATGTGTTAGCAGAAATATATACATATATATAAACCCTAGATTGTTCACAATGATATGAAAAGCAACACAGTGCTTAACACAATGCCCCAGTACCAATGTTTCCTACATCTACAGCTCCTTTAAAGAAAGATTCGACTTGATTTGATGTTTACAAAAAAAACCCCAACGCCCCCCCCCAAAAAAAACCCACACACACCCTTGGGAGCTAAAATTTGGGGTACACTAATGGTCCTAGTAGAATTCTTCAGTTAAAAATTCCAGTGAAACTTCAGATTTATACAGACATAACTCAAGTCCTTCAGTCCAACAGCCATGACCATTCTTGAGAGTCAACATCCAAATAAACTCATTTGCCACTTCCATTTCCAATGTGTTGACGGGCAATTCCAGGAGGATTACTCCATAAGAAGTGGAAAAATAACAGAAAATTGATTAATTTTATGTTTAAAAATCACATGTACATCTGAGGGAAAGGTTCACTTGTACCTGCCAAACATTTGTTCAGTTTTAAACTAGAAAGTTCCAAAGATCACTGTGAAAGGAAATGTACAGCAAACAATTATACTCTAAAGTGCTGCAGGGCCACCACGCAGCCCCATGCATGGCAGCATCAAGCTTCTCTTCCCAAATTTCCTTGTATTTCCTTTATGCTATCATTCTCCAATTAGCAATCAGTTAGTAACTAACCCTCTGTTTTAATACTGACTTTTTCAAGCTTTTGTAATATCAGCCATCCAAAAATGACATTAAAAAAACAACTGAATGTTCTCCTAATATTTTGTTTCATACCAAAACAAAGGAGGTTTCCAGTATAATTATTAATGACATGTTTGTTGCTTTAAACAGCTTTGACGTTTCAACATTTAAACAATTTTACTTTTCTAAGGTGACAGGATATTATTCTAGCCTAAGGTTTCCTGCCACCCTGAATTTTATCCTTGATGCTGTATTGAACTCACATAATTTAAAGCTACAGCATTGCATTAACTTTACACATGCAAAAATATGATTTTTGATAATGTTACTCTCAATATTTGGATGATTTTAGGAAGGTGTCACTGTCAAAACACCAGGCAGCCCTGATATACTGAATCACCCCCATGGAAGATCTGGCTGATGCTTATCTTTGGAAAACAAACATCAGACAGAAGGCACTGAGAGATAATTTTTCTGTATTTCAGATTTCCTCCTCCCATTTTAGTAATAAGATCATTGTAATATACAACTTTTTTTTTTTTTTTTTTTTAAGATAGATGGAATTCAACTGATGGAATTATTTTCTGCATTCTGGAGACACAATCACCTCTGTAAGCGAATTAACATGAGCTTTGTTTATACCAGCAATAAAACAACCTGCAGTCAAGCTAGTCCAATGTTAAAAAAAAAAAAACAGCACAAAAACCAAACAAACAAACCCAACAACTGCCTGGGAACTCAAATCATTTCACTGTAAAAGCAGCAGTAGTCAGTCATTCCTGTCACAGCATTAGTATATTATTGGCTGTTGGCAAATGGGTCAGCTTGTCATAGGCAAATACTTATCAGCTGCTCTGTTCCCTTCTATCCTGTTTGGCACATGAAATAATGATGTTACAGATGCTGAAAGAGATGCTGCTGCATTCCAAAATGCATCCATCTGTTTAACTTCCTAAAATGACTTTAAAGAGTTGGATACAACAAACACATCTGCTACCTTTGCACGTTAAAAAAGATCATCTGGAAAATAACAGGCAAATTATAAACCTTTTCAGACAGCGATCCACAGTTTCAATACATGTGGAACATCTGTTTCACCTTCAAATTTTACCTCTGGCTTCCCAAAGCAAGATGTAAGTCCTGACCTTAGTCATAACCACCTCTACATCTCCTTATCTCACTGTTAAGAATTTTTTCAGGAAAACATCACTGGGCATCCTCTATTCAAAGGGACAACAGACACAAATTGCAACAAGAAGTTCAAACTGGGTACAAGGAGAATCTTCCACTGCAGAGAGAGTCAGGCAGTAGCACAGGTTGCCCAGAGAGCAGTCTCTGTACTCCAACATTTTCAAGACCCAGCTGGATGAAGCCTTGAGTAACATGGTGTGATCTCCTAACTGACCCTGCTTTGAACAGAAGGTGAGACCAAAGGTCTCCTGAAGGCCCATACAATCTGAATTACCCCACTAATTCCATAATGCAATAAAAGGTAAAGTAAAAGCTAAAAAGGATAATAAGGAATCCAGGATCCACTGGAAGAACCTAAAGTGGAAATCAGCTATAAACAATAATCTAGTCCATCACAAGAAAATGTTTAGGCAGGAGGCCCAGCAGAAGATACCAGCAGATCAAATTTTAGGAAGAAAACTCTAGCACACGCTCTAACTGCAGCTTCAGTGTGATTTTTCTTTCAGTTCTTCTCCCACATATCTCAGAAACACAAATGTGTTATCACTTGGAATTATGTGAGCAGATGCTTACATTTGCAATTTACATGAATGTAGCCTTCATCAACAGCGATTTTGACACCAAATGCCAACCAAAATGCATTTTTTCCCCCTAGGGTATAATGTATGTGTAAAGTGCAGCACCAGAACTCAGTCCACTATCTCACTAAGTCCCTCTGCTACCCAGTGTGTCCTCAGTAATATTCTTAAGGTATCCCGATTTCATCTGCACAACACTGGTAGAGAGTTGGCATAAAATAAGACAGGGAACACTGAAGTATCTTCCACAGATTGGTGGCCACCAGAAAGGCTGGCAAGAATGCAGCAAGGTCCTATAGATGGCACCCAAGGAGTCTGTCATGTCCACTGGAGAGGTGAGGAGAACATACAAGAGAGATGATCTGGCTGAACGCACATGAAGTACAGCGTGAGAAAGATTTTGAGTAAGAGAAATTAGTGTTTGATACACAATATTAAAGAAAAACCTTTGAAATGCATCACTTTGCAGCAGCAGTAACACTGTTCTGTATGTATATAAATAAGAATATTTTTTTTGCCTGTTATTTTTCTGTAAATAGCTTGTGCAATTAATAGCAGGTAGCTGTTCCTATCTTTTTCAAATTACTGACTCAGGATAAAGTGACATATGAAGTTACCTCATGCAATTATGGATCACCTAATATTAGCAGAGCAATTTGAGGATGAGCTGCTTCTGCTAATTATCAGAATTCAAAACCTAAATAGCAACATTCACCTTTAAAAGTGAGATTGTTTCCTACCTCAGGCATAAATTTCTGTCACTGTCCCCTGCGAAGAGTTACCAATTTTGACTGGACTGAAACTCTGAACACAGAAATGCCATCATACAGAAAACCTTTCAAAACATTTTGGGTCACCACATTGGGCCTTTCAAAATAAACTAATTTACTTATCCTTGGCTAATTGCCCATCTGCACAGATGCAAAATATATGTGTTTCTATTTTGTCTTTTCTTTTTAATTTTCAAACACATGCAGGCACTTCCAAAATCATCATGATGTTTCCAACACGATGTTAGGGAAAAAAATTCTTCTGGACACTATCACTGCTAGCACAACAGTAAAAAATTACAAATGTGTGTGCACACATTTTGTGAGCTGAATAAAAATGTGGTGATGTCTAATTTGGCCTGCAAAAACCTGAACAGCTCTTCTACAGAAAGAGGAAAAGGTCTGACACTATTTGCAACACAGCATCATGAAGCCAATTCGCATTTCTCTTACACTGTGCTGAACGAGCATTTCCAATTCAAAAGAGTCATTAGCATACCATATAAAAACTAGAGCACAAGCAAATACCAAAGCTTTAACCTTGCATTAGCAAAGATCAATGAGAATTCAGCACTGTAAGCCCACCATGAGCACTTGGTGCTCAAACACACTGGGACTGCTGGGCCAGGCAGAGCTAGGCCTACACCACTCATGCTGCTCATAGGAATCTTCAAACACACCAGGGAATAATTAAATAATTTCTATTTTATATATATATAATATACATAAAATATTTTTATAAACATCATCATCATTTTATTAAAGCTGACTGAGATTTCCCACTCTCATACCTGCTGATCATTAAGTCAAACTAGAATACTCTGGTATGAATATACAATGCCAGAGCCCACTTCAGACTGAAATTTTTTTAATGTTCTAGCCAAAATGCCAGAACCAAGGTAGAACAATACATCATTACTTAACTATGTACAAAAGCATCAGTGACCTTTGCTTTAACAAGCACTGGCACTCCAGAGCTTTGAAGAAGGAGCTTGCAATCAGGCAAGATAGTGACATTTGTGCCAGGAATAAGTTTAACTTGGTTTCTCTGAAAACACACACAACACAGCCAATTTAAAAGTAATTTCATTCTACATGTGCTCCATAAGAACATTTAAATTCAACGCAGAAACACAGAATCACAGAATGTCAGGAGCTGGAAAGGACCTCAGTAGATCATCTACTCCAACTCCACTGCCAGAGCAGGATCCCCTTGTGTAGGTAACACAGGAGTGCATCCAGGTGGGTTTTGAATGTATCCAGAGAAGGAGACTCCAAAACCTCTCTGGGCAGCCTGTTCCATTGCTCTGTCACCTTCACAGTGAAAAAGTGTTTCCTTATGTTTATGTGGAACTTCCTATGCTCCTGCTTACACCCATTGCCCTTGTCCTGTCACTGGACACCACTGAGAAGAGCCTGGCTCCATCCTCCTGACACTTGCCCTTTACATATTTATAAACATTAATGAGGTCGCCCCTCAGTCTCCTCCAAGCTGAAGAGACCCAGCTCTCTCAGCCTGTCCTCAGAAGGGAGATGTTCCACTCCCTTCATCATCTTTATGCCTCTGCACTGGACTCTTTCAGGCGGTTCCCTGTCCTTGAACTGAGGGGCCCAGAAAACAGGTAAGACCAGCTGAGCCCATCCTCCTGAACCCTCTCCATCTCTGCTCCCAGGAGTGAGGATGCTGCACAGGTACCAGTCCCACAACTGGACTGAGAACTCCCAGCCCAGAGGGACCAGAAGAAACACGTGTCTCTGTAACGGGTATTTTGGGTAGTTGTATATTAAAAAGCTCTCCTTCTGGTAGTTCCAGTGACACTCCTCTTGGTTCACAAGTGCTATGAATGACAGCACTACCCACGTCTAGCTCAAAAGTTCATTTGGACCACAGCAGAAGGAGCAAAAGGAGGAATCTAATTAGAGGGGAACATAATGAGGCTCAAGGAGGGAACCTATAAGTGGAGCTGGCAATATGGATTATGAAAGAACAAGGAGATGGAAACTGTCTCCAAAGAGGAAGGTCTGAAGACTAGAGCTAACAGTGGAAACAGGACTGGGATGAACATCCAGGTATAAAAAAGACATAGCATTAGGATATGGGAATGTGGAAGCTATGAATCTATGAAATACTTCACAGTGCATGCCCCAAAATCAGGTTAATATTTTATTCACAAAGTGATAATATTCTCGTTTTCATTTTCCCAACGTTTCAGTCCCTTATCTACATGACAGAGATTGTACCATCCCATCCCCTTCACACACAGCACGTTACTGCCAGTACAGCATTCAGGTCTTGTACTGACAAGGTTTATTCTCTGTGAAGAACCCATGAGTCAAAATCCAGAGGGGCAGGAGGAGAGAGAGAAAATAAAAATTTTTGTGTTTAATGAAGAGTTTAGTAATTTAGTCAAGTAAGAAAATAGTGCTTAGAATCTCATATACTGTTCCTTTTTATCTATTAAATAACTGCTTGCTAAGTCACTGCTATATGAGGCCAAAAGGGGGAAAAACCAGTACATGATCATGACCTTAAAAGCTATATCATCTGACAAAAAGACTTTATGTCACAAACAGTAAAGCAGTTACCTAGGACATCTGACTTCTGGCATTTCCTGAACTTTGGATCCTTAACCTTCTTATTTCAGCAATCCTAACATTTTTTTAACACTTTTTTGTTTGTTTAAGAAATCCATAGGGTTTCCCAGTGTGTATCAGATAGTATATAAAGAACTTCAGACACTTGCACAGAACATTCAGAGTGACTATTCATTACCTGGGAAGTCACCAGAACTGCACAAAGTCCATGCGTCCCAACCCTTTCAGCAGAGAGGGGATGCAGACCTCTCATTGATAGTCATCCTGCCATGGGCACACCAGCAACCCTAAGGTCATCCACCATTGCACAGTGATGCTGGGATAAGTTCCACACACCTCTCTCTCTCCAGGGAAGGAGCAGGCACAAGACCAACTCTTGCAGCCATATATGTGAAGAGAGCGAGAACATATTATCAGCTCAGCCAGGATCAGCACCCAGCAGTGCAAAGACACCAGCTGTAAAAGGAGCTCCAGTGACCATCACACCCTGCGTTGCAGCTTCCCCCCATCAACCAACAGCCAAGTCTTTTCCACACCTACCTACAATGTCACCTGCAGATGGGTCACCAAACCTCTGACCCAGTCCCAGCAGCAGCCAGGCCTGCTCCACATGACAGCCTGGCATCTATTCAGCCAGGCTTGGCAGTCAGGGCTGGCACTGGGTTGCTGAATAACGAGCAGGCAGGGGGAACAAATAGCAGATGGCTTTTCCTATCTGCACAACAATTTAATCTCAGCGGTCCTGACGGCACCGACGTGCTCCGTGCCACCCACAGCACCTCGCTGCCCATGCTGCAAGGGGAGCAAGCTGCTCCCTTCCAAGGGCAGCCCTGCAGTGCTTCAGGGTCTGCAGCCAGGACACAAGCTACACTTACTCAGTGTGACCAGAGCAAGACAGATCTGACCAGCTCAGGAAAAAGGAAAAGCACTTCATATTGCAGGAGAGTTGTGACACTGGAAGTCAAGAGCACGGGAGGAGCGCCCAGCGCCGCCGCCAGGCTCTCCTGCAAACGAGGGCAAGCTGGCCTGACAGCTTGGCAAACGCCTCCAATTGGGCTTCCCAAAATAGAAACAACCCAAACTAGTTGCTGCTTTGGAAGTGTATTTCTTAATTTTCTTTTTATGACCTGTAAAACCAGATAAAAATGTCTTCACACTGTCCAAGGAAATGTAACAGCTACGCTAACAGGAGGCTCTCAGATATTGAGATGTTACCGGAGAGAGGTTTCATTGAAACCTGGAAGTCATCTCTACTGCTGTAGTTAGTGCTGATCTGCATTTCTGTGATGCCTAAAGCCAGGCTCCTCCACATTAAAGAGGATGTGGAGGTGCCTTTACTGATATGTGAGCAAATCCAAAGGAATAGAGAGCTGGTACTCCAGAGCAAAGGTGGCAATTACTCTCCTATCAAAGAACAGAAGCTATTAAATGCAGCATCTTTCACCAGCCTCACCTTGGATTAAGAAACAAACAAATAAAAGTTTAAATTGGTCAAGACTGGGGCTCCTTAGCAAGACAAAAACTAAAAAATCCAGAGCACTGCAGTTGATTTTGTGGTTCCTGAAGGGTAGAGCTAACATCAGTTCTATAGGTTCATCTGCAAACAAAGGTTCTTTGATGTATCTAGGGATTTTTACACATGGATGCAGCAGCAGTTAAAAGAAACAGTCATCATTATTACCAAACCTGTATAAATAAGAATAGGGGAGCAGGTGGAAGTGGAGATAGAGAGTCAAAGTCTAACAAATGGAAAAAACCAAAAGCATTGGAAAAAAATTATAGTATGTATAAGCAACTTAATGAAGAGTAGAAATAAATTTTAGAAGTACAATAATAGATTATATCTAGAAATATATGTATATAAAGCAATCTAAAACAACAGGTTCCTCTTTGGATGTAAATATCTGTTTTGATTTCATGTTTACAGCACTGCTGAGTCCCAAACAAATCAGACGAAAAGTGGAGGGGGTTATGCAGATAATGTTGTTGAGGGAAGGAAGAAATAAAGCAAGGTACTGTTTGTCTTTCCTTTTCCTCTTTGTATTTTGAGTTCCCTGCCCTGTAAACAGGAGGCTGAGGGAACTCCAATACTCTTTCCAACTTCAAAAACTTAGTTCTGTTTCCTTGATAAAAAAAAACAAACAAGCCACAAAATGTTCATCCTGCCTTCCTTCTGACACTTTACCACCTAGAGTCAAAACACAAAGGGCAGCAGTTTCAAATCTGTGTGTCTGCAGGCACACACACACCAACCTTTGTGTGGCAGAGCTATGCTAGGAACAGATAATTACAGCAAATAAAAGGCATCTCTGAATATAACAATGTGGAAGCAGATTCAATTGCTAGGGACATTGGCTGAAAACAGTCCTCAGAAACAAAGAAATAGCCACATTAGAGCCATCTTTCATACTTGCATAAAATAAGTAATTGAGTCATGGACAGAATAAAGCCTGGGAGCACAAAGAAAGATCACAAGTCGAAGCTTGGAAACTGTCCCAATGGTCCCATATTTCAGCTCCCTCTTTGCTTGCTATTCTTCCCACTCAGGGTTTAAGCATGGCACCAAAGCTCGTTACTAGTCTGTAATCAAGGCCATTAGAGCTCTTGAATTCAACCTGAAGATGTGCTCAGCAAAACCCGGCAAGGCTGCAATAATGATCCCCTTTCAGTAATCAGAGTATTGCTTCATAAGATGCTGATAGGAAACGGACCCTTTGTGCCAAGGGGGCCTGTGAGAGGGCTCACTTGAGGGAAAATGTTATCTTACACACTATAAATACATGAAAATAAGATTAGAGGCAACTGTTGTGACAGCAATTAGCTTACCCTGTCAATACACCCCCTCACACTCTGCCCAGATTTTCAGCTCCCCAGTGACTGAGAAGCAACAGTGACATTGCCAAACCTCCTACTTATGTGCATTTCCCATCCACTCCTGTTCCCCAAGGACTGCCCTCATCCCCACCTGACTTCACTTGGGCCATCAGACATACAGCCAAGCACCCTTCCAGTATCTGTGAACCCATGCTTGTTTGCTGTCCTAGCTTAACTCTACGCCACTGCAGCAAAAGTTAATCAGTAGCCACGTTAACACAAAGCTAGATGGTTGAAGCATTTCCACTGAAAATTAAATGTAGTCACTTGCCAGTGTTAACTCTTGCCCTGTTATATATTATTAAGAATCCTAAGCATACTCTAAGAGAATTGTCTGCATTCATAACTTCCCATAATAAGCCACTGAGTGGGAGAGAAGTAACTATTTCTTACATTACTCTGGATTTGGATATTTGATAGGGTTATTTGTCAGATAACTCAGTAGTTATTTTTATTTGTTCTAAGTATAGTTGCCTCAGCCATGAATGGAGATATAAAACTGGTGCCAACTATAAAGCAGCTGCTACAATATACAAAAGATGCACAAGGACACTGCAAAATGTGATTACTAGTCATAAAGATACTGATGGGCAAAGTAGTACAGAAAGGGTCAGCATGGCAGCTTATCTCATAGCCCCAGGGATAACGTATTTCCACCTGGAATAAAGTATTTCAAAATACAGGTAACAGGAGAAAATCCTTGGGGAGTAACTCCCAGATTTCAATGAGGAGGTACAGAAAAAGTAAATCAAGACCTTTGTACTTCCATTAGTGCTTTTAGCTCAGTCTCTAGAAGCACTTTGCCAGGATGATGCACTATCTGCAGCATTTGTTGTTCTCAGAGATGTCCTTCATGCAATACAGCAAGTACTAAGTCCTGGAGTGACACAAGTCTTACACTCTTTGTACCTGCTATGAAAGGGCTGACCTGTGCTCAGATTCCTAAATTACGGTGACTAGAGAGGTGCAGCTACTGCCACCCTTGAGCAGCACCATGTAGTCCAAGGTCACAGTGAAAGGGAAGGAGGTTGCAATGCCATGACCACACTGCATGCCCATGTCCCAGCCACCTGTGCAGAGCAGGGGTGGAAGGCTGAACTCTTCCAAGGGATGGCCCTGGCACTCCACAGCAAACTCCCACTCCCAGATGGCCTCCAAATATCCCTTCCAACATAAATTATTTTAGGATATTAGTAATCAAGCCATAGAGCTCAAATCTTTGCCTGCCAGTCAGGAGTGCTACTGTCTTTCATGTAAAAGGCAATTAAAAAAAAAAAAAAGCAACCCTGCTCAAACAAAAATGATAATAAAAAAACCATTTCTTTTCCTACAGCAAGTCACTTAAGCACAGAAATATGGTCCATGAGTTTGTCCTGCTGATGGCTCCATGTTTACACCTGCTGCTTTTCCTCGCCCTGAGTTTGGCAGGCAACAAAAGAAGGAATGGAAATAATCTGTGAGCAGACAAGCAGCTGAAATGAACAGCAATGAGAGAAGCAACAGTACAACAAAAGGCACAGGC
The DNA here is from genome assembly GCF_000747805.2 of Chaetura pelagica. Classification (NCBI taxonomy): domain Eukaryota; kingdom Metazoa; phylum Chordata; class Aves; order Apodiformes; family Apodidae; genus Chaetura; species Chaetura pelagica. The sequence goes on from NW_009952259.1 coordinate 372,434, forward strand.
AGTGTCATGGGCCTAGGAGCTAATATTTCCACCTCATAGGACAGCAAGCTCCCATGTTGGGATTTGTATTTTGTTTGCTTATGATTTGGAGGATGGCACTGCGACTCAGCTAATTCAGAGGAAGGGAAAAGGCAGCTACAGAGCTTCAACCCAGCTTAGCAACAAGTTCTGTTAAATTTGAGAGCCCTTCCTTCCAGATATTTTCTTTCTAATATATTAATTGTAGGGTATATTGCCATCTCTACCCTGCAAATCTAGGCACTGAGGAGTTAATTGCTTTCCTTTAAGCCTACTGAAGTGAGGGAAGAAACATAGTGACTTGCAGCAGAAAATTATCTCAATTTCTGTCCTTTCTGGAAAGAGAAGGTTGGGCTAAAAGATTAATCAGATAAATTGAACTCTGTTAGAGACAGGGACCAGAGCCTTGTAAGCCCTCAGGTACCTACAGCATTTAAATGTCTATAGCAACTCAGTGATCTCCCAGCAACATAGACATGAAACAGTCATTTCTGTAGCCTAGCACAGAAAGGCGAAGGCTTTTTTGCTTGCCTACTTGCTTTTAATAATGGATATACAATCTTTATATGCTATCATTTACTGCATGTCCATCCCACCTCATGATGCTGAGTCAGAGGCAGGACTGACACACTAGAAAGACTGACAAAATCTCTTAAGACCTGCCCTGTGCCCCATCCCTAACACACATTTGACTCCAGCTTCCCATAAAACAGGCCTTGAGTTTCTGGATTTCACAGCAAGTCATGTACAGGCAAAGCAAAGATCAGTGCTGCTCCAAACTGAAACAGCCTGCTCTGAGCTGCAGTGCTCCAGCCTCTGCCCCTCCACCTCAGTGGACTGCAAGTCACTCCTGCAATCATGACCTGCTGCTGCTCCCATCATAAGTCACCCCATGAGTCACAACTCTCCATGAGCTGGTACATCCCCAAATCCACTGGAATGTGACCTGCTGTTTTAAGAGTCAGGTCACTGTGACGGGTTACTGGAATAGCTGAATCACCCAGTTTCCAGTACACTCGTTGCTGTCATTGTCCCAGGTCTGAAACTGTCCATATTGTCTGTGACTCACCAGGTCAGCCTATGCAGAGCTGGCATTGAAGCTTCTGGCATCCATCAAGGCTACATAGTATTGGAAGAAAGGGTTGTAAGAGAGGCTTGTGGGCAGGGGACATTACCTGCAAAGTAGGAAGTCCAGCAAACTCCAAGGAAAAGTCAACAGAAAGGCAAACATTACTATCAGCACAGATACTCCCCCCAGTCTGTTAAAAGTAAATTCTTACTAAGGACTCTGTTCAATTTAATAAATAAAGCCCTAGGCCAGGCTTTTAGGAAGAGGGCAAGACAACTGCCATGCTATCTCAGCAGTCTATGGTACTGAGAGATGAGGAGCACGCGGCAGCGCAGAAGAGAGAGCGGCAGCAGCACCGGCAGCGGTGAGAGCTGTTCCTTTAAATTTACTGAGGATTTGAGAGGGAGCCGGGCTTCCCAGAGACGGTGAAGCCGGGGCAGAGCCAGGAGACCCGAGTCTGAGCGGGAAGCCTGCGAGGGAGAGGAGAGGAAGGCTGACGTGGCTGTGAACGGCGGCAAGGTTTAAAAAGCGGCCATTTGGCAGCCTCATCTGAGCACGCGGCAGCGCAGAAGAGAGAGCGGCAGCGGCCTCCAGAGAGGAGACACGTGGCAGGCGCGAGGGCAGGCGGAGAGGCAGAGAGCTGCACGAGGGCAGGCAGGGAGCAGCGGGTGCCTTCTCATCCTAGGAAAAGCAGACTAGTAACTAGATTGATCATGGTCACAACGCGGCCA
>NW_009952259.1:374435-385462 GCF_000747805.2 Chaetura pelagica
AGGTGACCCTGCTCTGGCAGGGGGGTTGGACTAGATGATCTTTCGAGGTCCCTTCCAGCCCCTAAGATTCTATGATTCTATGATTCTATGAAAAATAAATCTCTTTGACTGACAAGCCCCGGATTCACATCTGAGGCTGACATCTAGCTATAACATCAGGTAAGTGCAGGATCAGCACAAGAGGTATCAAAGGACATTGTACAGGATGAATTCTTCTCTTCCTCAAAGGCAAAAGATATTTTAAGAAAGGCTCAAGAACCAAAGGACAAAAAAAAAATCAAAATATAACCTCTTTTTTTAAAAAAAAAAAAGCTTTTAAAGCAAATGTTATGCTGAGGAATAGTCTCACAGCACTGAAAAGACTGAAAATGGCCCAAATGATAAATATATGCAGATCTTCCCTTCAAACACTCAGCTCAACCCCCATGGTTCTACACCAGACCACACAAGTTTGTCTGTTCCTACCTCCAGTCCCTTTGCCCTTAGTGTTTAATCCGCAGATAAATCTCTGATCCTCATGTCATGCTGTCATTAACCAATGGGATGAGGCTGGGTTAACATTTCTTTTCTGGCCTGCAATAATTCCAATTACACCTTTCCAGACTCCATCACCATTTGTCCATTTATTTCTCAATGCATTTTAACCAGACTTGCCCAAAGGAAACAGGTTTCCCAGTTTCACTTCCTGGCAGACATGAATAGTGAAGTGATTAAAACATTGGGCTGCAAATACTGTACAGAAATGTTTCAATACTGGTAATTTTTTGCACCTAAGCTGAAAGAAAGAGCATGAGAAGCCCTTGTTGCTCGAGTTTTGCAAAAAGGGTGTCTTTCCTCCACCACCCTCGCTGCAAACCATGTATTAGGGGACTAGCCAGACATTTACATTACTCTCAGCAGTTGTCTTCTATACCATAACTCAGCCTCTGCTGAGAAAGGAGCTGATCTTGCATCCCATGTTGAAACAGCTGCTGTGTCAGTCGACTGCTGTCATCAACACGACATGACAGAACCACTGGCACCACTTTTTGCAAGACTTCTCCTTCCTTCTTGCTGCCATGCTAGCAAAGCTTCCCCCTGTTCTTCTCCTCAGAGCCAGGCTTGGAGCACACCCCTTCCAGGGAAAAAGCAGTGTTTTTACAATTTAGGGAAGAAGGATTTCTAAAAGTTAAAAAAAGAGTAATGACTGTGCCATTATAAATAGCCATTTTGGGGCATAAGCTGGAGTTTGGGCACATCTTATCTTCATAAGCAACATACTCATTTTAGAGAAAATCCATAAAAGAGTCTGGCCAAAAGTAGGGAGGGACTTTGCTAAGATGACAGGATGAGATGCTTAAGTGTACGTATTCAAAGATGAGAAGGCAACAGGGGGGATCTTCTTGCACTAAGTACCTTAAGGGGGATCACAAAGATCTGGAGGATGGATAAATTTGAAGTAAGCCACAACAGAAAAACATGTGGACGATCCTGGGTTTTAAAATAGAAGTAATTTATATTAAACAAAACCCTGGTGATTTATCCCAAGTGTGCTGCTATCAAGCCATATCGATTTTTTTTTTGTCCAGAAGACTCTGCAGCATATAAATCACATAAGACCCAAGAAAATAAAAACAGATTGCTTGAATACCAGTGATATCTATGGATATGTATGGGATTAGATGCCTAAACATGATAACTTTGCTAATACACAGGGCTTATGTTTAGCATCAGTAAGGAATATATTTTTCTCTCTTCTGGTTACTACAGGGAGTTTGGGAGATGACCACTTCACAGAAACCTTAAGAAAAAAAATGGGTATAGTCTTGATAAATGGATCATGTGGAATACTTTTTCTAGTGCACAGCTGTACAGAATATTTTTTAAACACAGACCAACACTTAAAGGGCATACTTACTGCACCATGCTTAAATGACAGAATGGGAGAGCAAGAGTTACAGTGTCTCTTGCCTGCCTGTCGAAGTCTAACCTAAGGGACCCATCCTGGTTCCTGACCCCTGCAGCTACACCTGTGCTTTGGGCCCTGCTCAGAAATCCCATTATTCTCTTCCCAACATACTCTAGAAGTTAAAGCAGCACAGGTTAAGTGCCTGAAATTGAGGAATTCCTCTTGGTCAGAAAAGGGAGCAGAGCCCTAACAGGCATTCCCAGGGGGTGGGATTCAATCACCTAGAAGCTCTTAGATTTCTCTTTTCCTATCAAGTTCATACATGATTGAAAGTATACGCTTTAAAGGGGGGAACAGCTAGATTTCAAATGGTGAGATTTCATGCAAAATATCTCATATGAAAAGAGCCGAAACCAGAATGTGTCCATAAAACCCCACAAGCTCCACAGACAGCAAGGCCTGGATGAATCAGCGTCAAATTCAGCCAGACCCCAAGTTCATTCTCCTCAACACAACCATTGCTGAAGTACACGTAGGCCTTGCTCAGAGCAGACAACATCCATCCCCAAATGATCCTGACTCAAACCATCAGACTCTAAATAAATGAAACAGAAGGATAAAGGGGAATGAAACTAGGGCAGGAATTTGTACACAACTTGAAGAGGGTGTCCCTGCCAAGGTACTGGCAGCGGGGGCTTTGAGGGTCTCTGTGAGGAGAGGCTGGGGCTGCCCCGTGCCGGGTACAGCCAGTATTGCCCTGGGGCTGTAATGACAATTTGAAAACTAGCCCTCTCTCAGAGAATTGATAAATTCTTCAGAAATTAGTTACCTGCATCACAGCACATCCCACAGAGTGAACCGCATGAGACTGAGAATATTGCTCCAGGGCTGCTCGTTCTTGAAGAACTGTTTGAATTTTTCATTTCAGTTTTCCGGGCTGGAGTGCACCTTGTTACTGCTGCCCAGGATCAACCACCACTAAACATGATGCTCCCTGTTTGATTTATTGAGTGGAAATGCCGTGCTACTAAGTGAACGGCACCAGGAGCAAAGTCCACAGCGATAGAGATGGGGGAACTGACACACATGAAGCATGTTCCCTCTAGGAAAAGCTGTGTCCCTCAGATGTGCTCAACCCTACCTGTCAGCCTCGACTCTGCCAGCTCTTCACCTTCTCAGAGATGGCTCCTGGCTTGAAGATGACCTCCTGCCACTGCCCCAGGACTCGGGGTGCAGGCTCCAGCGCCATGTGAAGCCAACAAGGGCAGGCCTCGGCATCCGCTCCTGGCACAACCTTCCACACCATGGCTTCAGCAAAACAGTCTGGTCTTGGTTTAATTACTCCTTGGCAAATGTTCTTCCTGCATTTTACTGAACACTAAATGTTCAGCCTGCGTTGTTCAGTAAAAAGGGAAGAAATCTTTAAGCCTAGAATTTTCCCCTCCCAACAACTCAAATACAATGGAAGTGTTACAAGCCATGTAAAGAGGAATTCACTGGGCATCTTTCTTAAGAGCAGCCCTTGCCAGGAGCCAAAAGCTGGTTTTATTTTTGTTGGATTGGGAGATTCACTTTGGCTCCTTATACCCGTTGTGATGAAATTTGGATCTGCTGCTGTAGTTTCATCTTAGGTGCCTCCACTTTCCCGTTCTAAACAGGAAGCCATAGTCAATACAATGCTATTTGAGTGCTGGCCTAGCTGCCCTGTGCTGTGTCCAGATAATTCAGCCTAATGAGGGATTATTTCCTGTGTTTGTGGCTGACAATACCCGAAGACATTCTGGAATTGTGGGGCGATAAAGACTGAGCTATATTCAGCCAATAGCATGGAGCTATTAATTTTAAATAGAGAGTAGAAGAGAGAGTAGATACTGCCCCACGCCCTCCAAAAGTTACTGAGGTTTGTGCCTGAGCCAGGAAAAATACTAAGATAGTTTTCTAAGTTCAGAACCAATATCTTCACTATATCCACTGAGCTCCATAACCTTACCTGTGCAATGCACTAGCAGCTAAGTGTGATAATAGGCTAACAGGAGTGTTACTTTTGTCCTCAGTGGATGCACCAAAGGGAACTGAGCTCAAACCTGAGCCAATGGATTATGAATATCACAATTTAATTTCTTTTCCCACTTCCAAATATGGCCCATTGTCTGACTCCCTCAGTTATCCAGCATCTTGTGGGGACATCCTATGGATGACCGACTTGCTCACCAGCAACTAAATCAAGGCTTAAGCAAACACACTGTGGACAGTAGCATATTTATAGCCTTTGAGATAAAACAATGAACTATCCCTCTGTGGAGAAGAAGTACTGATGTCCACTGTGTTTGAAGAAACATGTTCCTCTATAAACAAGTGTGTGTGCTCCAGATGAAACAAACGAGGAGTGGCAATGCAGCACATCCAGCAATTCTCAGCCAGCTGTCAGTTTCGCTAGGAAAGCAACAGATCAAAAGCAAACAACATCCTTGTGCATTCATGCACAGATTACATTTATCATCATTCTTTCCAGTTTATAATATCACCATTTAGAAATGCAGATTATTAAAGCCAAACCAAATATTTTACTTATTCTCAGACCACATATTCTCTTCACTGGTCTTTACTGGGCAGGGCTGGAAGCCTGCCTATCGTTTCTAGCTGTACTGCTATTCATTTCTACAAAGACACAAATGGAGAGCTGCATAAGACATGGATAAAAAAAATAATCCAAGCTTTGCAGTACAATCTAAACACCATTACTGGGCCACCTCTTTGGACCTTAGTGTTTTTAGGTGTGCATAAGTAGGGTAAGATCTTCAGGTCTACTTAGAAGAGAATCACAGAGCTATCGTTTCTAGCTGTACTGCTATTCATTTCAGCCCTATTTAAAAATACATGGTTCACTTGTGGAGAATTTATTAAGACAGAAAAACAGGCAGACAGGTTTATCAAGACAGAAAAACTGCAACAGCCCAGGCACACACAGGTTTTCATCTCACCCACTCTCAGCTGTTACTGGGCAAAATTGACACTAAAAATAAAAAAAGCACAATGCAAGCTCAATTTCTTCCCTTAATTTTGATTGATATGACTGCTTCTTTCAATTATGCAAGGCATTTTCTTCTTTTCTGTACTATCTACACATCATTCACTACCTGCTATTTCCAAGGCAACCTCACACTAGAATTTCAGTGGTCTGAAGGAACTTGCAGGGTTCAGCCATACAAAGAAGCTGGTCTATAATCCTCTTGCTGCTGAAGTGTGACAATCAGCCAATTTGAAGTGCTTTGCTCTACAGTGAGGTCAATGAATGTGAAGAGAACATTGCTGCTGCTGCCTGTGCTGCATGTTTCAATCCAGTTTCCAGTTTCCAAACCTGATACCTCTCAAAAGCATTACATTTCCTAAGCACTACCACAACTAAAAAATACTACTAGGAAGACACGAAACACATATAATTGACTGCACATGCTTGGTGAACTCCCAACAACTCTGCCTCTCTCTATTGCTCTTTTGGATGCTAAAGCATGTTCCTGTAATTCAAAAGTAAACAATTATTCAGGAAGGCTCTTCAAACAGAAACTGAACTGGAACCATCTGAGAAGCATGCACTGGGTTTGTCAGTTAAGCAGCAAATCCTCTGACTCATCCAAGCGGTCACGGTGCCGAGGGGCAGCGCTTGCTTTCGTTTTCTTAAAACACTGGAGGGAAAAGCATCCGGCCTCTGAAGATCAAAAGCATTAACCTTGACATGATGAACGGCCACCAGCAGCCTTCCGACAAGTCAGGCAGCCTACAGCTACCAAATCAGGCTTACTAAGCTCCATCCCAAGGTCTCCTCAGACTTCTCCCAGGAGCAAGGACTTTTTCCCTTCTAAGGGTCTGTTTTCACCTTAAGCAGTTTGCTTTATGCTTTTCCTAACTCAGAGAAGGAAGGAAGGAAAGGGTGGAAGAGACTTTCATTCCCTCAAAACAATAGACTACGAAATGACCAGAATATCTTCTATTTTACCAGAGTTATCAAGAATTATGTCACACAAGGGCAAACAGAAAGTCTAACTCTCTCGTTTTAGAGTCTGACAGAGCAGAGACAGGGACAATTTGTTGTATCGGGAAGTCAGGATTTGGGGAGCCTCTGCCAAGTTCAGTCATAACATGCAAAGTCCTTACTGCCAAGAATTCCCAAGCAGTGGCTGGAAGGACAGCACGCTAACAATAGGCAAGGAAACTGAGGTGAGATTTTCCTGACATCATTTGCACAGGCTACAAAGGAATAAGCTCTTCTTTCTATTTTGAGCTCTTCCAAACCCAGCTTTTCATGAGCTGCTTGGAGAGATTGTTGCCAACTGCCCCAAATTGTGTGAACCTCAGTCACAGTACACCATGATTTTGGGAAAAAACTGTGACTATAGCTGCTCTGCCAAGGGCCACAGTGGAAGCCCTGACTGCAGCTCAGGAACTGAGGCTCACTATGCAGCCCTAGTGACCAGCAAGCAGGCAATGCTGCTTTTTTAAGTACCAATGAACTTCCATCTTGAGCAGAAATTGCCCATTCACTTAAAGCTGCTTTCTGTTTCCCTGGGGATGAGAAAAAAACAGACCCTGCCAGCTTTATCTCTGCCCGTGAATCACAGCCCAATCTTTCTAGTCTCCTTGACTACAGCTAAATAAAACAGGGCCAGGAATCATCTGCTAACCGTTAAGTGCCTGAAAAAATGCGGTGACTGCATTGCAGCCAGGAAGTTTTATGGCAGGGAATTTCAGAACGTGCGTTTTATATGCCCTGGGCTGTGGCATAAAGGGCATCAAGGGGTGCCTGAGGTTTCAAAATGCATTGAGGTAGTGCTAGAGGACAGTGCGGGACAAAGACAGCTAAGGCAGAACCACCCCTGGTATGTGTTGCCCCAGCACACTGGAGGAATAAACTGCCCCAGAACTTGCTAACAGGTGGTTGGACAATCAGAAGCACTGTGGTTGAATTCACTCCCTGAATCTTATTTTGTTGTATAGATGTAGCCTGTCTGAGCACAAAACCAATAGACTATTTCCCCTGAGTACTCAATCTGAAGATAAGAGCTGATATCAGGACAGGGAGACACAGAGTTCCACAAGTGAGACAGTGAGTGTCAGCAATGATAGACTGGCTTCTTGAACTAATGCCTCCCACTCTAAACCCCAATGTTACTTCTGTTTACTGGGCTAAGTATCTTCTGCTGTAGAGACAGCCTCATTCACTGACTCAGTTTAATTTCAGGTACAGGGTTCATCAGCTACTTAAAGATACATCAAGAACAGCCTCAAAAGTTTCAGATGACAGTAGCCCCTTCTGCAAGAAATAATAATCTGACTCAGTTTTTGTATCATAAAAAGGAAAAAAATTCCAACTAAATTTCTTCCTGTTCTGAAGCTGAGTATTTATTCCTACTTCAAACAAACCCAGAAGGGTAAACCATGTTTTTGCTTAATTCCTAAGCTTCATTGGACATGAACTGAAAGGGAAACTTAAAACCTACTGTTGCATTCTCATAACCATCCACATCAGTAAGTCTTTTTATGCAGATTAAATGGAGTATGTAAAGTGTTAGAGTATTATAATGTGATTTTGGAGGAAAACTAATTCCTATGAGCAAGTTGCAAGCAACTTCCATCCATTACTTTTGCCTAATTAATTCTGTATCTGTACTAAACTAGTACTGCATGAATGAAGCAACGTCTTAAGAAACAACTACATGAGAACTAATAAAACAGGACATGTTAAAATTATTGCCAGGGAATCTCTACATCTTTGCCATATATTTTTACAATGTGCTCGCCTACATTTGACCTCAGTGCAATATTTATAAAATACAACTGTCAAAGAACTGCAGCACTTCCTTTCAACAATCCCAAGGTGGTATGCAAACTGCTTTTTCTCAGCTCAGCATTCAATCTCAGGACTTCAGACAGAGAATGGAGTTGACCTGCAACCAGAACAGTAGAGATACATTAAAGAAGCCTCCAGCAATAACAACTGCCTCCCCAGGAACACTTGCAAGTTTTCAGACTCAGACCTATGACTGTCAAGGCTGTACTTTTATCAGCCATCACTCTACTGCAAAGAGGCTGACACAGTAATTTTAAATACTAAATGATTCCTCTCTCTCTTTTACCATGAGTTTAAATCCACCCACTCTAGAAGATCACGTGATAATATACTGAGTGCATACACAGATGGAAGTTAACTTGTTACTGAAAACTGCCCTAGAATGCACAATGGCTGGCAGGCACGTTTGGCACTTGAGATGGTCTGTATATACTGCTTGTATAAACCAAGCCTTCTGCATCCCAGTGGCTGCATCAAGTGGAAGCAGAACACATTCAGCAGAAAGAGTTCACTGTTATATCTGTGGGAAAAAAATTAACAATGTTTTCTTGTGTAAACATGGGCTCCATCAAATAAAACGCTCCCAAACTGTTGCAGTACAAATACTCTCTGCAGTGGAAGAAAATAAAGTCTCCTTGCAATACTAAAAGATAAAATGTTCTGGGATGCCATCCAGAGTGTTGGACGTGATCTTGTGTTCGGTAACACAGACTTCAGTAAGGTCACTTCATTTCAAAAAACTCAAGGATGATTTAAAAAAAAAATTAATTAAATTAATCAGGCTTGAGCTTCCATATTCCTGCAAGAAATGTTGAAAAACAGATAGTGTCTCAGCCATCTGCAATTCTTACACTTCTTACACCATCATGTCTACTTTCACAGATTCTGAGATTTTTATAGAGGAGGAGGAAACATAATTATGTCAATTGTGAAACACCAGCCACAAAACCCAGCTCATAAACCTCTGCACTGGACTAAGAGCTGTGTAATCTGGCACCTCATACCTTGCTGTTCAACTGCTTCAGAGCTGTGACAGTGAGTGCCTCATGTACTGTTCTCTCTAGTAGGTCTTTTTTTGTTGGTTCATTCATGATCAGGTCATTAATGGTTAACTTCATGGTGAACCATTCAGTACCAACACCTCACCCGGAAAGGATCTTTTTAAACACTTGTTCCAAAGACTAAATTCTTCAGCGGGTGTTTTCAAAAATCCACTTAGTGTTACAAACCCATTTTCCACACTGTACTGTGTGTTGCTGCTGGTTTTTGGGAGATCATAAGCACAATAGCTGTAGGACTAGCTAAATATAATAGCCATAAAATAGCTATATAGACCTGGTTAGGAAAACACAGTCAGAGAGACCCCATTCTATCAAAAACATGCTTGCAAGGTACATGATGCTGAAAGTTTTTTGGCAATAATTATTTGGGTTGTCAGTTTGTCTTTTTTTTCTTGTGCATTCAGTTGACATTTTTCCTCACAGGATATGAGAATATCATCATCCATCTTGTAAGTGAGAGAAACACCAGGCAAACACATGCTAAACCAGACCATATGAGGTATTCAGCCTTCTCCTGGGGGGTTCATAATGCCACCCCTTCCTCTCCTCTGTGGTTCACAGATGCAGGCTGAAGTGTCCTCCTAGAAGGCTCCACCTTTATTTCAGCCAGTGCACACAACGGCTGAATTAAACAGCTTCACAAAGTTCTTAAGATTGTCTGAAGGGCAGTAATTGTATTAAGCTGATCCTGTTTTGGTTGGTACAAAGTGTGAAATTTTGTCACCCGATTAAAGCCTCACTTTGCTGCAGGCGTGAACAGCAGAGCAATGGAAAATGTTTCCTAGAGACCAGGCATGTTGTCTCAGCTCCAAGCTTTGCTCCCTTGATCCGCAGAGTCAGAGACTGGAAGTGTTTTCTCATGGAGCAACAGGGACTTCTAAGCACATGGCAAGCTAGGTCATCTGAGGGCAAGTCTGTTTCGATTACTTCTTATTTTAAAACCCCAAAGCCCTTTGCTGTACAGGGTTGTACTTTCTGACTTAGTCAAAGGATGGCTGCTACAATTTCTAGGTCACTAGGTCTCCAGTACTGCCCTTTGGGTGTATTTTCACAAGATGCAATACAGCTAGCATGTCAGACATCCCTGCAGCAAATCTTTCCCATTGTCTGCTGCGTTAAGGGGCTTTCAGTTTCAGATAAAAATACATCTACTTCTGTTATAAGATACTGATAAGATCGTATTTTTATTATTAAATAAAACCTCACATTGATTTATACATTCTAAATGGGTCTGTAAATGATAATTCATAATCCGAATTCCACGTTCCTTCCTCTGACAATGAGAAAGTAAGAAATTAGTGGCACGTGCTATAGTGTCTGCTTGACACTGTCCTCATGCAAGCAAACCAGACTGAGACACCACTAAGGAAACCGGGGTGGTGTAGGACAAGGTGAAACTCCAGTTCCTCAGCACTGCCTTCAAGAGACCCTGGCTCTGTCCTGAGGGCTGAGCTGACAGCATGAGACATGAAAAAATTGTATTTATGATATTGCTGTAGTTTTCTTTTCCCCTTCTCTTCCTTTTAAAGTAGATTAAACTAATGGGCAAAAGCCCTCATTAGAGGTGTCATGCCTAATAATGTCATTCCCACAGTAGCATCAGACTATTTTTCCCTAAAGAGAAAAAAAAAACCACCACACATTGTATAGGATTTAGAGATGATTCCTTTGTTCACTGTTAGTACTTTTTTTAATTGGACTTCCCTTTTAGCTACTTCATTAATTTATCATAATCAATGCATGGGGCCAGAGTCCAGTCAGTTTCGATTATCTTTGAAGATCTCCACGAAGCACAAATTCCCAAATCCCAAAGAAGAAAATTAACATTTCATGCCTCTTGCTGAGACACCTGGAAATACTAGAATATTTTCAGTAGAGTGTTTCTCAAAAGACAGGACATTTCTCAGGCGTTTCCCTTCATCGCTTTCAGCCCATTATTACCTCTCATCTGTAAAAGTCCAAAGACTGGAAAATAACCTCCTACTTTAGTGGAGTTTAAAATGGAAATACATTTAGATTTTACGATCATTATGATCATCCAGATCACCAGAGACAACCTTGTCAGAGCTAAATACCACAGTTTCAAGGGAAGCTGACACTTGGTAAGGAAAGTCCAGACAGTAATTCCTGACAGGGTTGGTTTTAGTCTGGTTTCTGTTTGCAAACATCAGAATTATTAACTTATTTCACATATTAGAAGTGACAAAAAATACTCACTAATACAGGAACACAG
>NW_009952259.1:385515-388738 GCF_000747805.2 Chaetura pelagica
TCTTTTGGTTTGTTGGTTGTTGTTTTTTTCTAAATATTGTGCTTTCTGATTTAAAGCTTGAAGTGCAACTACTTTGTTAGTATCTTCGCTCTACTGAACAGGCACATGAGATTTTACTGAAGAAACTTAAGAATTGTGTGGTTTCTTTTCTCTCTCCTTTCACTCCTGGAAAATGCCAAGTGTAACAGGACCATTTCCAGAATGAAGTTCAACAGTGTTGTAATAATCCACATCTTTCTTGAGGGCTCCAGGGCTTGGAATAGAAAGAGAAATTATCGTACATGGTCAAAATGGATGCTGTAGGAAGGCAAATGTCACTATTTTATTCCAAGCTGTGCTATTGGTTCCCTTTAGATCTTAAGGAGAACAGACCATGTTTCACCCCTTGCTTCACTTCCAGCAGCCCCTGAAAGCTTTGGGCTTTCATGCTGTTCAACTTGCTAAAGGCAACACATTAAAAGTCAGTGACATATTTGTAGATATACAATTCAGTTATTAAACAGCTACATTTCTTTAGCTCAGTATAAGTCAATTCTTTCACAGAATCTCATTTTTACTTCGAAACTGAGGAGCACTATGTGCTGTCTCATTCACTAAACCACCTCTGGTTCAGATGTACAGTGCTTTCTATTTCTAGTTCATAAAGCTGCAGTTTTAGATCTTAATACCTCACTGATGTGATAAACTGCTGATCTGCAATGCACAGTAAGGTAGGAAGATATGCCATAGGTGGAAATCCCCAGCTGCCAGTCTTTCACACATACTGAAGCAGAAGGGATGAATTCCTGATGCAAAATGATCAAATATGTATGTGTTTTGTGAGGAGAGAAAGAGAGCTGACATCCTAGAGGTGCAAAATAAGCAAGAAGGAACCACAACCAAATCTCAGTCACTACCCCAGCACTGTGCAGAGACTCTGCTTCTTCTTTTTGATCTTTAGAGGATGTCTCCATCTGTGTTTCAGGGAAATGTCAATAGATTGGCAAAATAAAAGACTTAGCAAAGAAATTGTTTCCTGCTCTCTTACAGCAACTGCATCAAAGTGTCAGACCATTTCAGCCCTCACGTGTATGCATACAATTACACATTCTCCCTATATTCATGTTATATCAATATAACATATATATTTACACATTTAGAGATAGATTCATCATAAATATGTTAAAAGAGGAAATTGTGCCTCATATGCTGTATCAGTTGTCTTGGCTAAAGCTGCTGAAGACTGCAGTTCCTACTTCATGGCTTCAAGAGATCTGGGTAGTTAAGCCTTTGGATGAGGAAGCAATGGTATTTATGAGACTAAAATATTTGGGTTCATCTGGCTTTAAAATTACTGTAATAGGACCAACAAAAAAAAATGGGCAACTGACAGCAATAACAACAAAAAAGCTTTCACAACTCAAGATCTAATTATGTGGAATGCACAACCTAGAGAGGATTACCTACAATTTCACTACATATTCTAGCACATCATTCTTTCTATTCCATGTCAAAAAGGTCATCCCTGCTCCTTCACATACAGTAGTGCCAGTTATTTTCTGATTACTTCATTTACTGAATCTGATTGATATTCAGCTTTTCAGGTTTTTATCCCCCCATTATGGTTAGTGTTTACTTTGCTTATTCATTAGTACTTCCCTTACACACTGACTAGATTATAAACTGGAGAAAACTACAGCAAATAAATAGAGATTAAATAAAGCTGCAGCAGAGTTATCTTTAAGAATTAAATCCAACCCTTAAACTGCAAAGGCAACTCTTCAAAAGTCATGGTAGGCAGAGTATGTACATTTGCACTCCAACTTCCATTTAAAGTGGATGACAAGTTTAGCAAGGATAATACCCTTCAAATACTAGCTGATTGGAGAGGCAAGGACATTTGCCCAATTTACCAACAGTATTATCCTCCTGGCTTGCTGGGAGTTGATCCCCTGCTGTGAGCTCACAATGAGAGTTCTCCTTCCTAAGTCCTTGATGTGGCAGCGTTTTTCTTAAAGATCATGGGAAAGTTTGGGGTATTTATGTTAAACCACTGCAGCAAAAAGTAAAGAAGATTAACTGGGTTTGCTGCACAATTCTTCTCCCTGGTTTTGGCTAATTCACAGTCAGCATATTCTAGAATAGAGTATTAAAATTTTAGATATTCACCTTAGTTAAAAATTATTATGGTATGTGAGACCAACATTTTAGGATGCTGAGAAAAACACACAATATTTTAACCTCTATATGCAGTTGTTGATTTTTTTTTCAGAAGATTAACATTAATCTACCTGCAAATCTGTATCCAAAGATAAATTATCTTGCTAATTTTTCTTCTGCTTCCTAATTACTTTTAAGAACCAAGATGTACAGAGCAATGTGTTGATCTGACCTACTACTGTCTCAAGTGCAAACTTCCACTTGCAGCAGAAGGTTTCAAGCAGATGGTGCTGGATGTAGCCAATTGATAGACAAGTAAGCTGGGACACCCTGACAGCTACGGCCACCAGCCTGCTTTGCAACTCCCCAAGAGCTTATAAGGCAAAGCTCATTCTTGCAGAAAAGCCCCAGCACTTTCCAGGGAACTTGTTAGGACTGACATGCTCATGGTATTAAAAGTTCACTTGAACCATGACTGGCAAGACACTAAAGATTTTCTCAATGTGAGGCATCAAAACTTTCTTAAAATTAACATTTAAGAATGTCATTGCTCAGCAGTCAGAGAGATCAGATATTTATTTTTCCTGACTGGCCACAAAGTAGGTTAGCAATTTAAAAAAAAAATAATCATAATGCTACAAAGGAATATATTATAATTATTTTTATTTTTTATCCTTTTTTCTGCATATAGTACTTACTGGTTTATTGCCCTACATCTCCTCTTAACATGATAATTTTCTTCTCTTTACAGATTAAATAATTACATGCTGGTTTTCAGCCAAACTTTGCTCTTCACTGTAAAAGAGGCAGGAGAAAATGGGAGACAGCCCCTAGGAGCAGTGTTGGGGTTGGTGACTGGAGCACCTGCAGCACTCCGACTGTCTCCCCTATTCCCTGGGGAACCTGAATTAAGCCACTTCCCTAGGCCAGGCTGCCTCTTCCTCCCACACCTCACCCCACTGCATCTCCCCAGCTTCTCTGCAGCTGATCCAGGGAAGGGAGGTCACCAGGGGCCACTGCCTTGCCAGGATGGGGATGAGGTTTATCGTGCTGAGCTGCTTTTTCTACCATGAAAAGGGAAAGA
>NW_009952259.1:388857-446557 GCF_000747805.2 Chaetura pelagica
GGAAAGAGCATTACTCTGACAAGGAATGGAGCTGGGGTTGCCCTTTCCACACGGGAGCAGGGAAATGGCCCACAGCCAAAGCCCAGATTCAGTTCCTCCCCCCAGGTGCTGAGGGCAGGACTTGCCTGGCATGGAGGTCCTCCTGAAGTTCTCAGCAGGGTATGAGAACTGAAAAATTGTGAACTGAAAAATTGTGAACACATTTATTGCATGAGTATGAACAATCTGCACTCTGTAGCACACTTGTTAAATATTTTATCACTTCTGATTAATTGATGGATTTTTAATTATTAAGTATGCTCACATGTAATTCTTAATTCTTGGCAGGAAACAAAGGACTGTAGTAGTTTAGTCCCCTTCTCTCTACCAGCACCGTACCTGTCTCTCCTTATGAACAAGACTATCACCTTCCAAACCATAGGAACTATTTCAGTTAATTTAAATTTTCTGTGAAATACTGTAAGATGCTTGGCATTTTTGAGGCACAAGTCACCCAAGATTTCTCTGTATATTACAAACATTGGAGAACATCTGCAACATCTACTACGTACTGTAGCTTGGGGTTCCTTCAGTCCACAGTGAGGAAGGTATGACACAGAAACACAGCTTGTATATCCTTAGACTGCACAATTAATGAGACTAAAGCCCTTCTTAATCCCCAGTCTCATATCTGATTGAAGTACATTGGAGATAATTTTTAAAAGCATTTGTTAGCACATAATATTAAGATGTATCTTTTCTGGAAAAAAAAGAACAAAACAAAAAGCCTCAAAGTAGCACATAAGATTCAGTTTCCTCCTGTTCACCACCCTGCTGTGTTCCAGAAGAACTGAAAGAATTAATCTATTCCATGGGTTAGGGGAACTGAAGTTGGCTGGTGGTCCATAACCATATTTTTGTTGACAGCTATAAGGACCTCTTCAAAGATTTCTGAAAATGAACCAAGATTGATAAATAACCACTTTTACATTTTTGGGCACCATCTTTTGCAGGGGTTTGCTTGCCTGCTTTTACTAACAGTCCAGTTTATTTATAGAAAACAGACTCAAAGGAAAAATCACAGCCTCAACTGTAAATACACAAGTGGTTTTGATCTGCTCTTTTATTAGCATTCAGCAGCATCTCCAGGCCCCAGCCAAACCTGGAGACCCAGATAGGTTTTGTGCTTACCCATAAAAGATTGTTTCTGCCACAAACAGCATGCAATATAGAGAGACACAAGAGACAAGGAGTGAAAAATGCAAGGTGTACATCCTCATTTTGCAGACAAGGAACTGAGACACTGAAATACAGTGACTCAAGGTGTGCAGAAAAACCATCTGAAAACCATTCACCATGAAAAGTAAGTGTCAATGGATAAACCAACCCCTCACACCATTGCTTGCCAGAAAGCAAGCATGACCCAAAGCACCATCAAAAAGAACTTGCAGTTTCTATGTACAGCATTGTAATTTTCAGGGATTTACACCCAAGTTCATCCTCTGGACACTTGGACCGTGTTGTTCCCGAGAGGAGACCCAGGGAGCCTCCCCCACCTCAGTGGTTGGCAGCAGCCTCCATGGCAGGCTGAGCAAAGCATTCCTCCATCTCCTTCTCATACTGTCATGAATACCCAGACTGATTTAAAGTGGCCCCCCTGGGCTGCAGCCACTCTGATCTGCACTACATGAATAGAGAAATACCCTTTGAGTGATAAACGAAAGCTGACAGTCAGTCAGACTCCTCCTGTACCCAAATGCACAGGCTTTCACATCCAATACCACTTCAAATGCAGAGATTTAACTACAGGGCTCTTCACTTTCAGTTGGAAAATAAAACTGCAGCCCTGTATCTGTGCTCTTTATTTTGAGGGTAGGCTTGTCAGGGGGGTTTTGGGAGACTGAGCAGGGGGTTTCTTACTGCAGAACATGCTGGTAAGGTGGAGATCCGTGATTTCCTCTCACCGAATTGAGAGTGGAAGAATTTTGGATGCAATTCATCATTTCCCTGAGGGTGGATGACAATTATTAATTTTGCAGCAGTACCACCATTCCACTGCTGCTACTGAGTGCCCATTGCACCGCTAATTGATGCTTGGAGCAATGCTAATGAGCTCTGGAATGAGCTGTGTTCACCTATCCCATGGCCAGGACAGCTGGAAAAGGTCAATAAGTGGAAAGAAACATGAGGGCCACAAGACTGGTGAACAGAATAACATATCCAAGCCAAGAACATTTTTGTGGTCTCCTCACCTGATGCAGAAACACTCAGATATTCAGATGAGTGCTCACACCAAAGAAAACTGCAAACAGCTAAGAAGCTTCCATCAAGTAATCTAATGACTCCTTGGGTAGGATACCCTGCTGAGATACCAGTGAGACACATCCAGCTGCTAGGAAACAGGTTTGGTTTCCTGCACACTTAAACCAAAGGAGATAGGAAGCAGAAACATATGCTTCATCAAAACCAGATTCTCAGCAGGACTCAGAAGTAACCATATGGTAACTACTTTTAAATATAAAGTGAAAGGCATTCTATTAACACTAAACTAGATATCTCTAGTTTATACCTTTCTTCATGTTGGATACTTACAAAAATAATTCAAGTAATGCCACATATCTTTCCAATTTTGTTGCTTATTCAGTTCTGTTTTATGGTTCTTTCTTGGCAGGCTACAATTTCTATGCATATATTCTTTATCAGATGTGTGCTTTTCCCATTTGTTCATTAATTATGTGCATTAACTACTTAATGATTCACAGCCTGAAATCTGCAAGTCCCTTTTGCCCTGTTTTTTAGTTTTGACTAACACAGTCAATGAAAGAAGCTTCAAAATAACAGCATTAATAAAGATTTCTCCAATCTGCAAGGTTATTTAAGTCATAATCAAATGATACTTTTTTTTTTTTTTTTTCTGGGCTATGAAACAAAGTCTTAGCATATTCTAGAAAGACATACTGCAGCACAGTTATTCTCCCAACTGACTGAGCATGGCCATCTTGACTTGAACACAGTAAAGCTCAATTTTACTTATTTTTTGCATACAGAAGATTCACTGGCACGTCCTCTTTATATCCAAATGTTTTAATCAATATTTAGCTGATAAAGCAACCACTGCCATGAAAAGAAATGAAAATGGATTTGTAAAACCGACAAGGATGATACAGTACCTTTAATAATTACAGGGAAAAACGTATTGTCAGAAATCTCACATTGTAAAAGCAGCCAATTCCAAACACTTTTTTCTTTGTAGCAGTGAACTGTTTCAAGACAGAAAGAAGGTCTTGATTTGCCAACATAATTATTTCCTACAAAGGAAGCCACAGACTGACCTACAGAGGAAAGGTCAGCACAAGTTCCCTTGCCATCTTTTGAAAAGCAGACCTACTTGCACAGCAGAACTACTGGCTTGAATTCACAAATGCAGCCAGACACATGCTAACACAGCAGCTTTATGAGATAGGAATATATTAACATTTATCGAACAGAGCCACAATTAATTGGGTGCCACCAGAAAATGTTCTCCAGCCCACACTGGAACACGGAAGCACTTGCTGTGGATTTGTGCCCTACACCCCATACACACACCTCCACCCATCGTGAACAGCCCTTACCCTTTACCCTTCCCAATGCAAGGGCAGGTTGGATGGGGCTCTGAACAACCTGTCTAGTGGGAGGTGTCCCTGCCAATGCAGGGGGGCTGGATCTACATGAGCTTTAATGTCTCTTCCAACCCAAACCATTCCATGGTTCTATGAATGACATATTCTCCTTAATCGCTCACACCATCACATCCCCCATTCTTCCAAGTCCCTGAGGACTTCCCACTTCACCACTACCTTCTTTCTCCTGTTGCCATCCCTCTTCCTGGCACTTGCCTTTATTTGTCCTTAACTCTCCAGACTTTCTTCTACACATTCTTGAACAACCCCCAGTGTCCTCACCCCAACTTGATGTTGCATTTCCCTCCAGGAGAAGATCACTTTGAACTCCTTCCCTCTGATTCTCATTAACCTCACTGAGCCATTTACAGAGGTTCAATGTATTGACTGTTTCTTCAGATACATTTGAAATTGCTCAATGGGTTCAAAAGGTACAAGAAGGACGTAGAGGAGAAAAGATGAATCAGCAGACAAAAGGACCAATAGAATTATCAAAACCATTTCACAGTTCCTTAGGAAAGTAGCTTAAATACGCAAGGGGAGAGCGAGCTGATATCACATCCCAACAGCAGAAGGGAGATGCCCTGAGCACAAGGCTAGGAAAAACTGAGAAGATCTCAAAACCAGTATTTTCTGCTATTTCAAATCCACTGCCCTAACCATTATGCTTTTTATCCCATTCCACCAGCCTTAGCAGTGTGTTCCCATACTTCCATGCATGCAAAACCCAGAAATACTCAATCTGAGTAATTGCAATTACTAACTTGGCAGGGTCTTTTTACTTATAAATGTTACGCTTGTTCTGCTCCTTTTCTGTCAACTCAGCTGTTCTGCAACAGTGGGCTGTGCCTATCTTACATCTTTTTTTAATCTCTGCAATTATGCCCATCTGTTGAGGAGAGGATTTTTACCCGAGGAGAGGGCTTGCAACATCCCACAACTTGGCAGTCCCACACATCTTAGTTAAGGTGCAGTATTAGGAGGAACTCAAGCTCTTGCACCTGTTTGACATTAAAAAAATGCAATTGCTGATAAGGGCAAGGGAACCATTTCCATGCTTTGCTTACTTGGCAAGTAAAATACAAAGGCTTATCTGGTACTTCTCAGTCCGCAGGGCTGCGCACCAGCTGGCACCTCAGTTGTGCAATCCAAAGGCAGTACTGGAGTCACTTCAGGAAACAATTCAGCTTTTGCTGGCCTTGAAAATCGAAACCCATGAAAACAATGGGAACGTTTTTGGGTGTTCACAGCAGGACAGGAAAAGGAAATGAAATCCAAAAATTAAGCAGAGTTTCTACTGGAGCACTCGCTGCTTTCCCCGTCCGTTTGACTTTAGAGCACAGACATTCATGCTTTGAACTCCAAGGCAGAAAACCACAGCAGAAATTCTTCCCCATTAATGGCAGGAAGCTGTTATTGATGTCTGATAACTGCTGCCTGGGATGAAAGCTGAGGTCCTGTGCATCTTTCTTAAAACTAACTGCCTATATTTCAGAGCTACATCTAACAAAGTCTTTCAACAGCAAACATTTCTGTGTAGTTGGAAAAAAAAACAACACACAATAAACTTACTACTTTTAATGTATTCCCAAACTGCATCAACGGACTGTTTACTCCCTGTCTTTGATCCTCAGCACAGCCTCTTAAATTAAGGATTCATACAGGTAAAAATGATCCCACCATATCAACATACATAATACAGGAATTTATGTGAAACACTCTACCTTCAGGGTGCACTGAACTTGGTTTTTAGCCTGGGATCCAAATATATCCCTTCTATAGCAGCCCCAGTTCCCCAACAGCAGCTTGTTTTGCTAGGCAGACAATATCAAGCTATTTTTTCTCTGATCATTCAACAGCCATCAGCTGGCAGAGGCCAGAGACTTCTGTGAAGCATCATAGGTTGTGACACCATTGGCTTCATCCAGGAGGTATCACCAGTTTAACATGCAAACCCAAAGGAAGGAAGATATTTCTGTAAGATGTTTCTTAAAAACTAGCTTCTGAGAAGGAAGAAGGCTACTGATATGGCTGAGGTTGTGGTCGAGAGAGAGAGGGATCAAAAGCAAGGGTCCAAGCTGTATCTCCATTCCATTTGGATGCACTCTTCAGTTGCTACTCTGGGAGGTGGCTTTCTCTGCTGTGCCAGCAGCTGCTAAATGCAGCCCTGGAAAGAGCTACATTCTGGCAACACATGAAAATACTGTTCCTTCAAAACATGTTTTTGTCAACCTTGTGCTCAGCCTGTGCAGAAGTACTCTTGCTGTCAGTTCTGGCTTCTTGCCACTACAACAGTAGCATGGTTAAATTGATTCTTTGCATCATTATCTCCATGCATCCACAGGTTTGGATGATGAGAGGGGGGAAAAAAAAGGCAAGATAGGAATTATGGAGAGAAAAAAAAAGCCTCTTCACTGATTGGATTGTTAGCTTGCTGTGAAGATAAAATATGCACATTCTGTATTAGGCCTTTGTTGGCCACTCATGGAGCACAAAGAAGTAAATTAGCACTAATTACCAGGAGCTAAGATTAGTCTCTCCTAGCCTGTGCAAAATACAAAGGTGAGTTTTAATAGCGGACCAAGGAGATTAAGCAACATGGATTCTGACAAGAGCTGTAAGAAAAGGGCAAGTAAATTACCCGTTGTGATTTAAAAATATAAAATGAAGTTGTACCAGAATTCATTATTGCTTTTCTTGAAAAAGCCACAGCCCCTTTCTTCATAAAAATTCAGCATAGGACAAAGAGGCACTATAACATATATTCTGCACTTGTAAAGAAATTTCACATAGATCTCAAGAACTTCTGAGTCCTGTTTACCTGTGATCAGGAAGGGCATTAGTTAAGTATTAGCATTTCTGCTTAAGTCAATACCCTCAGGAGTTTATAATGTGCATTTTCTTTAAATACAACTGCTGTACAATTGAACAAAAATGCCATGCAAGAGGAATGCACGTGGTCCACTTTGGAACATTTTCTTTCTAAACACTTCTTGTTTAAATTGAAAGAACTCAATCATACAAACTAAATATAGCTAAGAACAACCATAAATATGCAAGGGTCTCAGCAGAAGAAAAAAAAAAGGCATGCCATGTGTCTATCCAACATTTGTGGCATAAGGAATATGTATTTATAAACATTTATATATATATATATTAAATACTTCAGACTCAGAAGAATGGCTTGTTTATACAAATTACCATGTATGACAAAGTTCAGTTTCAGAGTTTGAATTGAGATAACGTCACCCAAAAGCAGATGGAAATCAGGCTCAGCAGGCCAGAAGGGAAAAGAACTCAAGAGGATTCAATACTCTTGCAATGTCTCCATGGCTTCATTATCAACATTCAGTACAAAGTAACAAAAGTTACATCCTTTCTCTCTAGAGTTCTCGAAGCAGTTTTCCAAGTCAAATCAACTTCCTGTAAAAAACCTATTGCCTTAGCTACATTTTCATTCCCACCAACACAAGGTTCCTCCAAGGCAGCACACAAAAGCAGAATGCAGCTACTCCAGGCTGAATATTGAGTAATGGAAGACCTCAGCCTGAACCTGACCGAAATGTTTATACATGTTTATACCCTTGTTAACAAAGTGTAAGGCAAAAGGCAATAAACATCCTACTTCAGAAATAACTAAGCCTCAAAATACCAGCCAGCTCAACACAGCCAGCACACGAGAAAAGAAAGAAAATCTCTTTGGGATAAACTTATGTCTTTCTTATGGAAAATGAAACAAACAGGTTTTGATTTTCTCAAATATATACTAATAACACTTTCCTATATTCTCCCTCCTTAAGTGAGTATCTGTTGTATGCACTTGTATTATTTGATTTCCTACAAAGCATCTCATTCCAACAGCACATTCCCCCTTCCACTTCTCTCCCCCACCTTAAACCACTGAAAAAAAACCTCACCACCTGTAGTCCAGGAATGATTTTGAACCTCACAGACTTGAGATAAAACTGTCTATGCAGTTTTCCACTGTGTGTACTCGAGAAGATGCCAATCAAGTATTTGCTGGGTACAGCCTTTCTTCAGTACTTTTAAATTTAACTGTTTTGCAGGTATTTCCAATCAAAATAAAATGACAGGGTTCAAAGCCCTGTGTAAGTTATTTCTCAGTTCAGGGAGATGTTTTTGATGTTCACAGGTAACCGGGCAAGTCGATTTTACTTCTGCACCTCTTCCCAGCCATAATTTTCCATGAATTTTCCACGCATATACTGAAGTGCATGCATTTCCATATCTTTACCAGCATCCTCTAGACAGTTTTCTGCATCCATGAAATTGATTTATTATAACTCACTATCAGCATTTTGCTATAAGAAAGATGCATTTGTGGAGCTAATAGGACAAGGAAATAAGAGCAGAATAATTCTGCTTCTTCATCACACCTTTCAAAAAAACACCACCATTCACCATGCAAAGAATGTGTTCTTCCAGCAATGGCACATTTTTCATACACATGCTCACTTATTACAGGCTGTAGTTAATTATTTCCCCAGTAAAATTATTTCTATACAAATGTAAATAGTGTTCATAGTTTAGTTAAATGAAACACATGCACAGAAAATAACTGTAGTCCCAGACATCCGGACCAGATGCTAATATTTTTCATTTGCTACGAGAAAAATTGAAAGTTCATCACAGAAAAACAGAGAGAATGACACCATCTGTGTAACCTCCATCACAGAGTGGCTCCCAAACTCTGCCTCTGAGCTGAGCCACCACCACATGACCCTGCCCAAAGGGCTTCACCAGCCCTGGCACCATCAAAAATCTGGGTGCAGAACTCAAGGACCACAGAAGTTACAGCGCTGTATGTTTTGTGAGGAAGAAACACACTCACTGTATTTATCAGAGTTCCCTTAAGGTATGTAGTGCTTGAGATAAAAGCTGATGTTGGCATGAAAACGTAGCTGTTTATACCAACAAAGCCAGTATCTGGCATGCAAAGATTCAGTTATATATCTCTGTGACTGACAAGATAAAGTATTCAACCACACAACTGGGAAAAAATAAAATCAAAACCACTTTTTAATAAGGTTTTTGAAGGTGATGCCCACATTAAAGTTCCTAAGAACAAATATAAACCCAAGGCCTCCTCACACCTGAAAATCCCATTTAAAATGTCAACTCGAAGGAAATGACACAGCAAAAGGGCAGCACGTATTGAGAAGCCTCAAATTACGTTAAGTGTTATTTCCTTGTATCCCTCCTTCATGCAGGTGGTCACAGTTTCCCTGTGGCAAGCACAGCCTAGGTTAGAAAACACTGATGGCAGTTGTTTAAATACATGTTCTTACAGCAACTGCAGTACTGGAATGTCAAGACATAATTCTGCAAGTGAGTCATGATTCTTTTTTGCATCTCAATTTACAGTACTGAAAAGCTTCAGTCCTCATCTTTCTTGAGAAATGCGCAATTTGATGCATAAATGAATATTCAGATTCAGAACAAAAGCATCTTAGAGAAACACCAGGCTGCAAATCCTGCTCCATTCTGTAAGCCTGAGAGCAGAGGATAATGACTGTCTTTTTCAGTTTGTCATCACTGGGGAGCACAAAGGAGGCTGGAAATGACCCAACACCCACACCAGTGGCTACCCCAGGGCCTCACAGTGCAAAATGCCTTTACATTAAATACCATTGCACCAGTCACACGTGGCAGTACCAACCACGTACAAAGATGTGAGCTCAACTCACGACTTTCCAAGGAAAAATGTCAATTTTTAGCTAACATCACAGTGACTTGGAAAACATAGTGACAGCCCTGTCACCCCTCCAGGGCAGGAAACACTACTTCTTGTTCACTCTTGCTGAGGGCAAAATAAAATTTTTAATCAGGACCTCCTGTAGAAGTATTTCCAAACACAACTTCATACTTAATTTCAATGTATGAGCTTGACTGCACAAAGTGTTTTTTAAACAAGAAGCTGGCTAGAGATACTGCAGTTCCTCAACATGTACAGTTATACACAACGTTTACACCAAAGAAGTGAGTACAAATCAGTCAGGCAAATATACACTCCAGGTAAGGAAGAAGTAGGAAGTGATCTTTTACAAGTAGGCTCAAACCAAAATTCTGTCATAGTGCAGTGAATTAAATGGCTTGGAAGCATTAATATCATAAGGTTTAAAGACAAAAAGCTTGCCCAGGACAGTTTGGCTTTTCTTTGAAGGAGTCAGTTACAAAATTAGGAACTATTTAATCTTGTCAACTTTTCTCTGTATTGCATCCTGTCTTGAGGAATCTCCCCACTCTGATGAACAAAGCATTTGGAGGAGTAACTTCATTTCAGTTTGATTCTATGACTCTATGTTGAAAAACAACAACTTTTTGAATTTTAAGAGCATTTAATGTACCTTAGGAGACAAGAGAATTAATGAGGCTTGGTTCCTTCTGGTTTCAACTTTTCAGCTTGAAATAACCTTGAAAATGCAGTGCCAGGCCAGATGTAGAGTGCACTCTTGATCATTAGGATTTCTAAAAGCATCTTAGATTAGATGCTCAGAAAGTAAAACATCCAAAACTATTAGACATCTTTTGTCAGCCAAAATTAAGAAATTTGGATTGACAAAACATGATTCAATTTTATTAGGCTAGTCCAATGCATGAGGACTAGTATCACAGCCTGGATTAGTGTTACGTGGATCTTTCAACAGTTTCAGAGTGACTATGTAATTATTTTTTAATAACATTTTCTAGAGGGCGTAAAAGTCCATTTTTTAGAATCACAATGGCACAGTGTCTTTCTCTGAATTCACTACTGCTGGATCTACCTTGGTCATTCACAACAAATGAATGAATCTCTGATTGTCAAGAGATGATACTGATATTAAAGGGAAAAAAAAAAAATAAATAAATCAAGTTATGGTCTCAATCCTTCGAGTTATCTAGCTGCCTGACTCTCCATTAATTTCTTAAATGTCGTAATTGCCACTGACCTTCCTTG
This sequence comes from Chaetura pelagica, assembly GCF_000747805.2. Taxonomy (NCBI): domain Eukaryota; kingdom Metazoa; phylum Chordata; class Aves; order Apodiformes; family Apodidae; genus Chaetura; species Chaetura pelagica. Next base: position 399,457 of record NW_009952259.1, read on the forward strand.
TCTTTTAGACTTTTAAACATGCAGGGAAGGTCAGAGCCAGTAAATTGTTAGCACCCTTGACTGAGGCGTATTGATCAAGGGCAGTTTAGTACTTGCTTAGTTTAGCAGATTAAATGTGGAAGTCAGCATTTCTACCCAAATGATATGATTTCTAGGTAGTGATGTATGATTTTGATAAACATGCTGACTCATCACTTGCGAGAGAAGAATACAAAGTAAGATCTCAGGAGTTTTAACAGAGGCCAAAGCATAATTCAGCCTGCCTTTTGAGGACATGAAAAATCCCCCAAAGAAGTGGGTGCATAGCCCTTGAAACAGAACTACTACAGAGATCCTTTTTGGGTACCTTTTTGGACCCCAGCTGCCTCAGCTGCAACAGAAGAGAATTCTACTGTGTTATCTGCCCAAAAATATTTCTACTGCATCATCTAGCAAGGAGTTCCTGAGTTTAGCCACATATTGAGGCTAATAATCCTCTCCTCCTCATTATTTTAAAACTCTTATGCGCTGAGATAATTTAACATCTCCTAGATTCTTATATTTCTTTTTTACCATTTTCCTTTTGAATTAGTTAATACATTAACATTGTCACTTGCATTTACAAACATTTGCATATCTATTAAACTGCAGAGTTCTGAGAAAAACCCTACTAAAATGTACAATCTCATGCAGAAAATTCTGGGTTTAAACATCAGCTGCCACATCCTGGTACATCTTCCCCACCCTGTTATCCCTGTGTCAGTAGTAACGTCCACAGACTGTCCCAAGGATGCTGGACCTGAAGGACAGTTTAAATTATTTGCCAACTGTTGAGACTAATGGCAGTTTATCAGCAAACCTGCAACACACCATGAGCCACATCTTTGTCTAGAGCACCTGGATAAGTGAGATTATAATTTAATCCCACTGGAGCCAAATGACCAGCCAGAAGAATATTTCATAAATCAAAAGCATGGCTTTTGGTAACACATTTTGCCCAGACCCAACACATGAGCTGCATAAAAGCTCAGGGGACTGAAGTTTGCAACACTCTTGTGGAAACACAAATGCTTTGCTCAGTTGGTTTGCTGTTATATTTAGAAACTACTTATTAAAAGGTGAAGGTCTAAAAAAGACCTTTTTAAGACTCACTTTATTTGCAAGTGATTATGTGTTTTTCTTTTGACAAGATGAACTTCAGGATCACGTGGATGATGAGAAAGGATTATGGTTTCTGGTTTTATTGGGCACATTTTTGTTAGTGTTTCCAGCAGGCGTATCTTCCTTTCTCTGTCACTGTGTGACAGCCTTTTCTGCTGTTTGTTATGATTGCATGACCCCAGGTGATCTCTATCTAAAATCCTTTTTTTTTTTTTTTCCAGTTGTTTTGTTTTTTTAAATACATTTAAATAAAAAACAATCTTGCTGTGACTTTTGAAAAAGCTCTTTAAGCACTGCCAGCCATTACTGGCAGGGACCAATCTTCCCTCACATACAGAGCAGTTCACCAGCTCCTCAATTTTTGCTGGAATTAAAAGGTGAATCTCATCACTCCCTTTGTGCATTTGTTCCTTTTCTCAACAACTCTGAATATCAGGCTTAGCTGCTGCATTAGCAAAGCCTCAAACATATCAAGGTCCAACAGGGTTCATGGACCAAATTAATGCTCCCACCAATGTCAGGACTGCAGCCAGAACCACCAAGCACCAGAAAATAGTCACGACAGCTTCAAAAATAGCAAAGCTGAAACTAATGTCATATTTGGCACCAGAAAAATCCAGATGTGAGACAAATCCAGGGGGAACCAGGCTTCATTGCCCTGCTACCCACAAGAGGGCTTGTTTTAATGAATATTTGGGCTATTGAGATCCTGTATCTCTTTTGACCTTCTTACCTCAACCAGCAACAAATCAGAGGACATTTGGAACAAGATGTCCGGGCATCTCCTCATTGAAGGATGGACACTGCAGTGAGGATGGCAATGAGAGGCAGCAGAGCACACTAATAAGGCTTTATTGATTTGCCCATCACGAGCAGGAATTGCACAGTTAGGCACTACAGTCATTTAAGAGGAACAGAGGCCAAATAAAGCCAAAATATTTTACTCTTTTGTCTGAAACTACCGAAGTTACAGATGAAAAATGGTATTTAAGAACATGGTGCACTCCTGTTCTTTTCCATGCCTGTATGCTACTCATACATAGATTAATTCCATGGAAATTGTCTCTTGGTTGCTCCTAACAATCCTAATATCTCCTTATTGCTATGGCAACTCCGGCCATTCACTCTGCAAAATCCAGTACTTTTCTGCTTCTTATACTTGTTCATATGAAACAAATTGCAACTTTTATTATTCAGGCAAAGGTTCAGCAATCCAGAGAGACATTTTCATTATCTACTGTGTTTCGTACTGAATTGGTGAGACTCAACTCGATCCTTCTAACCTAAACATGTGTTCCTCCCATCCACCTGCAAACAATTTGTTCAAATTCCCAAAGCTTGCTACAAATGATTATGCACTTCAATTCACAGTTTTGTAGGAAAACTGCAGCTGAGGCAGCAGGGCTGCTTGGGGTTATCAGACCAATGTTCTTCTATATAACTTGTCTTGGATGTAAATAACACAGCTTCGTTTTTACGACGATTTGATCTGTTCCCACCCATCTGTGGTTTCCGCATGATATCCTTCTAATAGTGTCCTCCACCAGTCGTACCTGCAATAAGAGTTAATAAATGACCAGTAACAGTGTGCAGCTTCAGGGGAAAAAAGGTAAGAATAAGTGTACCTCGCTTCCATCTGGAAACCTTACACAAACACTTTGCAACACAGCACAACAAGGGTTTGTGCAACAGGACATCTGGCCAAATACACAGGCTCCAGTTTCTGCCTCATCCCCCTGTTCCTCCAGAACACTTTCTCCAAGAAATACTTGCAAGATTCACCTGTCTGCCAGGCAGGAAAGCTATCTATTTTTTATTTTTAGCAGAGTTAGGTGTAGCATTGCTGTGAAGGTCAGAAAGGTCAACAGGCAAGAAGAGAGTACTCTCCACTTTCTGAGGCAGAGATGAGGCCACGATTCAGGAATGTACTTGAACCATGCTTATTTTGAAGGATGTACTCAAATACCAGTTCAGTCAAGAGGAAGTAAAGACCATAGAAATGTGCTTCATCAAGCATGGGTAATAGTTCCTTCTCAGCCAACCTGACAAAGGTCAGATTTGGACCTTTTCATGCTTCTTTGCTATACTGATATCAAATGATTTTTCAGGCAATTGCGTTTAATAATTTCATAAAGTGAAGACTAGAATATAAAATATCTGCAGACTTCTGTAAAGTGTCTTTGCTACTGCAATTGCAGATGTCATAATATTTCAGATACAGTAATTTGAAAAAGAACATTAGTATTATTAAGACTTGTGCAATATATGCTGGCAGCATTGAGGGCTGTAAGCAGAGCCCAGGCACTGTATCACCCAGAACATTTTTTAATGGGATTTTTAAACCCAAAGTTTCTCAGGTTTCACAAGCATTTGAAGTCAATGTCAGTGCAGGTTGTCATGAAAACAATCCTGTAATCCCAGCTCCTCTTTAGGGCTCTTAACAACAATTGTGCATCTCATGGAATGAGCTAGATAAAGGCACTGCATCCAGCTGAAATGCAGCCTAGCAAGGGGAGGTTGTTCTGCAGTTTGCTGACACTGTCACCAGAGATGATACAAATATCTCACCAGGGACAGTTTTCAAAGGTAGCCCACCCACTGAGGTTGGCTGACCCCAACTACAAAACCACACGACCAAGCTTTTCCTCTTTAAAGTCAGACATCATGACATAGCATCCTGCTATTGAAACCCCCCAAACATTTTGCAGCATGTTTAAAATCCATTACAGAATTAAATCTAGCACTTGAAACAGATATTGAGAAATTGTTACTGCAAACATGCCAAGGTTAATACACCTTCTAATTCTTTCAAAGCTTATCTAATTTAGAGTTTACTGTAATATTAAAGCACAGATTTACTGGCACATAACAGGAAATGACCTCAAGCAGAAAAGGCAGTCAACACAGGTTAAGGGTTTCTGACAAAAACCTAATATATTTAGATGCTGCAAGATTTATGTCCTTACCACTGATAGACTCAAATGAAGTGATAAAAAATAAATAACACATAATAAAATAAATAAATAAACAACATACAAATAGCATTAAACCAAGACATTGGTCTCTAAGATCATATTTATGTCTTCACTGTCACTTGATGGGATGTTTCCTGGCTGATTAAAATCTAAGGAACTTGTAACAGATACTCAAGGTTATTACTTTCTCCCATACTAGGTCCTAGGAATGAAAATAAACCTAAAGAATAAAAATCAGGACCAGAAATTTGAGGAACTATGAACTTTTGGTTGCAATATTTGAAGGAGAGGTTTGATTTTATAAAAATCCATTTAATTCAAATCTAGACACAAACCATTCATGTTGAAGTTTCTCAAAGTTTGGGTTTTCTTCAGGTACAGGTTTTGATCACTGCCTTTGCTCAGCCATGGAATTTACATACAAGATGACATTTTTCAAGACAATCTGACCACCTATTAATCATCAAAAATAAATTTTGCCTACTAGTCAACAACTCACATGAAATTTACAAAAAAAAAAATAATATTCAATTACAGCAAAGCAATAACAACTGAATTTTAATCTACTAAGATTTCTCTAATGATATAGGGAGAAAACCAGTATTGTTCTGCTTTTGTGGAGGACAAAGCAGATATCATGATGACTGTCACTGCTTCTGTCTCCTTTTCTGAAGAACATAAGGCCAACAGCTTTCCATACAGGAAGTCATGTGCTTCAGGAGAATCCCAGCTCTTAGCAAAAGAAGTTATAATTTACCAAAACAACTGAAAATAGTCTCAGAGATGAAAAAGACTTAATAGCCAAGTCAGCAACTCAAACCTGCAGCAGCCCATCACTTCAAATAGATTACTGAGCACCAAGGACTAGTCAGCAGCACAGACCTGGTTTAGCTGCCAGTTCTCTCCTTGTCCACATCCAGTACGTGGATGCTCAAGGATTCCAGATAAGCCAGGGGGAACATCAAGATAAGAAAACCTCTGCTTTTCCCCCTAGGAAACTTGCTGCCATTTTGACCACATAAGAAAAGATTCTCTGTGGACATGTGAACATAAACCTTTAACCAGTTATCAAATCGAAAACTTAACAAACAACAGATCTGAATATTTACATTTGGATATATGCACCCAGTGTATATCTGTCTTGGAACAGATTTGGAAATGTTTCCACTGTGTACTGCTTGTAAAATTTCAGAGTTTGGACAAGTGCCCTGAAAGCTACGTCATTGCATTCACTGCCAGAGTAAGAAGGGGGCTAATAAAATAAGCATTAGCAGGAGAACACAATGTGAGAAGCAAGGGGAGGTCTTCTTCAGCTTCATGGGTTTTAGTATCAGCCTCAAAAGGAAACAAGTGGGTAAGAAAAGAGGAAAGGCAGGTGACTCGCCAAATGATGTATTCAGACTGATGACAACTTTTCACAACCCAGACATCACAACTAGAAATGCAGATGTTGAAAGTCCTGCTTATATTTTATTGACTATCCGCTGGGAGAGAAGATGCTTCCAGTGCAATTAAGGTCAATTTTTAGAAGTTGTTTTTTATTTAAACCAAAATTCAAAAGCCGTAACACTCATACACTGTGTGAAGTGTCACAAACTGCTCTGCCTGTGCTGGGTGGATGTTCTAAGTAGTCCCTGATTCTCACCTGGGCAGTGAGGTTAAAACAAGCATTAAGACTTGACTTATTCCTACAAATAAGGGCAATTCCCAGCTCCAAGGCACCCTGGCTGTTTTCCAAATTGTCTACCCAAACTAGGTAATGGCTGGACTGACATTTTCAACACTGGTAAAATAAATGAAACAAAGTCCCTTGGAGATAAGGAGATCAAAGTTGGTAACACAGCAAATGGTGGAGGAGCCAGTGGGTAAGGCTGGGATCCCAGTTTGTGAGATAAGGACGATTTTTTTTATTTTTCCTATTAAGAAATCCTTAAGAAAGGAGGGACCAGACACTCTGGAGGTGCAGGGAGCTTAGGATGAGAGGGGCTGCAAGGGACTCAAGGAAAAGCAGGTGGCACTGGCTGCTTTAAGAAGGCTGTGCCCAGGACGAGGGAAAAAAGAAAAGAATGAAGGAGGATGAACAGAGAAACCCTTCTGCACATGTGGGATGTCTAGGAGCACAACAGAAGCTGTTGCCACCAACAGTGGTAACTGAAGAAATCACACACCGGAGCATCTCTACTAATTAATATTTTACCAACTGCATTTTTTTAGTGCTGGTGAGAAAAGGCTGAGAGTGGGTTCATAAGAACAGTAAAGCCACATTTTCCACTCATCCCAAATGTGTTAAAAGACATTTTTGCCCTCCATTCAGCTACACAAGTGGATGATGACACAGTGTATTGAAGACCACACAGTTGTTTATGAAAATAATACTTAATTCAAATGGATGACAGATAGAAAAGAGATTTTAAAGCTTCTAAGTTGTTTATGAGAAATAAATATATGCCAGTACAAGCTCACTTCATGATAAAAAAATACTGGATGAGAGTCAGTCGAGTTGCACAAGGAAGTGAACATCATCCAACACATATACAGAGGCCTATCAGAACATTTTCCTTAGCTTCTTTACACCCACTCACATCCAATTCACTTTGTTTTCTTTTTAACTGAGGAAAAACAGCTTCAGAGATAGTATTCATCTTTGCTCCACTAATTCAAGATCTTCAGATAAGCTCTGTATGTACTTGCAGTAAAACTAGCACACCAACTCCACTGTAGAAACATTAAAGTAGTTTTACAGACAATCATCTGCCAAAATAAAAACAGAGGAAAACTATTGAAAAAAAACAAACAACCCAAAACTCTAAAACTGCATCTGCAGCATAACAGGACCCCATTTACATCAACTACCCAGAAATGGGGCAGTTAATGTTATTTCATACTATGACCTTTGTGAAGCATTAGAAAAGCACAGAGAGCTGATGACCCAAATACAAAAATTCTTAATGCTTCATGCCCTTGCACAGCAGTAGTTTGCACACTGGTAACTACTATCCTCCATTGTCCTGAAAAACATGAAACTTAAAAGGTGACAAATCCAGGACCTTCACCTTTTGAGTCCCTATTTTCTCCTCAATTAGAATAATAGAATCATAGAGGTTGGAAGGGGCCTCTGAAGATCATCAAGGCCAGCACACGCCTCCCATGGTGCCACATTGTCACCCAAAAAGCAGAACTTGCTCTTCTAGGTCCCTTGCTTCTGCCTGGTGTTGTCCCTCCCCTCACACTGGCACATGGAGAGGCTGCAAGCTGGAACAGATCACTCATCTGAGAGAAAACCAAAATACAAAAACCCAGCCATTTCTCTGGGATTAATGTTACCTTGTGTTGGTTCCTCAGCCCCTGCTAATGCACAGCTGCACATACCCTCACACTGGCACAGTGGAGGAGGCAACAGTGGAGGAATGTGAACAGGCTGCCAGGGGAAGGTGGAACTGTTTCTCTTGGCAACAATGCCAACCTATGCCAGTTAAAAGCAACAGTTATTTAGGCCACAATAATTGCAAGATGAAGTTGTTCTGTGTTTTTTTTTTTTTCTGGGGAGTGTTTGATTTTCTACTTTTCTTTTTGTCAAAAGAACACAAAAGTCAAAGTTTGATAAAAAACTAATCCACTGGAGTCCTTGCCTTGAGATACTCTAAAATCAGACGTGTTCTTTCAGCCATCACCATCAGTGTCCCACACAATTTCCTTGCTAGGATGCCTTGAGGATGAACAGTCAATCTGCTCAGCTGCTTTTTAAACTGCTGAAGTTACTTAGAATACCCTAAAGGGACCCATCAAACCATCGGAAGCATGGAAGCAGCAGCTCAGAGCTGTTAATTGTAACTGCCCAAAGGGCTTAATCTGGCATCAGAGAAATGGCAGAAACTGAACCCAGCCTTACCCTGGGTAGGACTAGAAATCAGTTTAATAACTTTCTTCATATTCTTTGTCGCATCTATATTGTATTCTGGGTGTTGTCATACTCTGTCATTGCAATCACTGGTAGGTACCTATCCCCCACTGAAGCACTTGCACTTTGAAAGTAAAGAAATTCATGTCATTCAGAGGCCAGAAACTTCTGATTTCCCTCAGTGACACAGTAAACTATGCAGTCCCTTTTAAAGCTACAGAGCAGTTTGCATAAGGATTTACTCAGCTTCCTGACACTAATATTCCCTGTGCAGACATGTATGCAAGAGCCATTCCCCTGCAGCAACACAGACATCGTGACCTAGACTTGTCATGATCTAGACAGATGTTCACAGAAATGGGCATGTTTGCTGAACTGTCATGGCAATGGACTTAAAGCTCATGCTGCAACATAGAGGACAAGTATTTTGTTTCCTCAAATTGACATAAGATTTTTGAGATGGCAGCAACAGGGTGGTGAAATCATCGTCTAGTCTCAGTCGCAGTCAACAATGACATCAGTGGCTTCAGAAAATCCCAAATGACAGTGGACATGAACAAGAACAGGATCAACCAAACCTTTCCCCTTTCTAATTTCATTTCTTAGCAAAGTTTTTCAAGGATTCAAGTTTTTGGGGGCCACAAGTTCCTTGTATAGAACAACAAGAGCTTCTCATGAATAGAGAGGCAACTTCTCAACTCTTGCAGGGACAACGCTGCATACCAGTGAGCCACAGTTATGAAAAACAAGAAGGAACTAAGTCTGGAAGCCAAAGTGTCAGAGAAGAGGATGGGTGGGCTGTGGGAGACCTTTTCTGACACAAGAGTCCTAGTGACCTGAGAGTGATTTTTCAGTTGTGACCCACGTAGCTTTTCTGTGACACTCAAACTCTACCATCAGCAAACCCTTGTGAAGAACACAGGTTTGACAACAGCTTAGCAAGTACTACCAGTGGCCACAGCTTGTCCCAGTCCAAGGCTGGGCTTTCAGTAGGCATTCAGCCACAATAAAAACCCTGATGCACAACAACACATCAGGCTCTGACAGGAACCACATGCTCTGAACCCTGGCAAAAACACCACAAAACTGAAAAATAGCGAAAATAAAGAAATCCCAGAAGAAATAACTGAATTCTTCCAGAAATGTTCTGCCTTCACCAGTTAGTTCTGTTACCTGTGAAGCAAACATGTTTTCTGTGTGAGTGTTCACCACTAGTTTTGTGATCCCAGTGCCTCACCCAAACCATTTTGCAGCTAATGGGAAGCTGGAAAATCATGGCCTACCTATCCACAATATATAGATGGCTCACAGCAGGTGGAGGGGTCAGAGAAGTGCAGCAACTCTAGTGTTTACATTTTATTTTGCTTTTAAAAACCTTTTCAGTCTTGCATTAGATAATTACAGGTTTCATATTCTCACTTTCAAGGTTTATTTTCAAAATGTTTCTGTCACTAAAGCAATTTCTTTTTAAGTTATCTACTTGTCAAAAGCAATTTAGGGACTTCCACATGACAGAAGTAGAGCATACAAAGTGTCCTCTTCTTGCATATAAAATAGTGTGGTATTTAACTACTTGTGTGTGTATATATATGTATAAACTAAACATATAAATCAACCTACCATTTTAGAACTACTGTGAAAGTGCCTCAGTACCATCACCACAGTCACATAACACAAGCTCTGGGTAAGTAAGAGATTTTGCACATACAATACAAGGGAAATATTCCCTGGGAAACAATTCACTGTACATGCATGATGCTGACAAAAGTAGATAACAAGATGCAGAGCTAATAAAAACAATGTTTAGATTAAAGAAAAATGCATCAGAGGCACAGGGCAAATGCTGTAATTTTATCCTTCTTCTCATAATGTTTAAGGAGTAATTTTGTGTTACTCGGTGAGGTTTTTCACCCCTCTCATCCTTTATCAAGGCAATATCAGAAATTTTAAGTCTAGTCTACTTGCTTTTTCCCCAGAAACATTCTCAACAGAAACCTTTCCTGAAAAGCCTTGGGAAAAGTTATAAAATACAAACTCACCTTCCTCCGTACTCATCCAAGCTTTAGCAAAGTGTCCTTTAGCTGCTAATACTAAATAGGAGAAAACCCCTCAATTAAAACAGCTATCAAAATAAATACCCAACTCTCAGTTAATTTAATTTCTACCACTTTTAGAACAAATCTGGAACTGACTTGTATTTAAAATACATCCCACATGGTTTAGGTCATGGTGTACACAATCAATCTGACCAGGCAATCAACATGAAAATAAAAACCAGTAGTTGCACCCTCAATATGATGCTTGCCTGCTTAACTCAGAGCAATTTGTGTGAAAAACTGCTGAAAAATTTCAGCTTTTATTGATAGTGTGCTAACAATAGCCACATATCAAAAGCCACAGCACAGCTGAGCATCCTCCAAAGGAAAGGGAAGATGAACAAGCTACTGTAACTCACACCTGCTGGCCCTGACACCCTTGCAGCCCTCTGGAACTGTGCAAACCCTACAGAAACCTGAGCACGAGAGGGATGCAGTGAGCAGCCACCTTGTACACTGCCTGATGAGCAGGCACAGACCTCAGAAGTGGCCAGAAAAACTCCTCTTCTAAGCACTAATATTGCCCCTTTGCTAATGAAGGCAGTGAGGAGCAAGGAGCAGCAGCAGAGGTAACCACTGCTGCCCCAAGGCCACCTGCTACTGCTCCCACCACAGCAGGGGACCCGGCCTTGAACAAACATCTCCAGCTGAGTGGAAATGATGAATCACATTTTCTGTATTTTTAACTGATATTTGTTTCTTTTTTATGAAATGATGTATTTAAAGCCACTCTACACCCTAAACTTTTCCAGATACTATGTTAAATCACTCACCACTGTGCTTTTAATAATGAACATCAGATTTCTTTTTTGCTATCTTGTTTTTAAAAAGCCATGAAACTATTAGTTCTTGACGTGATGCAAAACTAAACCTGCTGCACTGAAAAGCCCATAATTAAGGCTGCAATCATTTTGCAGTATCTGGCTCCTTTTCAAAGTGTACGTCATTCTTTTGTTCCTCCCGCAGAATATCCTCATGGCAGCAGCAACCATGCTGGTCCTAGGCATTAATTACTGTTTAGGAGAATGGAAAGGAGGAGGGCAAACACAATGGAGAGAGCAAAGAAAACAACAGTGTCCAATTCCACAAAAGCCCTCACTGTGATATTTGAAAAAGTCACTTACAAATACCTACCCACACAATGCTTATTAAAGGGTTTATCTGCTCCTTTCAAGGACCTAACGGGGTAACCAAGACCTTTAGTTCCTCAGGCTGAGGAAGATATTGACATAAAAATCTATTTTTAGTTAACCAAAAAAAACCAAACAAAAAAATACTGTTAAAAGAAAAATATATTTTGATGAGAACTGTTTGCCTGGATTATTTTGAATGTGTCTCAGAAGAGGTCTAGTATTAATCTAAACTAAGATTTAGTTCTACATAACCGAGACTAATTAAAACCAGCCAGGCTATCAATGAGGTTCTAATGTAGCCTTTTCAGGTGTCAGTGACCTGTTCTAAGACATCTAACAATAAGGTGTTGAAGGTGCAAAAAGAGATCCAAACTCCTACCATGATCTTCTATCACCTACATCCTTAATATTCTCACATTAAAAAGTTGGTATCTGTAGAGTTGTCTTCCATTGAGTGTATTAACAATTCACTAACTATTAGTGCAGAACAGCAATTACTCAATCATTCAGTAATTCCATTTTGAATGACATGTACAGAAACCAGTTTCCTAATCTGTTTCACACTCACAGCTGCTATTTAACTTATATTTCGTAATACTGGTTTTGAGGTGAAGGTCAGAATCAAATCTGGTAAAAAAAATGTTTTGAAGGATGCAAAACTTGTATGTGTTTGGCACTTAAAAGAGTACAGAATGATCCAAGGCCCCACAGGGTGAGATTTATACTATCCGTGTGTTTCATACTCAGCTTATATTCAGAGCCAGATCTGCCTGAGCCAGGTGAAGCTCAAAGTGAAGAGCCTTGGCTTACTAGCTCAGGTGCAATAAAACACCAGTGCAGCTGTAGAGAACTTTTAGGTTGCACCTGCCTCATACTTTCTCAGCTCAGAGCTGGGGCAAAACAAGCCAAAGCTTATCTCTGAAAAATCCTGAAATATGTACCTAACAAGTTATTCATACAGATGGCTGGCAATGAAGATTTGATTTCCTTTCTCATTGGATAACTGAAATTTTAATGAACACATTAAAAGATCAAGGTAAAGCTTAGTGAACCTTAGCTTAGAGCTCAAGGTTTACTTTTTGAACCATACAAATACATCCATGAAGATATTCTATATAAATACATATTTATATAGAATATTATATATTTCATTATATGTATTATATATATTATTATATTATATATACAATATGTAATAATATATATATATATCTATTCTCTGTTTCTACAACTTGCCTAAGAGTAGTGAGAGAGATCATTGGCATGAGAAGAAACCAAGGCATCCAGAGCATCCAGGAAAAAAAAAAAATGGGAAGGAAACATGATCCAAAATTCTCTCACTGTCTCCAGCTGCTTTCCAAGGGACACTTCATTCCAGAATCCAGATTGAAAAAGAAAGAGGCTGCATCATGTCTTTGTATATGTCTAGTGTAATGTCTATGCATATACCTCAGAATTTGTTCATGTAGATAGTATCATGGGTAGCATCCAAACCCTCAGATTCTAGATGCACACACGTACATACACAGGTAGGAGCTCACCCACAGCCTTTAGCTCAAGAGTTAAAGCTCTGTGCTCCTCCACAGCCTTGTTTGCTCCTGACCCTGAGTCTCCAGCATCCTGGTGTTAAGCATAAGGACACAGAAGTTCTTGATGTCTCTTGAGTTCTGATGCCCTTTGGACTTGCTAGGCTCCTTCATTTCACTTTCAGTAAATTCAATCATGTCTACAGATAACACTACAGCAACAAAGCCTGCAAGGCAGATCGTTAGTGAACTTCTATTGCAAGGATATTTTGCCCTTCCTGATGTTTTTTTAATATATACTGCAGTACTTTTCACCTGAAATTGATCCTAACCCAACATCAGCACAGCAGAAAGCAATGCCTGATTTCCAAGCTGAGGTATTACTGTGACGTGACAACCACCAAGAGAAAAATAAATGTATTCCCTAGGATCAACAGAACAGTTAATAAGAACATAAATTGTAAAAACATTTAGCTAAGCACAATAATCTATCATGCTAATCTTGAAGCATTAAGTGTTAAATACAACACTTACCAGGCCAAGAATGCCAAACATGCAAACTGATAAACGTTTAAACTGGCCTAGTTATGCCAGATCTAGCTCTGCCAGTTTTCCACCAACTATGAAGCTCTGATAGAAACTTTAATAATTAGGGCATGAAGAAAATAAAATATTATTTATGTACCAAGAGATTCCACATTAGCATAGGAAAAGGTTTAAGGGCTAAAAATTTATGATTGAAAGATATTAAAATTCAAAACCATTCATATCTCCTCTAGACTTCTTAATCACTTCCATCTGGTCAATACCATCTTCAGCAGTCAAATGATACCATAAAGCTTTGTTCCGAGACACTGAAACCTGCACTTGTACCAGAAGACATGATGAAGTTCAGCCAAGAATAAGGACTTCCAGAAACAAAAAGAAAGAATAAATAAATCAACATTTACCTTAACGAGATGCAAAATCCTAGAAAATATCTGGTGCAGCCTGACACTGAATAACAAACTGGGATTTTTTAACAAGATTTACTTCTGACTCTTCCTCTATAAGGATACATCTAAGGATGCAACATCCAATCTCACTTGTATTTATATTCCACTTTGATACAGATGGAAAATTCTCTTACTGCAGAAAACTAGGCTGGGCTAGTCCACCTCAGGCACTTAGAGCCTCCAGCAGTTTTCTGGCCATTTATTGCATCCAGACTCTCATTAAGTCTGGGTATGAATCAGCATTTTAAGGAAGGCACAGAATGAACATCATTTTAATGATTATTTGTTGAAAATTCAGACCTTCTCAGAGATCCAATGACATGCAGAAAAAGAAAAACCTCTCATAAAAAAACAGTATTATTGGAATGTCTCTGAAGTCATTGCTATTCCCACCAAAAATGGAATCACTGTCTTAGTCACCAAACTAGGGACAGATCCAAGGGGACAGGCAATGCAGACAACTGTATTTAGGTTGAACGCCAATCCCAAATGATATTTGTCAGTCAAGATTTGGCCCTGTGAGTCAAAATTTCATCTTTATTTCTTGCAAGTTATTAATACTGGAACAGATTGTCATACACCTGTTAATTATTCTTTAAATGAAATTTCCAAGGGTTCAATGTGCTGGATTTCCCAACTAAGGCTGGCAAGAAAAAATAATGGAAGAAGGGCAAGGCTGCTATACTGGGGGCTAAAAGCAAGAAGGGTCTGTGGGTTTGGGGTTATTTCTTTGGTTTGGCTTTTTTTGGGGGGTGGGAGGGGGATGTATAGAGAAAAGGGAAGTTTGTAAGACTGCAAGAACTTGCTTTAGGTACAGAAAAAGTATAAAAAAAAAGATTTGAGACTTGTGAAACACCAGGGTATCCAACTCCTGTGGATGCTGTCCCTCTGCATCCATTCTTTTCTCACCTTTTTTTCTTCTCATTCACAGCACATGAGAATTTCCTCTGCTGTCTCTTAACATTTTAGTCATATACTGAGAAAAACAAACCAATAAGCAGCAACATAATCTTTTCAATCATGTGATGACTTCCTTTGTGTAGGAAGTTGAACTCCACAAGATCTCCAAAAGGCTGAAGAACCCTTCCAGACACTATAGGAATAAAAAGGACAGGGGTTCTGCCACAGGCAAGCAGAGAAGAGACTGAAGTTTTCCTTAACAACCCGATACTGCTCCTCTAGATGAGTTTACTGGTGCATTGTAGATAAAAAAAGATCATACACCACTTCATTGCTCACCAAAGCACTTCACGTAAAGAGGGAAGCACAAGTTCCAAGGATTATTTCAAAGGAGTCTGTGAGCTGAAGCTGCTCATAGAACTCATCAGTACAAGACCACAGTGACAGGAACAAAACCTTCACCCACAGAACTGCCCTTTCATGTTGGAGAAATTGAATCAAAGGAATGTGTGTGCATTAGAAGCAACTGCTGAATCAGAGTATCAGGAGGGTAATTTTTCCATTAGAAAAAGTTAATGTGATGAGTTAATTAAATGAGTTCTACTATCAATCAATATTTTGGAAATTATTCAGATTGTTGGTTCAGTGGAAATAAAAAGGCCACTTGGTTTTCTGCTTTGGTTTCACATAAGCTTAATGTAAAAGGAACTGTAAAGAAAACAGAAACTTCTTTTTATAACTCAAGTCCTTATAACAGTAAGCTGAAAGGTACACCCTTTAGGTTCGTTCCATCACAATTTGATTAATATTATCCTGAAATTTAATTCAGACAGTAAAATTAAACCTGACCTCCAAATCTTTAGAAGACTCTGCATTTGGTATGTCATGTGAGAAGAAAAATCAAGGACACTGAACCAGCTTTGCAACTGGTTTGAGGATGATTTAAATTGCAAGAACCACATCTCAACTGTTATTTTATAAGTTCAAGTATTAGAAATATTCTTTATTAGTTAACTTATTTAATGTTATTTGGGTTTCACGGTGATTTTTTACTGTCCTCCCAATATATACAACAATATACATATCTGCCAATTTAAGCAGGAGTATGGGAATAACAATGGCTGCCTTGGCAATCAGCTGTGCCTCCAGCTCGTGGAGACATGCCCAAACCAGCTTTAAACCAGTGTGATAGTGATCAGCAGCACAAAGCTAAGTGTAGGCCACAATATTCACCCCAGCAGCAGATCCTGTGAGCCTTCTGCTGATGGAGCTTGTCCTGAATCAGTGGGAAAGCTGCAGAGCATCAGGTTAGGCTGGGCTGTATCTACATGAATCTACATGTCTGTAAGGAATATGAAGCCTTCTTAACATACTTAAATTCACAGACAAGTAGGGACCATAGAATCATTTTGGTTGGAAAAGACCTTCAAGACCATAAAGTCCAACTGTTACCCCAGCACTGCCAAGCCCACCACTAAACCATGTCCCTAAGCACCACATCTATACAGCTTTTAAATCCCTTCAGGGATGGTGACCACCACTGCCCTGGGCAGCCTGTCCCAGTGCCTGACAACCCCTTCTATGAATAAATGTTTACTAATATCCAATCTAAACCTCCTCTAGAGCAACTTGAGGCCATCTTCTCTTCTTCTATCACATGCTACTTAGAAGAAAGGACCGAAACCCAGCTTGCCAGAGATAAGAGAAAGCAAAAGATTCTCTATAAAACCCTAACAAATGATCATACAACTCAGAACACATTGCTAGGCACTGGGAAGCCAAAAGATTCATACATTTTCATGCTTGATGAGTAAACAAGAGGAAAATGTAGTAATGAATCAAAACATGTAAACGACAATTATCTCAAAGGTCACTGTATTGATGGTGCTCATTATATATTAATGAAATATGCTTAATGAACATCCTTCCCATTATGGCTGCATGATGACCCACAGCAAATGAAGCCATCACAAATGTATGAGTAGGATTAAGTCTCCCCATAGCTTCCAAAATTAAGCATTAAGTCTGTGAATATCATAGCAAATCCAGGGCAGAGCATTAAACACTACATAAATACATCCAACATTACAAAAATAGTAAATGAGTCAATAGTATCCATGGGCCATAACTCAGAGCTATTAACTTATCCTTTCTGAAATCATTAGTAAAATGTGACATAAATGTCTCATTGCCTTTGCAAACTATAAATGACCCACGTTGCTTGTTGTGAATGATAGTTGAAGAATACTCTGAACGTGCACTTCTCTTTAAACTTGTATCTGCAAAATTTATTTAAAACATATGTTGGCCATTAAGCAAGACAAAGGAAAAAACAGGGATTTTTATCCCTTCTTCCCTCATTCCACCTGGAAACCTGGCAAAGCCACCATATGCCTTCCTAGGTATTAATAATGTTGCTCTACCCCACAGAGAGTTATTGCCCTAATAACAAAAGAGTAAATCTGAACTAGTCCCCTATAATAAATTTGTAAATCAGAGCCCACAGCATATCTTTTGAACCTACATCATTTAAGTTTATTGAGAAAGTGGTGGTGGCAATTTTTTTGTTGTCTGGGTGGGTGTTTGTTTTTTTTACATTGCATTAATTTTTCTGAACATTTGCTTTTCTAAAAAACATTAAAAATGAAATAAAATTTATAGTCCAATGTTTCATTGGCTGTGAAGTGCACAAAATATAATTCTGTGTCACTAATTCTAAAAGAACAAGAAATAAATGGGAAAGGGCTCTAAGAATTCCCTTCTGTGAGTTGAGTTAAATATCAGCACCATCACTGTCATCCACAGCCTCAACCAGACTTTTTACTCCCATTCTAAGAATTTGCTCTTTAGATAGCACAGGTCTTCCATCCTGTCTTTAACAGATATTTGTCATATGTGAGATTCCTGTTCAAGTCATCCATAGTTGAAGGGATGTTTATGATAAAACTAGACAAGTGAAATGATGCACAAGTGCTTGATGAGTAGGAAATAACTGAAAATCAGATAAAGTTCCATCTTAACACGAATCAAAAAGAGCTCTATGGGAAATCTCTGCCTCACCAGAATTAGGTAACTTAACAACTAAAACAACACTCTTATTCACCTGGTCAACTGAATTAGTTTATAAAATTCCACAGTGAAGAGAAATACAGTATCAAAATTACCCTCCTTTTCATAGAAATCAGTAGTTTCTTTAAAAAACCCAAATATTATACTTTTCTTTCCCAAGACAAAGTATTATACACTGAAACCCAGAAAAACAATACTAATACTCCATTGTAATGAAATTTCATAAGATCAGATACTTGGAAAAAAACAACACACTAAGCACCTGCCTCAGATAATTTAAAAAACATGCCTACTCCTTATCACTAGGTTTACCACCTCTTTGAAAGAATCCTTGTTAGAACAAAAACACTAGGATATAATCAAAATGACAGGAATTTGTTTGAATGCTGAAATAACTATTGCAAAAAATAAAATATTCACTGCCTGAACATGGATTCATTTTTCCTTTGTGCACTTACACTCTTGCTTCCCCAGCACGTGGCTGACTGTGGAGAGATTAATTGAGATATAAGAACATTCAGTACCAATAATGCTGAGCAACCAACTATAAATAAGGCTAAGAAAATGGCACATACATTTTGTCAGGAATGTCCATTTAGGTAAAGGAAAGAGGCAAAACTCTGAGGAGACTAAGCAGCAATTTAATTTTATATACAAATCCTCTAACCCCAGGAACATATAATTAGCTTCTTTTAAGCTTGGCCCTCACTGCTGTCAAAGAAAAGCTGAAGTGCCCACTAATTCAAACCATATCTAAGGGAGTCTCACAGCTAAAAGAAAAGAGAATTACATGACAGGAAAATAGCCCACAGTGTGCAAGGTACAGCAGCACAGGCACTCCCTTCCTCGTGGAGCTGATCCTCTCCCACATCTCCTCTCTCATGGCCCCACTGTGTGGGCTTTGATGGATGGAGGCATGGGTACAATGCAGCAGATTAAAGGGGCCATCACTCAGGATTGTCAACACACAAACCACCAGTTTACAGTCCCTACTTGTTCAGATGTCCACACATTCATAAATTATATATTTTAAGTCATCTCATAGTGTGGCAAGACCCACATATGTTTACAGCCCTGACCATTACACAGCAAGAGTTAGTTGGAAGGGGCAACAGGAGCTCTGCATGACTCCATCAGGTCTACTGAGTTCACAGCAAAGATCTCACATCTGCTGGCCTCCACATGTCATGCTGGGCATATTGGAGCACGTGCGGGGTATCTGGTTTACTCACACTTGTTTTTTTTTATTCTTCTTTTAATCTCCCTGCCATGAAGCAAGCAAACCAAGGCAGAAAGCCACATATAATAAGTGGCAAACACCTTATGATGCAGCTGCTGCCAAAGAGGTGGCCATGGCAAGTGTCCTTGCACTGTGGTGAGCTGCATGCCAGGGCAACACAAGAAATACAGAACCACCCCTGCCACTTGCCTTGAGCAATCCTGCTGAGACAGCCTCAAAAGCTCAAAGACAGAGCAAGTCAAAAACATGGAAGGTAAGGTTCCTTCAGTCTTGAACACTGTTTACAGACAGACATTTCTTGGTCTCAGTGTCACAGCCTTTTACCACCTAGAGTCACATGAAGAGTCAGGTAGCATTACCAGCTAATTACACGTCTCCTTACACTTGCATCAGAGATACACAAATACACTAGACCTGACCCTGCTACATGAAAAGCAGAAATTAGTATTTGAACTATCAGGTCCTGCAGAGCACATCCAGGTGGAATGTGCAGAAAACATGCATCTGGTGTGTTACTTTGGTAAATGGAAAAAGATGGGATGTTTCTTAAACGAATTATTCTTTCTTTTTCCTCCCACCTCTATATATTTTAAGCAATACCCTGTTCCTGTCTCCACTACCTGGCAAAACATAGAAGTGGAAAACAAGCTGCAGATGTTATGACCCCCTAATCCAGCTCCATCTCAAAAGGAAACCATCCAAATCCAACATGAGACCTGTTTGATAATATTATCAAACAGCAAATGCCCCACAGCTCTTCCCTTTGCTCTTTGTGCTGCCTTCACACGTCCCCTTCTGTCCTCCTCACACACCCATCTTTCCCATGAATGGTAAAAGCATTTCTTATTTGGTGCTGATTGATTAACTCTAATGGAAATACTTGTATGTATCGTGTGAAGAATACACAGCAAAGCTTTAAAAAAAAACACACCACTGGAGCAAGGGCTTCTCAGGACACTGTGATGGGAAACAGACTAAGAGAGGTTTGAAAACAAGTACACTAACGGCAACCGGGAAGTCTGTCATTTGCCCAGCCCTTCTGGTTGGCACCCTTCTTGTTAAATTATACCTGGGATTAAACACTGCAAAATATTCTGCCAAATGAAATGATAGTCATCAACTGAAAGTGCTGAAAACACATACTGGAGGATCACCATTTACACTTTTATACTGCAGTACATTTGTTTAAGTTCTCTATTCTTCCCGTTGGTCTGGTAAGAAACCTCAGGAATCTCCACCCTATAACTGTAATTCTTCCTTTAAAAGGTATTTTGCTTGGAATTTACAAGGGAGGTTGAAACCACTCATGATAACTTGGCTGAAGTTACTATTTTTACCTAATTACTTTGAAATTTATTTCTTCTCCAGAAGCAGAATTGTGCTAATTTGATTTTCCACAACTTGCTGCTAATAAACAAAAGCTAAAAACCCACTCAGTGCTTATGTAGTAGCTTAATAACAATATCACTCATCTTAATAAAAGACAGTCAAAGGGATGCATAGATAATTTTAGGCTTAGAGAACAGGAGTTTGGTCTTGAAGTACAAAACTGTTGCTCTTAGTAATGTAAAATAGTAAATATACCAACTCAGGCACTAGCAGACATGCCTCTACTAAACACTGTCACTATTTTCTGTAGTGTGTGCAGTGCTAAGTCCTTAAGAACATCCTGATTCACCAATATTCTCCATTTACAATGGAATTTTCTATTTACATGTGATTTCTTGACAATTTTTTAAACAGAAAGACTAGAGTTGCCAGCCTCATACATAATGCTGCTCTTTCACTCCACCATGTACAGCACAGATGAGATATTGAAAGGTTTTCTGAAAAGTGGGAAAACATCAGTGAATACCAGGGACAGAAAGACCAACTGGAACATGCAGTAATATCACAGACTTTCTTGCTGCCACAAACATGTTATTTAATGATGACTGGAAAATTCCAATTATCAAAGCTGTATGGATTTTTCAGCAAATAAATTAACCATTAAAACCTAATTTTGGTTAAACCATGCCTGGCAATGAGTTTGAATTGAATATACTAAACAGCATAAATTAAAAACCATGGGTTTTTTTCACGGGCAAATCTAGAAAATGAAAAATGAGGCAGTGGTGGTTTTGGACTCCACAGCAGCACCTTGGTTCAAACTCTCTGCTGGCCTCATCCCAAGCTGTTATTGGAACCATACTCCTTGCACAAGTCTGCTGAATGTTGCAATCACTAAGTGTTATGGCATGCCAAGGTGGGCCCTCTTCTGTTGACAGCATTTTGTACAAAATTCCTACCCAGGCTTTGGGCAGAAGGTAGGGACCCCAGTGTCCGCTGGCTGCAGCATTCACCTAGAGGGGAGGCAGAAAGTTCTCACACCGAGAAGTTCATAGGATTTTTGTTTGTTTTACAAAGCTGTAGAAGATAAGAGGCTGAGGTGACCCTGCCCTGGACACTGCATCTGAATGCTCTTGGACCACTCCAGGATCCACCACACAGGTCCATACCTCATCACTTGAAGACAGAGATCCAAGCCAGGTTCTCTTGTATGTTTAGTAAGCATCTTAACCACTGGAGCAGTGACTGGCAATCTCTCACTATTTTTTACCTAAAACAGCAGTTATTCCATCATTTGTTTAGATTTCTGAGGTGGAACTAAGGAAACAAAGTGAAAGCTGAATCCTGTTCTCTCTTTATCCTCTCCTCTCCAATGTTTGACCAAGCAAATTGAAAAGAGTTTGCTTTAACCAATATCCCGTGGCACGTGGGCTTTTCTTCAAACAAGTGTCACTGGGTTTTCATGCTCTAGATAAGAGACACATGCTAGTGCAAACCAGTGATAAAGGTGTAAGTCAGCCTTCATTAGTGACAAGCACAATGACAGTTTTAGAGTGGGACTAATGCCGAAATTACAATAAATGGAAGAAAAAATAGCCAGTTTCCCCACAGTTTTGGAAACTAATTTGGTTCATAACACTCCTTAACATGGCACATTTCATGACATGAGAAGGTGAGTGATCACTGTGAGCTGTAGAATGCATTTTGGAAGCAGATTTATAAGTTTAACAGCTCCCTTTATTAACAATTTCGGGTAAAAAGATACAGAGTGTCCTTTTTGGTGTGAAAAACAAGCTAGACTACAGGACAAGGCACCCAAGTATCAGTAAAAAAGGTTAACAAAACCAAGAAAAGCTTTTAGCCATCTGACAGGAGAAATCCCACTGATATTGGAAGGTTAGTAAAAATGATCAAGGGGCCAATCTTCAGATGCAGCTTATAAAACAGCATTTCCAAACTGTCTGATTTCTCCAGGCCTAGGGTGTGGGTGACCATCTGGTGATTCAAGGCAGTGAGAAGTTCTATAATATCCCAAATCCTTGCTACAGATGGAAGCTTATTCAGTAGTTAGTATAAATTTATTTTTTCTGTCCTGCTTAAAAGACACAAAACTCTTAATTTAGCAACTTAACTAGCTAGGAGAGCTTTTCTCTCCATTTTCTGCTCCAAAGAATCTGCCTTCTCCTTGCAGCACACTTGGACTGATTCACCCAAGTGATGAAACCTGCTCACACAGACCCTTAAATAGCTGGTTTACCCTCTTCAGTGATGATCTCCATGACTGGAAAACTGCATCTTTTGATCAAGTGGTCAGAGTAGTTTCAAGTCTTGAAAAAAGAAGTCAAGTGATTTGAAAGGCCCCCTTTTATTTACTTCCAACACTGTCAGCAGTAAAACTTATTTACCATCTATGTGATAAAGTTGCTTCATCACTTATTTCCATCATCATAAAGTACTTTTTTCACTTTTTATGAAAAAAGCTGATTAATTTGAATGGTGTCAAACTTTACCCGTAACACAATTCAAGAATGCTAAATGATACCACAGTGTAAAAGGCCAACTAAAAAGGAGTAACAACAAAAGCTATAAATATACACGAAAAGGAAAAGCCTCAACTTTTATTTAAAAAGAGCTATCAAAGAGGTTGATCACTTTGGAAAGGAAAACCCAGTAAAAGGCACCTTAAAAAGCCAAAGCTGCCTGCTTTGAAAGGACAAATAAAGTAGCAGTTAGGGGCAGGCACCAATGCTTGAGAATGGTTTCCAAAATACTAATGCAAACAGCTTTAATAACAGCAAAACAAGTGCAATGAGCTGAGCTGGGTTGTCCTCCCTGAAACATATCAAGTTAACTCTAGATTCACTTTGTCCTGCTGGGTTATGAAGGGTTGTGTTGTCACTTCTTCAACAATACCTTTTGCCTACTGTGGAGGCATCACAAGCAATCACATCCCTTTCAGCCCCACTGCACACCTGTGTCCAGACAGATCTTGCAACCTTTCTAAGCAGCTCTTTATTTCACCTGAAGCAATAAGGTGGGGAAATTCAGATGAAGACATTGATACAGAAGGCAATTTTACCAAGTAACAGAAAGATTCAAAGGATACTACAGCTTCTGAAAAAGATGAGCTCCAGCTGTGCTGTTCAGACTGAAGAGTGAGAACAAGCCTCAAGTTATTTCAGTTTTCAGGGAGATCTTGGATCTAATCTTTTACCCCAGGCTCTATCCACACACAAACTCCTAGAAAGAAATTGCAGAAAAGTAGCTTCTTCTGACAATGGCTGTGCACACCAGCACTGCTGTTCTCCACAAACCCAACCTGCTTAGTTATGTCATTGAACACACAGTGTACCAACATAAACTTAGGATTTTAGGCTTACGGAATCCTTAAAATAATTAATAATTAAAATAAAAAATTATTAAAAGCAAGAATTAAAAGAATGCCACTGTGGTTTCTTGCTATTGAGCATCACATTTTCTTCAAAGATCCATCATATCCTGCAGGCTTGAACAAAGAGAGGGTATAACAGTACTTTCTTTAGGATTTCAAGTAAAAGCTATGAGTTCCCAAAGCAGTTCCATGCTAGTGAAGCCCTAAAAGGCAGCAAGAGATAAGGGTGCCTTCATTTTCCTTAATGGCACTTGCACGAGAAAGAGATCAAGAGGAAAACAGACTTGACCCTGATCTACCTGCAGAGGTTTTGTGAACAGAACATGACCATACAGACTGAGGATCTTCTTAATCCTAACATTCATTATTAATTAATAGCAAAGGTCAATTGCAACAGAGTAATTTTACAGGTAATAATCCTTCAAAGCCATAATCCTATTGTAATAAAAACATTTGCAAGGGCAATGTTATGGCTTCTGTTTCTAACATAATCATACATTTATCTTATGGGAGTGGGGAAAAAAAGGGGGAAAGTAGCAAATGCTCATGAGCCTAAAGGCAAAGAAGTGACACTGAGACACTTCCAGTTAAGAGCTGGTTTTAGGTAACTATCATGATTTCATAAAGTCAAGTCAGGTAGTACATCATATATATACAGAAGAGAAGACAAAATTAATAAGTAAAACATACTGTTAAAAATCCAATAGAAAAAAATAAAAAAAAAATAGATATGAGAATGCTGTGATCAAAGATCAAGGTGATTTTTAAGCCTTAACTTTAAATAGTTGGAGCATAAGCCAAAGGCAGGAACTGAGGGGAAGAAGTGAAAACCCAACAAGAAAGGTGTTCTTTGCACTGTGTCAACAGATCAGGCTGACCCCTGAAAACAGGGGAACTGCAGTAGCCTCGTACCAGCTCCTGAGTTAGCTTAGTGATGTAAAATTTATAAAGTTAACATCAAGTTGCAAATTAAGGTAGTAATAAAATGGAAGTTGCAGCTTAAACCCTCTAAATAATTGAGAAGATCAAGTCAGACTGCACTCACAACAAACAGCACGTTAAGAGGCATGTGTAAGATCACATATTTGCAAGAGCTTGAACAACAGGCACCA
Organism: Chaetura pelagica; assembly: GCF_000747805.2. Taxonomy (NCBI): domain Eukaryota; kingdom Metazoa; phylum Chordata; class Aves; order Apodiformes; family Apodidae; genus Chaetura; species Chaetura pelagica. Next base: position 424,261 of record NW_009952259.1, read on the forward strand.
TGGTTTCCATGCTCCTGCTGTGCATAGTGGAGATTTTCTGTCCCCACCTGTTTACACTGATGGAGTTTTTTTTTAGACAAAAGACCAAGCTCCCTCACTAGGGTGATCAAAGGTCTATGCTACAGCCTCCACCCACGCTCTCCAACCTGCTCCCTCCAGGTACTTAGATAAGAGGCATCACCACTCAACATCAACAGCAGGGGGGGAAACAGATCTAAAAACCAGCAAAGAGCACACAGTGACTGCACAGCCAGGCAAACTGGGAACATTAGTTATTCTGCCTTCCCATTCCTTGAATATATTTGACATCCGTAAAATATACTAGGTTTCCCGGGTTCATTTGTTGCTTTTTATTTTATTTTATTTTTCCATACTTTCACAGCATCAACCTGCTGACGTGGGAGCTGTTTTATTTGAAGCAGGCAAAAAACAAGGCCAGGATTGCTGCAGCACTGCCTCTCACCTCCCACACAGCCTGTACCTACTGTACCACAACGTGCCTTCCAGCTCCCAGCAGCAACGCCAGGGAACTATTTACCCAAGGAAATAACTCTGATAAGGGGGGATAAAAATAGGCTGAAATGATGGAAAGCATTTTGTTGATAGATATGTTGAAAAGAAAGGAAATGAAGCTGTTAAAAAGACAGAATGTGGAGCAAGGCACAGAAAGGGGGAAATATTCCTCTGGTTGCAGCAGGAGATCTGGCAGCAGAGAGGCATTTTTTCTCTCTGCTGCTCTCTGCAGTTCGCACTGATGACTGGTCCAGCTCCAAAGCAAGTGAATTGCCCTCGACAGAAGGCCTATTGCTAAGACCTTGACTTACATAGCTCCCCCATTCACTTTGCTCCCAGAGCCAGTAGGTTAAAATAAACTACATGGATCCCTACTATTGAGATGCTCAATAATAGCCATGTATGTGATCCAGTCTCTATTGCAGCCCAAGAGATGCACTACGGAATCTTAGACATTTTAAATACAATGTATCTGTGGCTCTGACAGCTTTTGGAGGAGAACATTAGTACCCTTTTAGGATATTTCTGTTGACACACTCAGGCCCTCCATGCAGGAGCAAAGCACAGACACGGGAAAAAAAAGGGGGGAGGGAATAAAAAAAAAGCTCAGCAATACAGAGACAAACAGGTGCTTATTTTACCTGAAATTAAATCACTTATTTTGCTGATTAAATAATAATCATGCCTGTATTAGGAAACCAAAACCGATTATTTTTCTCTCTTATCTTTTGAATATTGACTTTTTAAAGGTTAAAGTGGTGAATTCAGTACCTTCCAGGAGCACTAGCAAGATTCATTTACTGCTGTAGAAGAGAAATGGCAAGTGTCTTTGTACTGCAAGAAAAAAAAATAAGCACATAAACTGTAACACCTATTGACTGAAGGACTTCTAAGTAGACAAACAAGAGAAGAGGTAATACTGTAAGTTTCGCTTTCTTCTGTAATTCTATAAACCTACTTGTTAAAGCCAGAATCAGTCACTCTGAGTATTTGTTTAGAGATTCTATGAAAACAGATTGTGAGTTCCAATTACAATAAACACCGTCTGAAATAAAACCGATTTTTCAAAAGCCCCAGCATGATGAGACATTTTATATGATACAATGTACATCACGTGCACTGGTGAGACATAAAACTGGCCTTTACTAGTTTTTCATCCCGGATAAAGTGATAGGATGAGGTAACCATTTCATAGTGAAAGAGGGGAGATTTAGATTAGACATAAGGACAAAATTCTTTACTGTGAGGGTGGTGAGACAGTGTAACAGGTTGCATGGAGAAGTTGTGGAGGTTCCTGGAAGTAATAGACATTGTTGGCCCTTACATAATAACTTTGCATACTTTGAAGAAGTGTTCCTATCCAGGGAAGTCCTTAAGCACATACCAATGCACACGAAACTCAGTGATACTTCAGCATATATTTAATTCAGATGCTTCCATGCTTTTTTTTCCTTATCTGAACTGCAGGAGCTGGTCCAGCTGTTCCAGTCAACGTTCATTGTAGTGATTAAATGAAGGTTCATGTGGCACCTGAAGTGCCTGGGTACCTCAGTGATGTGAAATGTAGAAAGGCAGCCCCCTCATAATGTGAGACACTAAGAGCTGGATACATGAAGGTTAAAGAAAGGGACTCCATGTTTGGACAGTGCATGAGGTAGGCAAGGGGGACAGGCTGTTTCCATTTCTCCTCTAAAGCAAGAAGGAAATATTGGAATATAATCTAGACTAAATTATTTACATCAGAACTATAAATATTACAGAAGGAGCATTCTGTTGTGCTGCCTTGGCCTTCCTTTCATCCCTCAAAGCAACTGTACAACAAATAGCTTCAGAAGAGATTTTTTCTTCGGAGCCCATGTCTGCAAGCACACACAACAAAAATGTTTGTAATTCTTATTTGCAGTCATTTGAAGCAGCAAAACTTATTTTGGAAAAGGCTGTGTCTCCACTGCTACCCAGAGACCATGCAAAAGTTTAGACTTTAGATGCATATTGTCTTCAGGAATGTATTAGTAGTAGCAGCATTTCCAATGGCTACTACACACGCTAGCACCATTTCAAAGTGAATTCCCTCTATTTTTTTTTTTGCGACATGTAGCAAAAGCTACAAGTTTAATTCCAGCTTCTAAGGGACAGACAGGTCCATTCATAGCATGTAGGTAATATGTCTCCCTCCCATTTCAAAAACTGAGCTCTGAGGCCTTCAAATGTGGGAGTTAAACATCCTCCTGGGGGTAGGTAGCTATGTGATACAATCTCCCCTTAAAAGGCAGGAAATGAAAGGACATTGCACATGTGGCTGAATATCTATAAATATATATTTTTAATATGTATATACATACACACACACACTGCTTACTACCATTAAAACACTTCATCTATTGTCTGGCATGATGCATTGTATGGAGAGACTGTCCAGATGAAAAAGAGTTGCTTTACTAAGCAGAAGTTTATATTGTATAAACATTTCCATATAAAGAACATACATGGAACTTCCAATGCCTTATTCTAAATGAAGACTGCCCTTAGCCATTGGCTTAACAATGCCCCTAATCATTCAGTTGGGGTCAGTTAAAAACAAAGAAGTCTGTGTTCTGACTAGACATCAAATGTACTGAGAAACCCAATTTCAACATTAAAAGAAAGAAAATTCAAGACTATGCACTATGAGATACAAAGCTGAGTATTTCAGTTACTGACTTCTCTGTAAGCTCTTATTCACAGCTTTTCTGATGGGACCTGCAAATATTTTCCATAGGTGATAGTTCTTACATTATTAATATGAAATTTGGGTCAGTGGCACTGAATCCACAGTAAACAACTAATAATTTTAGAGAAAAACCTTCAAATATGAAGCCAGGATTGCAATCGCTTCTGGAAGCAACAGGTTATCTTGTCAGATAACTATGAATGCTTGGAAAATATTACAACTCTACCCTCTAAGCTATGCTTTACTAATTTAAATAAAATAAAGGAATTATTTCAAAGTTTAGGATGCTTCTGTGCCTTTCTTTCTCAAAGGCAATAGAAGCCAGGTTGCCACTTCTTCAGCATCAAAGTCCAAATTAGATCAAGGCGTGTGGAGGTAACAGCAGCGACAGATTCCCTTCCTACTCCTTTCATGGTTAAGTGAAGTTTGGTCCTTTTTTATTTTCTAAGTATGGTTAGGCGCCTCACATGCTTGTTAGGATGGAAAAAGCGTGCAAATCCCAGACCTAGGACCCTGCCAAAAGTCTCTTTAGACAGTCAAGGCAGCCAGAAGTATGCTGAGAGCTTGCCAGAGCCTTATTGGGTGGCTAAAATTAAATAAACAGTTAATAAAAAGATTTTGAATCAACCTAAATAAATACAAACTTAGAGATTAACTGCCTTAGCTGCTTTATAAAAGAGGATCTAAGATCACAATCAAGCCCTTGAAATGCTTACACATCCACAAGTTCTGCACAGCAGATTTAAACAGAGAAGTACTTGCTATTATCTCTTTCAATAAGAGGAGGCTCACATTTGAAAGGAAAAAAAAAATAATCATTGACTCCTTTGACAGTGATTTCTCTTCCTTTAAAACATAAAGTCACTCTGCCCCCTGTTGTCAGCAAATTACAAATCGTTCCCTGTAGCCACAGGCAAACAGCAGGACCTCAATGGCTGAAATATTGAGAATTATTTAAAACAGAAGGCAGCCTGATGCAAAGGTATTTTAGGAATATGTTGCTGTATGGTGAAAAATGTTTCTGAATTATTATCTGCATGCTAGAGGCAGTTTATTTTCTCTGCTTGGTACACTATTATTTTTGGAAAATATTACCATATGAAACCAAACATATACAACTGACTAGTGTTTTGGATATTAAAAAGACTAGCTGCTCTAGGAAGGAAAAAAAAAAAAGTCTGAAATAATTAAAGACAAGTTTTATCAAGGTTCAGAAGCCTTTTCTTTTCTTTTACCTCTGAATGCTTATGCCGAATAAGACAAAGCCCAATGCTACAAGTTCAGCCATTTAGCTTCCTAACTATAATGTGAGTTTATATCCCAATTTCAGTCAGTGCAATTAATTTGTCACTGACATTTTTCTGTGTCACAAAACCATGCAAATTTGTTGTAGTCAATTTGTGGTGAGGAGATAAAAGAAATCTGCACCTACGGGTGCAGGTCTTGCCTGTGGAGCTTCTGAGCTACTTAGACCTTCTCCCCAGCACCTGGGGGAGAAGGCAATAACCATGAGGGGAAAGAAACTCCTTGGTGATCACAAATGATCCACCAGGAAAAGAAAAACCCAGCCTTAGATCACAGCAACCCTAAGGCACGTTGCTATCCCTTCAAAAACAAAGTGGCTGATAAAACAAACTCACCAGAGGTAGAAATACACAGTTCCTACCTCCAAGTACAGTTAACAATAATATTTGCACTCCTGTGTCCTTCTTAGAATAAAACTGTTTAAATAGTCAGAAGGAATGGCTTAGTGATCTCATCTTGAGTAAAATACTCCTTGATTCCACAGGTCTAAATGCCAGTGGGGTCAATTTAATCTTCCCCTTTTCCAGGACAAAGCAGATGAATTGCAAGCAGTTTATACTGTGCAGTTGAGGGGTACCTCTGCTTTTCAGGTGGTGCAAACAGGGAGAAAGACTTTTTACATCCCACTTGAACAAACAGTAAACAATTATATCTGTCCTAAGATTCAAGGTTTGTCTGTTATCCCAGAATCTATTTTCCAGTTGGGTTTTTTTTTTTCCCCTCAGCTGCCATTCCTTGACTTTGGAAGCAATTGTAAGTTACTTTACTTCCAGTATTCAGCCTCCACTCTCTGCAGCTCTTCTAAATATTGCTGACATATTGTTTGAATGTGACTGGAATTGCTTGCTGTGAAATCATATGTGTGCTCCAGAGCAAAACTAATACATCCATTTTTCCATTTCCAAGCACCCTCACTAGGTGCCCTTTGGCCAGTGACTTTTGATCAAGCATATTTTGTGTGTGAAACTGTACTTACCAAGAAAAGAAATAACAAAGTCCTGGAAAATACAACCAAATTAAATCATATTGGAAAAAATTACCAATATCTACCTTCTATTCATCTACAAATACCTGCTTTTAAACAGCTTATTCTGGGTATGAATATTCTCTATTGCAAGGAGGAAACTTAAGTATCACCCAGAAGCATTTTTAGGCTTACCCTGTTGCATTAAAGTCTTCATAAATATGAAAACTATTGCCCCAAGCCTCGCATATCATTTACTTCCTTTGGAACATCCAGAATTCAGTAGCAGCTGCTGTGTTTGTTTTTCTACCCCAAACACACCCTGGCAGGAGACAGAGGCCAAGCACCTTCTAGTTCACTGACCAGAAAACACTGGAGATGGGGTACATATACTAATGCTCAAGGCCACTGTTGAAATAAGAGCTGAGGATTTTTAAGGATAATACACTCTAAGTTCACATTTAGAAAACATCTACAGCATAGGAGGCCAGAGCTGCTCTATAATCCTGCCCTCTGTTCACATGCCTGTTACAAAACGTGTACAGCAAACTGTGCCCGATACCTGACATAAACCTTAGTCTTTCCATATAAGCCTAAATTTAGGAAGCTGCTGCTGAGGAAGAGGAGGGTTTCTGAAACAGGATGATTTAGCAGACCCCCCTGATTACATCTAGTCCTTACCTTTAACTACAAAACATCTCAGTTGCCATAGAGTCTTCACTATGAAACTGGCAGGAAAGAATTCACCCACATCCCTGACTGGGTTTTCCTTTTTCAGACACTTGGACTGAAAATTTGACCACCACCACCACTATTAAGTAGAGAATGAGAAAGAGACACCTCTCATTTTGTTGCTCTTGCTTTAAACGAATTAGTTACCCACATTCATTTGTGCATTTTTTGATGAAAAAAATACAGGGACCATAACTCAAAACATGGGAAAGTTTCTTAAGAAATAATTAAAATAACTTAAACTTAATTAAAAGCAGATTTTAAAGTTGGTTCCAAGTTACCTGTTCCTATAATTCATGTGACCTACAGCCACCACTGTAGTGAGTGTTAAATCCTGTGAGTGTGGGATTAATTATAACCATTTTGGAAGCCTAAAATTCAGGTATTTCCTGTTGAAATAATTGGGTTTTATTAGAAGTATTTTAGCCCAATATATTTACTTATTTACTTGCTCAAAGCATTCCCTTGATGGTTTCATCTATACATAGACATTGAAAAAAAAAAATAATAAAATAATTCTAACACCAGCTTGTCCAGCAGGCCCTTCAATCTCATTTCTGAGCCACTTCAGTAAGTGGACAGGAAAACCAGACCAAAGGCTCATTTTTGTTGCTGTAGCTGCTGAAGGCAGAGGAAGAGTCAAACCCAGCTCATTTTGTGCTGCACTGAAGCACACTGTAATTTCTGAAAGTATTCATCACATTAACTCAACAGAATAGCTTTATATGGGATTCCCAACAGATACACACAGGCAGGACTTCTGCATTCCCTCTCCCCCCCTGATGCTGTTTGTTAGTCATTAACTTCTGTCCTGGGAATAACACAGAAGCAAGCAGAGGAAATGACTGCCTGGTTATTATCCCTCCCCACAGCTCAACACCAGAATCATTTGTGCTGCTATTAGTAAATGCTGCCTCAGTCCTGCAGACACCAGCATTCATCCTAAAGAGGTCTTGCCAGTCAAACACCTGCGTGGAACACCACGAAGGCTGAGGCACCCAACCCTACAGATGCAGGGACAGACATATGTTGCACTTCTGAAGTAATTTTAATGGTGTCACACTGATTTAACTGTTGGTTATAAGGTATTTCTTTAAAAATCAACATTGCTAAAACTAAATGCAAACAGCATTGTTTGGGAAGCAGCAAAAAGGACAATCCATTCCAGAAAGTCCCTAATACTTCCCAACTTCTTTGTAAAACCAAACCTTAACACACTATACCATAAATCAGAGGGCTAGCCACAGACATCAGCTGGTTGTTTACTTGGGTGTTTTTCCCTTAGTAATATGGGGGGGGGGGAAACCCAACAGAAAACTTTCAGTATCTAGCACCACTAGGATTTCAAATCATTGTAGAGATCTCTGGTCAAATTGGAAGAAGTGCAATTCACCTCAGATGTGATGTGACCACTGACACGGAACTAAATCACTGAGGAAAGCAGCTACATCCTGACACTCCTGATCAGTCACCTGCCTTCCACCACAATCCTGCAGCCTCTTGTAACCTTCTGTAGCTCCCCAGGAGCTCAAATTTATTGTATTTCACAGTTGAAGCTTTCTTCTCTAAGGTGCCACATCTTCCAAACCCTGTCAAGGAGGTCACATGAGGACACACTCAACCTTGGCCACAAGAGGTCCTCAGCACCAGCTAGACCACAACCAGAGCACTCATCTCTACCATCAAACCCTGGGTTGCTTCCCAAGATTTCTGTTAAACAAGCACTGTTGAGGTCATTTGTGAAAGGCCAAGGAGGATAATATTGTGTGTGAGGTTACAGAAATAATTTTTAAATTATTTTATTGACTTGAGTAAATGAGGAACCGAAACAGCTATTTACTCCAACTGCTGCCAGAGCTGTCTTCTCTAACCTGCTTGATGGAAGCTCCTCTCTGCCACACAGCTAGCTATCGGAGGAGACCAAAAACTGAAGAGCTAGCCTACCTTGTATGGGTCTAGGTTTTATTTAATTACATTTCTTTTTTTATTAGGTCGTATCTAACAGGCCTAGTATAAAGCTAATAATATCCTCACTGCCTGTTTATCTTGGCAGCTGGGATTTGTGTTAAAGTCTTCATTTAGGATGTAGCAGAGAGAAATATTCAAGCACTCTGCCACTCTGCCAAGTAGCATGCCTTGAGAGCCATGCAATACTGTTTAGTGTCCCCAACTTGTCCCCTTCCTTTTAAGAATCATCAACCCCCTGCTCACAATGTCATTTATTTTTTTCCATACTTGGGGCCAGCACAGGCTTCAGTCACTAATTTTAATAGATGATAAATGTCTAGCTTTTGTATGATAATAACATCTTCCACTACTGAACCTACAGTTTGGTAGAGATCCTTATATATTAAGCCCAGCTGGGTTCAGCTGCTGGATCCATTTCTTGGGTTTGACTTACAAGGGTGATTTCTGATTAGTGGTCAAGCAAGCAATGTGATGCAGCCACCTCTGGAAAAGGAGCACCTCAAGCAGACAGTGGAGCCACCCACCACAGGCTCCTTCCTAAAGGGAAACCTCCTTCCCATAAAGAACATTTGCTAGTCAAGCCTTTAGCCAATCTTCCCTTTAAATCTTTTTCAGTTTCCAGCAGCCTCTATCACTTTCAGCAAGGCATCTAACCCAATTTTTCATGTAATAAATACAAACCTGCTCACACAAACAACTTACTACACAGATAGTGCTGCAGGATGGGACAGTGACCAGATGATCTATTTCCAACTGGTTCTTTGCTCCTAGCACTTCATCCTTATGTCAGGATCTCCAAATATACTTCTTTGGGTTGGTTTTGGTTTGTGTAAATTTTTAGGAGACTCTTAACTGCAGCTTTAAACAACACCTTTCAATCCAAAACCACATTAATAACTCCCTGCTGACTGCTGTCTCATGTTGCCAAAACATATTCTAGCTAAAACTCAAATATCCAGATTTAATCTTCAATTTCTGTTTGAAGCCACTTTTGAAGCACGGAGGGCTTTTTTTTTTTTTTTTTTTCTTCCTCCTGCTCATGTTCAGTGAGTTAGTTTAACATGTTTTTAAAGAGTCAGAGTGCTGAAAGACACTCAGTAGCTTTCGGACAGACAAGCAAAAGTGGATTCAAGCTCCAAATGCAATTTACTGGCCTTATATAAAGCTCTGTAAAGGATCAGTTTCCTACTACTTGCAGAACCCAGCAGAGGGCAGGTTCTGCCCTTCCAACCAAGCAACTAAACCCTGTGGAGCACTGTCTGCTGTGATTCAGATGGAAAACGTCCTCAAACAGATCACACACACACAACCCCTCCTCAATAGGCACTGGAAAAAAAAAAAAAAAGCTGGCAATTTAAAAATTCCTTTTGTAGCTCGATATCCACCTGGAGCTACGTTTTAACCAATTCACAAGACAAACTGCATATCTTAGACCCACTTCATTGGGCTGGTGAGTCAAACCAAGCAAAAGCTACAACTGCAGTTAACCATATGATTTAGTTCTGATGTACAAATTATACATCCAAATACTAATTATAAATACATTCCCCAAGTATCCTTTTCAACAGCAATGCTGAAGGAGGAGAGGGTGGAGCATCTCTGCACTTTTCTGCCCTATAGACTTTAGCAAAAAAGGATCATCTTTGACACGAACAATCACAGTTAAAACATACTAACATTAAAACATAAACCCATCTGTGCATCTACATAGCCCTGAACACCCTGAGAATACTGAGAAAGAACATTGTAGAGAAAATACAAAGATCTTTTAACAAATCCACTGGATCAAAATTGCCACTCTAGGTCTTTCTTTTTGGGATGTTCTCCCAGAATCCGTATCATGCAGCAAGTACTTTCTTCCTGAGACAGTTTCTTCTTTAATTTTGAATGCAATCATTCCTATTTGCCTTGACAAAAGAAGGCATATAAAAATTCTTAAGTGTTAGCAGCCAAATTCCAAAAAGAAATAACTTCCACTGGCAGGGAGTGGGGGGAAGGTGCCGAAGTATCTGCAAATACCTGCAGCATGACTGAAATGCAGCCACCACCAGAGCTGGAGGAGAAAGAGCATACAAGTCAGAACATTCTGAGTCCAGCTTGCAGAAGCCTTGGGAAGCATGTCAAGACAGTCATGATAATTATGTCAAGCAACCAAAAAAATCAACCCTTTCCTAGTTTCAATATTGAGATAAAAATCCTATTGTAGTGGGATACCCTCTGGGGTGTCTTGCCTTGGAAGAAGGAAGAAGTGAGTCAGCCTTCCTGGGAACACTTTCTTCTGAATCAGCATATTTCAGACCAAGAAACAGCTCTAACCTGAGATGATGCCTTTTAGCTATGACTTACTGCTGACTTTTTTTATTCCCATGCCCATGTAATAGCCAAAATGACTGAAGAGTCAGCACCAGTACCTACGGGAGTGATGAGGAGGGGGAAAAGCCTCCCTCCTTTTCCCTAGGACATTGCATGATAAGCCATGATACTTCTAGACTAAATCCACCCTTCAAACATATTATCAAATCTTATCAGCTTACCGAAAAGGTCTATAAATTGGTAAGATCCCCACAGCATTTAATAATTCAGTAAGCACTATTCACTCCTTCCCTAAAAAAAAAAAGAAAACAGAAACATATTCAGTGAATCTTGCTGTCTGTTGCAGCTGTGTCTCATATCCATGAGAGATTCCTCTAGGGTTTTATGGCAAATGAGCAAGCTGAGGACTCTGCCAAAGGTTGTATTTATCACTTTTGGGTGGGTGGGAAGAGAGCATCTCCAGATTACCTCATCATTACTCATGAATCACGGAGAACCCTCGATGTCAATAAAAGACATTAGCACTACACAGCATCTAAACCAGCATGCAAGGATTAAACATTAGATGTGTTTCCCCACTGCTTTTCTATTAATTTTGTAAAGGGAGACTCCAAATAACATTATAATCCATTTTCAGGGGCTTGAGTAGGAATAAAAAGATTAAGAATGCTAAACTATCAATATCTATCAAGTGCAAATTCTCACTGCTCTGAGTTCTTCTCACGTACTCCATCCATCTGTTTTCTTTCCATCACTGCTGTTGGAAAGTACATTTTTGTCCTATCCTCAGGCAGGGAAAAAAAAAAATATATAAAAAAAAATCAACGTGGGGAAACCTGGAGGTCACTGATCTGTGCATTCCTACCATCTGCACCCCTCATCAGCTGCCTGGGGCTCCCCCAACTCCCTCCTGCCCATCTTCTCTTATCAGCAACCCTACCCGCTCTGCCTGACCACCCCGCTCCCCTTTAGTGGCTTCATTAATAATTTACCAGCTGCAAGAGACAAAGAAAACAGTCTAGTAGCACCACGTTGGGGCTGGAATGATTTTTTCCAGGATTGTGAAGCTGAGGAAGGAAAAAAAAAACCCAACCAATGCAGAGCTTATGAAATTCCTGCCTAGCAAAAATTAAAACACAAAAATTGGGAGTAGATGCAATCCTTGACTTGGCAGCATAGATTAGGAGAATAGAGATGAGCAACCAGACGTGAAACAGATACATACTCAGGAGTGCAGCTTGTCACAGCTGTCAGGATAAAATAAATCTACAGGATCTATTTATTTTTTTTTTTTAAAGCAAATTACTGTAATGTAATTTAATACTTTGAATGACTTAGTATTGGGAATTCGAAAGATTCTCAAAGAGCAGATTGCTTTGTGGTTATTATTTTGACAGTAAGTCTGTTATATTATTATTTATAACCAATTAGAGCCCTAATTACTGTTTTGACTGCTTTGTTAAGTTCTGGAAAATACTGGATAAAGGAATGAGAAGAAGCTATGGGGAGCGAAGAAGCAGTTTTGATTATTTAATTAGGTTGGCTAGGAGGTCCTTACAAACTGCCAGAGATGACAGACCAGGGAAAGTGTGACACCTCAGCTGCAACTAGAAACTACAGACAACACAAATGTTTAGTTTTTAATTACATGGGTTTGGAATATTGCTACAGGCTATGACATACAGATCCCGTTATATCTGCTGTTCTAAGCTGAGTTGGACAAAGTTATTCTGTGCACGAGAAACCATCAAGCAAACCTGGAGGAATTGTTTTTGCTTCAGCAGATGGCACATTTCCCTCTGAGCAGTCACCAAGTGTCCACACATGGTGTTAGTATGTGTTGCATCCTCAAGTCAATCATCTTCAAGACACAAATTACAAAGAGCCACAAGGAAGCTTTTATAGCAGTATCTTCACGTAGACACACCAGAAAATCCTTCAAGAGGAAATTATCCTCTAACCTTGACAGCAGTCAGATCTTCCAGCCCTTTCAGATAAAACTAATTTAGTCAAGAATCAGTTTTCCATAGGAAATGACTTGTTGCAAAAGAGCAATGTTGTGTGAAACTGACACGCAACCAAATAATATACTCAGTTCAATTTTATTTGATAAAGCCAAAATCTCTCTCCACCATGTAGGAATTTAATAGCCTCTAAAACGCCTCTTTACTGATGGCATGGAAGGAAACAGATATCGTTTCAGATTCCTTACTACCAGAATCTTGCAAGAAGTTAGACAGCTCTTTGAAACAGCCTGTGTGCTGGAAGACAAACAACAGACACAGCATAGAACTGCCATGAGATCTTCCTCACAACACCCTCAAGTGAGTCAAGTCAACACCTGCCCTTTAGGATTTTAAAATTTTACTGTTATAAAACATCCACAGTGCATATATCTAAGGCACCTTTGGTTCCAGTATCAGATTTCTGGAGTTACATTCTCCAGCCAAAGGATTCATGCCAGACACATCCACCGTCAGCCTTTGGTCCCACAGCTTTTAACAGAATCATATAAAGGTTTGGGTGGGAAGGGATCTTTAAAGGTCATCTCATCCAACCCCTCTGCAGTGAGCAGGGACATCTTCAGCTAGGCTGGACAGGGCTCTGAGAAACCTGACCTTGAATGTTTCCAGGGATAGGGCATCCACCACCTTTCTGAGCAACCTGTGCCAATATTTCACCACACTTATTGTAAAAAAAAAAATAATATTTCTTATATCTAGCCTGAATATTTTTTAGTTTAAAACCATTACCCCTGCCCTATTGCTACACGTCTCTATTAAAAAGTCTGCTCCCATCTTTCTTGTAAGCCTCCTTCAAGTACCAAAGGTCTGCAATAAGGTCTCTCTTGGGCTTTCTCTTGTCCAGGCTGAACAACCCCAACTCTCTCAGCCTGTATTCATAAGAGAGGTGTCACATCCCTCTGATCATGTGGTGTTCCTTTTATAAGGAAACAAGTCCAACTTGCCCCTTAGGCATTGATAATTAAGTCACTCTGCTGTGGACAGCAAAACAGACAGCCTGAGGCTGAGGACAGAGATCACTATGAAGGCTCATCCGCACAAGGACCCAGAGTGGCAAGCAGTTCTAGTGCCTTTGACTCACTCTGGTGAGCATCCCAGTCAAGGACACCCAGAATTGCCCTGAGCACCAGAGGCAGGGCTAGCCAGGGCTGGGCAGGGACAAGCACCCACTGGTGCCACCTCATCCTTCCCTTTGAAAAGAGCTACAAAGAGTTACAAACTTCTGTACTCATACAAAACTCAGAAACTCTATGATGGGAACTGCATCTGCCTGACCATCCCAGGAGGTATCTACCTGGAAAGGCTCACTCCGAGTTGGCCAGTGTCTCAGGCTTTTTACTAGCCAGCCTCTGGGTCTTCAGTCTCTCTGTCGAATATTCACATCAGGCTTCTCCTGAGGGGCCTTCCTCTCTAAGGAATCAGCTCAAACACTCCCTGGGAAGTTTTAAATAGGTTAGTCCTTTCTGGCAGCTGAGTGTGAGGCCAAGAGAACGAGCTTGGCATTGAATATTTGAGGCCATTAAATATGTTATTTTTAAAGAGATACAAGGCTCCCTTAAGCAAGCCTGTCTTCAGCAGTTTCCAGGTAACTTGAAATAACATTATCAACATAAATTAGTCTGGCAGCATCAGCTGCCTGGTTTTGCTCTTTGTGCTGTGTATATTGTTGAACAGATGATTACTATCAGAATGGTAAATAATAGACAGATAACTGCTACAGAATTAGTCAGTGATTGTTCCTTTATGCATTCATTTTTCCACGAGATATATTGTTTTCCCATTCAACTAGCTCAAGAAAAGTAAAATGGAATGGAAATTGCACAGGGAACTCCTTGGCAGTGAGCTAATCTTGATAGTATTGGTTTCCAAAGCCCATTAACATCAAATGAATGCAGCTGACCTTGAGAGCCTGCAGGAGCCACAGGAAGGAGTTGCTTTAAGTGTCAGTCTAAGTGCTGTGTCTCAGCTCAGCAAAATGCCTCGGCAATTTCAGAATTATATTTCTTTTACTTTGTAGCAGAGAAGAAGTGACAAAGTTTCTAGTTTGTGCTACACACAACAAACCCAGTAATTCCTGCCAGCTCTACTCAGAAGGGTTTGTATTTCTGTGGTCAAATGCTGTTTCATGCCATATGAACGTCAAGAGGGAGCACCTATAAAAGGCATATATTCCTGTTTATTGCCTTTGAAAGATTATTTCTTTGTATTTCCTGAAATTACTGCAAGAGGGGAAAATAAAAAATAATAATAATTTTTAAAAAGGACAGAAAATCCCCTAATCCATGTGCACTTTGGGGTTATCTGCTCTTGCCTCTATCTGTTAAATCCATACATAAGGATTTCAAACACAAAGAGAAAGCAGTGGTTGCTGTGCCATGGACTGAAGGCAGGGAAGCTGTGGCTTAGCTGATTTCTGGAAGTTCATTTCACAGCTGAATTCCCTTTTATTATGAAGTTCTCATTTGGCCATATCTGAAATTGTTTAGATCCACATAAATCTGGGGATTTGATTGCCACTACAGCTATCTAACTACTCAGCTGTGTGTGAGAGAGAGATCTGTGGCTGTCCACTGCTTCACCCTACATACATTAATCCTCCTCTTCATCAATTAAAATAAGAATGTTTTAAAAAAATGTATCATGCTGCTTTTCATAAGCAGCATGAAGCCAACCTTTTGGTGACTTACTAAGTCTTTCTGTGATTAATAAGTATGACGACTTGTTAATTAGATGGCTAATCACTTTCCACATCTATCATCATCGTTTCAAAGGGCAAGTCATTTATTGGTCTGCAGACCAAATCAAGTCAGGCAATATGCATTTGATTCCACGACAAAGTCCACTGATGTCAGCATTTCTTGAAATTCTTCATTTCTACCCTTTTTCAGAAAAAAGGTACCCTGCAAAGACAAACTAAAGAGGACTGATGTTGGTGGAGAAACTGTTTCACTAAGGTAAAACAAAAGTTCTGATGGACCTTCAAAATTAAGACAGATTTTAATTTTTTTATTTAATATTATATTAGCACTAGAGTAGTTTTTCTGTCTAGAGGGAAAACATTCAGAGAAGGACTAAATCCATGCAATTTATATTCTTTTTATATAAAGACAATTTTCTTAGGTAAACACTGAGCTGCACAGGCATTTTCCATAAGCAGTGCTTTCTCATATAAGCTAACCAGCTGAGTTTCCCAAATGGGAAAGATTGTGTCATCCAAGACAATAAACATGGCCCTTAAGTAAGATACCAGGTGGCTTGCAGCTCAAATCAATGATAGCATCCAATTATTACAAAATAAAATGACCCACTGAAGGAAATGGCTCCCATGGGCACCACAAATCAGAGGGACATGTTTTCTTCTGGCATGTTCTGCATTTTAAATCCCTACAAATGTTACTATCAACCAGTTCTCCTGTTCCTATATAAGAACAGATGATACTTCTCTGCTGAAAGCCCCTATGAATTTATGAGTAAGCATATTATGCATATTCAGAATGATTTATTTTTGCTATTTCCAAACAAATGACCAAATTGTGGGTTTAATAAATTATTTTCCTTGTTACAGCATGTCTGCTTTTTCATGTCATTTACAAACCTGAAGAAAGCTGACAATTCCCCTGCCTTTCTCTGTACCACCTGAAATTCTTGGAGATACAATATATACATCTGGTGCTTCAGTTCCCAGGATGCTTAAATGGCACAGGCACATTTCACAGACGGTACCTCTACTTTCCAGGAAAGTAGATGATCCTTCAATAATGTGGTTCTCTTTTGCTTCTATGGCCATGAAATCCCTCTTTGCTACAGGCACGTTATATGACATGCTTCAAAGTTTAAGGCATCTATGGTATAAAGGGATGAGCAGTTGCTCAAATAGCCTGAAAAGTTCCATGCTTATCTGTGAAGTGAAGGATTCATGCCAAAGTACAACACGAATAAATTAAATGGAAACAGCCTTAAAGCCCTTTAGAGAAATTTTAAAGGTTGGTAGAGGTTGATTGAGAATCAAGTGAAGGGGAAAAAAAAATATATCATAGGTCACCATTTCTCTTTCCTCCAATATTCAGAGCTAAGGATCAGAGTATCACATTTGTACCTTTGGGTTAACCCAGCCCGTCACTGGTGTTGCTAACAGGAGTAAGATTCTTCTCATACAGACTGGTAAAAGCATATTTAGAATTTGATATAGAGGGGCGAAAAAAGCAGTTTCACTCCTTAAGTTAAAACAATTGTTGAATCAGTACAGAAAGAGGTTCCTCTCTTGTAGCAAGTTATGGTATTTCAGGTCTACCAGGGACTCACAGTCTCGCTGTCTCTGAAGGGGATATTTCTATCACCAGATAATTTGATTCCTTCAGTAGTTCCATTGAAATCAGACTGAGAAAATAACTCCTGGAATGACTGTTGTTAAAAAAATATAATTTAAAAAAAATAATAATATTTTCAGAGATTACACATGCTTGTTAAGACTTCTTAGTACTTAATTTTTTTTGTTCCCTGACAACAAATAAACCCATTAACTAGCTATTAGAAGTCCTGTGAACTAGTTCCTGTTCAGAAAGCAATGTTGCAGTCCTATTGAACTTGCTTATTATGCAGTAAAGTTAATATTTTTGTACTCAAGAACACATCAGCTCTTATTGCATTTTATGGCAACAAACACCAACAGTTCAATGATTCAAACAAGTCTTTTCTCAGAACCATTGCCACTGCCACTGGGAATGAGTTAATTGCAAGAACAAATTAAACATTAATCATTTAAGTGATTTAAATTTAAGTTGAGCATACTGTTCCATTGCTCATTTTAGCATTAACATATGAAGCTGCTCAAAGCAGCTTCATTAAAACACAGGCAGCAATAAGGAAAGGAGGAGATTAAAACAAGGTTGCACCATTTCTTTTCTTCCTGCTAGCTACAGATCTTAGAAACCCTTCTCCTCGCACACAATGTGCTTGTCAATGATTTGAAATGTGAATGTGATGACCTGTACAAATAGCCTTACCTGCTTGCATCTGGATTTGTGCTGTGCATGCCCTTGCCTTTTCTCCTTGTCTTCCCTGTGTCCTCTAAGAGGCACCATCACCTGCAGCCACAGACACACACACAGTTCCAGGTGAGCCCATACCCCTGATTCCTGCTCCATCAGCACAGACAAAATGACTGGCAGCCAAACTCTCCCTACCTTTCCTCATCCAAGGGGCTGATTTGGGTCTCTCCTACCAGGCCACTCACATACCAGACTTGCATTTATGACTTAATTCCTCCTGCCCTTCCAGTTCTGACTAAGACTGGCTGATGGGGAAGCAGAAGTTAAGATGGATGGGGGAGCACAACTGCCTACATTTCAGTGCAGAAGTCAGGCAACAGTGCCCTGCAATAACTGTATGGGAGACATTACTTGACAGATAATTCACTTGGCTTCCAGGTTACCCAATTTGCACAAGAATCAGACAGCAGCACAGACACTTCTAAGGAAGAGGCAGGCTGCATGACTGCTTGCTGCCCTATCCCTTAATAAACCTGAACTGTCACACTGAAAAGGTAGAATGAAGCTCCCACATGTTGAGAATATTTTTACCTAGGATTTACACACCTCGATACAGGTGCAATGTTTGTAAACTTGTTTGCAGAAAATAGGTTTAACATAGAACACTTAGAAAGAAAGGCATATCCCTTATGCCTACACATATAAAGCACCCAGCACTTTTTTTCAGGTCTTTTCTTTGATCAGCATCTGTTTTGGATGTATTTTTATTACAAACTCTTCCAGAAAAATCCCTGCTTCCAACCTGGTTTTATACCATTAAACCAGAATGAGCCAACATCTATATTTAGGCACAGTCCACTGTGTCTATATTATAATTATTATTATAAGTATATATATAAAAATATATATAAGTATATTTTAATATAAAATATACATAACTTTCCTTCTCCTTCATATATGCAATATATAGGAGACAAGCAGTTTGCAGTTCTACTGTCTTCCCTCCAGGGACCTGAAAGTATTTTATAATGGGGAATTTAACTTCAAAGTGCTTCTGTGAATGAGATGCAGCACTTGATATTTTTCCCTGTTCCATATACAATGAAGCTATAGCAGAGAAAGATTACATCAAAGGCCAGATAGGACTTCACTGATGTAGCTGGAAGAGTCCTACGTGTTTCCCAAGTGCAAGAAGTGTTAGGAAGTAATTCTTATTAAGTAAGGAGTATATTCAGGTAAACAAACCTGATCCCTAAAGGATTTACAAGCCTTAAACTACTGCAAGTTACACAGACCTTTTGACTGGAGTGATTTCTCTCACAAGAAGTGGTGCTATTTGAATTAATTTCTACTTTTGTTAATGAGAAGCTGCACCCCTCCACCTAGAGAAAAAGGAAGAGATGTTTCAAACATATACCTGGCACCCTGTGGGACCTAAAGGGATAGCAAATAAGCTTCCAGTAGAATAAAACATCCTACTTCCATTGCAACCAGTTTTCCTCAGAGGAGGTTTCAATCTTACATATTACAAACAATGAGAAGCACCTCAGACCAGCTAACCTGAAGGAAAAAAGATGGGTCCAAAGAAAGAAACTGAAATTTTAGTGCTCTAATACATACCTAGAACAAGCCAGAGCATCTGTCAAATAATTCAACAACAATTAAATGCTTTTCATTCAGTTCTTTGATTCCCATAAGCTCTCTGTTTATTTGCTGTTGTGTTCTTTTTTTTTTTCCCCTCATTAGAGAATGTTTCCCAAATTGCAGCTTCTTTCCTGAAGTGTAAAAAAAAAAAAAAAAAAAAAAAAAAGAAATGGAAACAAAATCAATGGTAACAGATGCCATAAAGCACTGACACCCATTGCCAGAGCTCCACCATGGGGTCATGCCACCAGGGATTCGCCAACTAATGACCTCAGCTCACTCACTTAATGAACCACCACAGATGAACAGGAGCAAGTCATTCATTAGGATGTTAGGGCACAAATAATTGCTAATTCTTCTAACTGTAGCCATGCCTGCTTGTTTGCATTGCCACAGCACTGCATTTTAAATGCCAACAGGGAACCAAACTGCTTGTGAATCACCAGACACCGCAATCAAAGTACTTGGCTGAAACTACTGAACCTTGATTTATTAATAAGGAATAAAGAGAATGCAAATAAACTAATTACAAAACGGGGCCTGCAAGAGCCAAATTCCCAAAGTAAAACTTTAAGCAACGTTCAAATGATTATCCACATAATTAGGAACACATAGTCAAATACAAATGGCCTGATAGCCAACTCCAGCGCACCCAACACTTGAAACACGCATGTGATCTGTCAGCAGCAGCAGAAGCAGGTGGTGTGTGCTCAACCTAAAGCTACAAAGCATCTCAAGCAGTTCAGACAATTCCATACTATCCACAGAGAGTACTGTGACACACTGCTTTTGCACACGCACTGACTTCTCGCCAGTAGTTTCTTTGTGGATCCCACACAATGGTGCACAGAGTTCATTTTTCAACCATATCCCTTTTTTCTGACAGCTCAGGCAATTATTTCCTTTGCACTCACATATCCTACTTATGTTCAAAAAGAGTCTGCTTCCTGCAGCAGCAAAATTACTTTAAAAAAAAAATTACATTTTTTCATGACAAAAAATGGTAAAGTTTCTCAGAAGCTGATGAAGGTGTTTGTTTAGGGGATGCCAGCAGTGCTAAACAGTCCGAAGACCACGTCGCTGTGTTGTCTGCCTGCAGAAGGAAGTGTTATCTGCAAAGTATTTACACTAGTAAATAGCAGAAGTAATTTACTTTACAGGTTTCAACAACTAATTTTTCCATCTTTAAGTGGAAATGGTCACTGAGCCAGCTCTTGAGTTGCTGCAAAACTGCTAAGACACACTCAATTCTTTTTTCCCTTTCTGGAGCATCCAGAGTGCCCGTTCAGGAAAGTTCATTTTTAGGCACCTTGTTTTACAGGATAATCCACCCCAATTCCAGCAGTTCTGGCAGTGATTAACACAGGTGCCATGTGCTCTCAGCAGCAGCTCTCAGTATTCACTGAAGCATAGTACTTTGAGGGAAATCAAGTTCAACCACATAATTCACGCTGCCTAATTCAGGAAAAAGATTTCTTTATTTCAATTTCACCAACCAGGTACTGACTGAATGACCTATTAAAGCCTGCATCTAATTTTAAGTACTATGCTATTTCACAAAGACAGTTGCTCATCTGGTCAGGCTTAGCACACATCTGAAAAACACAGATGGGCATCTTGTAGATTCCTCTCATGTTCAGTATCACTGTGGAGATACTGTGCCCCAACAGCACTGAACACAGATGGGGAAAAATGATCAATACACAACAACAACAACAACCAAAAAATCAGAACCCAAAGAAATTCCCTGACTACTGCAATGAGCTCTCTCTCTCAATAGGAGGGCCAATGACAAGATGACAAATTGATCTGTGTTTAAGGAGTATTACAGTTGAACTGAACTATACCAAGATTCAGGCTTTCAGGTTTTATCAGTTCTCTTACCAGTGAGTACAGCAACTGGGCCAGAGGGTGAAGAGAGAAAAGGACACCCCCTCCTGTGCTTGAGATAATTTCTTTTCTTGTTTAGAAAATGCAGATGTATGTGATGTTAAGACCACATTTCAACATTGACCTCACACTCTACCAAATACCCATGAAACAACTAGGCTTCATTTTAAAGAAAATCAAATTGCCACCCACATTTTTCATGCGATTAACATGGAATCAGCTGTGCACACCACTTGAGTCTTCCTCTTCAAACTGGTGGAATACAGTAGGACAGGGGTGAAGGATACAAGCCAGTGCAACCACTGAGGAGCAAAATAAAGGACGTCCAATGAGTGATGGACAGAAAATGCACCATTATGCTTGATAAGAATCCCACTGGCTACTGGGTATGAGGTAGCTGCAAAATGCAGCTGGAAGTGGCAGAGACCGGCACTGTGACCACAGCTCATCACCAGGACCTCAAGATGAGCAAAATTCAGAAGTGATGGAAATAAAGATATTTTTTTCAGATACAAAAAGAAAGCCACAACTGGTAATACCATAACCAGTTACCATTTATAGCTGCAGTAATTATGACATGTTATGTCCATGTCTACACAATTTGCCTTGCAGAGAAGTTTCTTTCAGACAGCACAGCATGCTTGCTTTCATAAGCATTAACATCCCACTGAATTCAGAGCTGCAGACACCAAACTCAGAGTTAACAGTGCATGAAGTGAAGACAAGACTTGCTGTACCAAATCTCCGTTACATCATCTCTAATTAAATTGTTCTTTTGAACGTTTGTTTCTCTGAACTGGATATCTTTTCCAAAGCTAGGCCAAAATTTTATTTCAGAGCTCAATTTCATGAACTCCAAAAAGAAAAACCATTCTATAGGGTTCAAATCCATCCCACTAAATTTTCTAGGATGCATTTTCACTGCAAACCTGTGTACTTCACCGAGGGTAGCAAACCCAACTTATTTCTGTGGCACACCTGTACTCCAGAACTTCCCACATATTTCAAGTGCAAGATTGTCATTAGATGTCTATGACAAAGAGGCAAGCAATAGTTGTGGGAACAAGACAAAAAGTTACTTTTCCACCGTCTTTTAAAGGATGTCCACAATTATCTCTCTCACATTCCTTCAGAGGTAGCTGGTATATCCAGCTGGAACGTATGCTCAGCTGGAGAGGTGGAGTGTTTTGTGCAAATCTAAACCTATGGAAAACTGGTGAAACCTTGGCAAAGCCTCCATTCCTGC